>NC_140972.1:5729327-5749327 GCF_056783735.1 Eptatretus burgeri
ATGGATGCGTCCAGAGAGATACACCAGTCAGACGCATCCTGAGACAAACACCGGCCAGACACGTCTGGAGGCAACACCGGCCGGAGGCATCCGGAGACAAACACCGGCCGGACACGTCCAGAGACAAACACCGGCCGGACGCGTCTGGAGACAATGCCACCAGGATGCATTCGGGGTCAAACACCACCCAGACGCGTTCAGAGACAAACACCACCTGGACACGTCCAGAGACAAACACTACCCAGACAAGTCCAGAGACAAACACCGCCCCAATGCATCCAGAGCCAAGCTGTTCAGAGACAAACTCCTGTCCAGACATAAACACCACCCAGCCGCATCTGGAGACAAACACCGCCCAGACGCGTCTGGAGAAAAACACCACCCGGATGCATCCGGAGCCAAGCTGCCCAGAGACAAACTTCCGTCCAGACATAAACACCGCCCGGATGCGTCCGGAGACAAACACTGCCTGGACGCGTCTGGAGCCAAGCTGGCCGGAGACAAACACCATCCAGATATAACCGTCTGGAGAGAGGGTAGGGGAGAGTAAGAGAGGTGTGAGAGGATTCTCTGATGAAGAGATGTGCATGTCTCACTGTTATATCTCCGACGATAACAAATGCAACAGTGCATACGATTGAGGATGGTGGAAGATATTCACACACCACAGGGTGAGGATGTTTATCCACAATATCATTCCAAACAAATGATGGTGTTGATGATTGAATTCGCTTAATGCAGTAAGCGTAAAACAAGTCCACCTGTTGCCAGCTCATGGCATGTACTTTTTTTAACAATGCATACAATGTCTCCAAAGGTGAAAAGCAAGCATCGCTGAGCCATTGTGCTGGTGGTATTCTTTAAGATAATATCCCAAGAGCAAATTCCAGTTTATCCAAAATATTCCCCTATGCAATCATGACACAAGATAATTACCATTCTCACACTGTTGAAGACTATCATATTTCCTTGTTTGCAAGAGTCTCGGAAGAAGTCTATGCATGTGGAATTCTGACAGAGATACAGCACATCACAAATGTCATCAGGACTTGGTTCTTCATATGAGATAATTTTTCAACTGCTGTGCAGTAATTTTTCAATGGCAGGTTGATGGGAACCTTTGTTTGGATCGACAGACACCATAGTGGACAAGATCATATAATCCTTGAGATCAACCACAAGTCACTTGATCCATCCAATAATCAAACCAATCTGTTGTTCCAACACAACAAGTATCTTGACCAAAGGCGTAAACAATCTCTTGGTAGTGGTGCTGGCGAAGCATACCAATGCAGCAGTGTAAAGATCCTGGCTGTGAATCTGAAGTAATTTGTAATGACTGAGTAAAGTTCCACTGTTGTTATAGACCCATTGGCATGAATCACCCAACAGCTATCTCATTGGTCTCCATTTGGCCAGATTCCCATTCAGATTTCCCTCCCCGACTCTGATGGAATTCAGCAGAAGATTACGAAGTGTTTGCACCTGCTAGTTTGTTTTCCAACCTCCCATCGAACTCCTTGTGGTCAATCCCGACGATTGATGGCAATGGTCTTGTCGGTTGGAATATGACGAGCTCTGACATGGTGCGCAGTAACAGCAGTCGCTGCCTCCCTTCACTGCTGGACTCATCTGACTGTTCCAATAACCAGAGGTCATATTAGGAAATTTAGTAACAATACTTTTACATTTATCAATTCATGGATCTCCATTTATTTACTGTCTTGGTAATCATTAAGCACAACTCCAATTGAGCCAATAAGCTTTGCCAATGTATCCCAAGCGTTTTCTTTTCCACCACCAAAACCTTTCCTGATATTATATTACTAAAGAACACTCATTAAAACATAGGAGTTATTCGGGCAGATTGCTCACTGCTTCAGACGCGGATTCAAGATCAGAATTTGCATAAAATTGGTGTGCAAAATACTGTAAAGATGATTACAATTTTAATTTCACCATTACCAGCAGAAATAGAGCATGAAAAGATCGTCCCATGTTTGCCGAAAGTGGACGGAGGCTATGATTTTCACCTCTGTCTGTCTGTTGGGTCGCCGAAATAGGTGACCCTTATTGTCAGTAATTTTGTCTGTTTGTTTGGATGTTTGTTCGTTTGTCATCAGCATAATTGGTAGTAAACGTGGGCGAATTTTGACCAAACTCGGGTGGTAGGTACATCTTATGACCAAGTGCTTTGGTAATTGTGATTGTTGCTAGGGACGCTTTGGTTCCCCAGCAACAACTGAAAAACCTTCAAAATCGGTACCATTCACGCAAAATAAATTCCGAAAGTCATTATCCCACGAAGGGTTATGAAATTTGGCACGAATGATCTACAGGTGATGCTCTATCAAATATATTCCGGTTTTTGTGATATATGGAATACTTTACCCGCAGTGCCCCCTACAATTAGGGTATGCGCGAAAATTGAAGGCCCCCTAGCGACCAGGTGAGTGCATCGATACGAATGAAACTTTGCAGGTTCATGGTACTCAATCAGTACTACAACTTTGCTTCAGGACATATTGACCATTTCGCTTAGGTCAGGGGTAAAAGGTCAATTAGTGCAAAAATCGATAATATGCGAGAGCTGGAGGTGCCTTCGCGCCAAATGCTACTCCTCCTAGGGTTATGGTCGGATGGTCATGAAAATTCACACTGATCGTCTGGAATACATTGTGCACAAACAATCAAGCCGGATTTTCGATTTAGATCTTTGTTCACCCACAGCACCCCCTCCAACTTCGGGGATTTCCGATTTCAAACCGCATTTTCAGTACTTTTCATTCAAATGGATACCGAGTAGTTATCAGTAGATAGAACTGGATGAGATTTGATATGCATAATCTTAAGATGATTCCCTATCCGCTATATGACATCCATTTTGCTCTATATATTATAGTTTCCATGCTCGGCGACCCATCGCCACCTACCGGCTTGTCTGTCTGTCTGTTTGTCGGTCTGTGAGCAGGATATCCCAAAACGTTTCATTGTCAAACACATACAGAAACCACAGCCAGGAAAAGCTAACTCGGATGGGCGGCATAGGGTACCGCCTTCCCCCGGGCATCGCTGGGTTGCCCCTACTATTGCTATAGTGTACTTATATATTGACTAAAAACAAAGGGGGTTTAATTAACCATATTGTGCGAGTATGTTGTTCATACAATTTTTGAATTCCCCTCATAATAATTACGTTGACAATCTACTTCACATGAATCAATTTTGCTATAATCGGACAAAGTGAAATATTATTATCCCCAAGATTAAATGCACAAATTAATCCTCCAGTTCCTTTTAAGATAAAGAACTTTTTAAAAAATAGTAACTTTCCAAAAAACGCCTTTGGGGTTTGACTTTTTAAATTCCTGCTTCAAGCTTCGATGCCAAAACCTAGGCTTTTACACCAGACTTGGTGGTGTAATGGTTCGAGCATTGCTGCTCAGTGTCTGGGAGGTTGGTGGTTCAAACCCTCAACAGTCATAGCAAAGATTTAATAAATGGTACGTGCTGCTTCCTTGTTTGATACTTGGCATTTAAAAAGAGAGAGTTTGCACAAACAAACAACCACAGGTTGGTAAACAAAAAAAAAATAGTGCATTGCAGGCTTTCATGGGCCTAATGGCCTCCTCATGCATTAAAGTACTTTGTAAAAACTCATATTTCAACTATTTTTCAAAATATGATGAACCCACCCCTTGCCTTTAAGTTATTAATGGTGCACCACTTAGAATTCTAATCTGAATGGCATCTGAGTTTATGTCGAACAGGATGGTTTATCAGTAGCATAGTAAATAGCTGTTTAGTTTGCATTCAATTATTGACCCCACCATAAATTGTCGGATTGGTGTTTTATTATACGGAGAGCGACAACAATGTGTGCAGCAACCTTCGGATGGAAGTTAAATGGCATGTCCCGTCTACTCACATTCTTTGTGGACATGAAAGATCCCACGACGTCTTTTGCAAAGAGTAGGATGGAGAGTCATTGCCGGCACCCTGAACAAGTTACAAGTGCTTCCCAAATCGGCACTGGTCAAACCTCATGCTTCATGGCCAGCTGGTTCGTGAAAGAACAGTCCCAAACTTCCCTGTCGGTCGACTCTCCCCCAATAAAGGTAGTATATAAATTTGGCTCATTAAAGGTGTTTTTAATCGGAACTGAATTTATGGCATGCAGTAAACAAACAGAACACTGTGTTCAATCCAGAGGGGTGCAGTAAGCATGCACATCATGTCACTGGATGTATTATAGCATTTTCCTTCCGCATTAAGTTAATTTGGGTAATTGTTTTGAACACAAGACCCATCTACGACCTCAGTTTAAAATGCAATTTACATCGGTTAATATAAAGTTGGAGGAAATGCAGAATTGTGCACAGGGTTGGTTTGGAAAATCAGTTTGTTAAATTCCAAATCGGTTCATCATTTCTGCAGCGACAGAACACAAAACAAAACTACACATATTAAAATGCAATTGGACAATTTGTATAAAAATTACTCTCACTCCCCCAAGAATTGTGCTTGTACTTGGAGACTCATAAATTTCACAATTCTCTTATTACAGCAATTAATGTGTTACATCATCAACTTATTCAGTCCAAAGTTTTTACATTTTCCGATTACAAACAACCAAAAGTCTCATTATCATTGTAATCTCAAAGGAAGAAACTCATATTGTCTGACTGAGGATGTGCAAACAGGGATACTTTCAGAACAAAGAGCTTGTGTTGTATTAATATAAAAGTAGTGACTTAGATGTGTTTCATCTGTTTTCACCACAAAACATTTGAGAGCTAGCTTAGTGAGCAGATATGCACTTCGCCAGCTTGAGATGGTTCAAGATGTAACAGCACGGACATGTATCGATGAGAGAGCTTTGATCTCACAGCCCGGAGGGGAAGTAGCGTGACCACCAGAAGGCATGGAAGCAATCCACCCACGCAGGATGTGCAGGCAGGAACAATAAGCCGACACAAAGTGGAGCTGTCCCATTGTCTGATGCTGATCAGGTCCAATCCTGGAAATGGATCCATTCAATTTTGGAAGAGAAAGGAAATGTGGCCCAGTGGATAGTGTCAAGGAGTAAGGAGACGGTGTTCTGGGGCTCAGAGAGGGCTGTTTAGAAGATTGAGGTTGATCCTCAAAGAGTGTTTGGTGGTTCAGGAGGAAGCTGAAAATGGGGGAGGTTTCTCCATCCACTGGTGTTTCAGGAACTTCTGAGTTCCTGGGCCTGGTTGTATAAAGCTTCTTTAGGAAAGATTTGAGGATTTACAAAAATATTTCCTCAAGTTTCCACTGAAGGACATCCCGAATTGGAGGATTGTTGCATGTTCGAATACTCCTTAAGTTTTTCCTTAAAATCGATCTGAAACTCAAGACAGCACCACAACTCCACCCCCCCCCGGCAACTCCCCCGTCCTTAAACACTTTCCAAATGTCGCTCTTCATGGAAATTGGTCACAAAGAGGATGATGATCGCCGTGCAAGACGTCACGAATGTGCTTTTAGACCGCCTCAACATGCTTGATGTCTTTGATATTACCCTGATCTAAAATACGTACCAACTAGAATTATACGAAGGATCTTTGATCCCCCAGGAGTCTTTATCAAACAATATATTTTAAATAATTTATTTATAAACTCCATCGAACTGACAATCCCATGGTATTTAACACGTCATATCTGAGCCGATGTAAAGGTGAGTTCTGGTGCAGGTGCTGCAAGTGTAGAGGTACTTTCATGGTGTGAACATTCATTACTTCATGTGCAGGTTATTTAGATACTAATTTAATTGATATTGACAGTAACCCCAAGAAAAAAGGTCAACTATGTGTGCTATAAATATATTGAACACTGCGTGTTACTAGGACGAGCAAAGCAGCGGTACCCGCCCTACGGGCGGGGCTTCAATCGGGAGGTCCAGGGGTCCAAGGATTACGCACCCAAAATCGTTACGTTTGGATCAGCCATTTTTGCGGTAAGTGGGGGAAACGTTAGGCTGGAGACCAAACTGGAAATGCCTGCAATGTGAAGTCAGAAGAAGGGGAAGTAAAGAAGATTATTCCGTCGTGTTTCTTCAAAGCGTTATACCATTTGTAAGCCTTTTCTTTAGGAAACGAAATAAATGAATGATTTTGTTTTACATATACATATTCTTCAGCTGAGAACTTCACAATACACAACATTATTAATGAAAGTTCCTTTTCTCTCTCTGAAGTTCTTGGCGAAGATACTAATATTGTAACTTCTGCCAATGCGACTCATGGCGACATGTCCATGACTGAAGAAATCGGTCTTCAGCTAGATGCTGACCTTTTCCAATATCTGACCTTGAGCCTTGTTACTGGTCATTGCAAAGCAGAGGCGGACAGGGAATTGCTTTCACTGCATCTGGAAAGGGAACAGGTTTTCGGATGGAATAATGGGAATCCTCGGTACAAAATAGCTTCTTTCCAGCATGTGGCCAGATAGCTAGTGTCTCATCAATGAGATGCGGCATCAGGTTGTCCACGATATATCGACTACCATTACAATGGCCATTTTTGGGGTCAAAATTTCGCAGCAACATGATCGGAGCTCTCTTCTTGAGGCAGAGCTTGTGAGGAGGGATTCCTGAAGCGCATATCGAGTTAAGTAATTCCACTGGATACTGGTGTGTGTTCTCTACGTCCATTATCTTGTCGCTGCTCAAGTAGACAAATTCCGTCCCTGGGAATTGTCGCAGTACGATATCATTCACCTCTTCAACTGCTTCATTCGTAGGACAGAGGATGGTTTGGCTACAAAGCCAGTTCCTATCAGCATGCAAGCTGCTCAAGTTGCTGAATATAACCTCAATGAGGCTCTTGACGTTTTCTCCTCAGATCAGGTAGTTCTCTTTGACTTGAACTTTGAACTCGCTGATTTCTGCATTGACGGGGAGTCTTAGCTCTCCAATTTGTAAAAGTTCCTTGGAAAATTCTTCATCTTCTCCTCCTGTGTTATGCACCCGAATGTTTTTTGGCTGTAAACTTGCTTCCGAATTACACAAAGGAGTCTGAACCATGTGTTGTGCTAGGGGATGTTAAAAAGATGCTGTGTTTCGGGCTGGCGTCCCGGTTGTTGAAGAGTTGGTGTGTTTTAAAGTTAGCCTCCTGTCCTGATCAAAGAAAGAGCCATTGTGTGCACCCTCTTTTTATTTCTTGGTGCTACACTCAAAGTAATTTGGTGCCTTTACCTGAAGTAGAGGCATAATTTGGTTCTCTACCTGAAGTAGGGATATATTATTGTAATTCGGTATCTCTACCTGAAGTAGGGATATACTGTGATGTGGCTGTTTCACCTGAAGCTGGAACATGAACTGGCTCATCAAACGTGAAGTTAGATAAATTGACTAAAGTATGGGATAAATTGTGGATTTATTGTTATCTTCATCTGAAATGGAGGGATAAATTGACTAAATTCATTGTTTTCCAACCAGCAGTTGGAGTTGACAGAATTATGGGTATATTTTCATCTGAATGTTAGAAGGATAGGGCTCTTGTGAATTTATTTGTACAGAATCATTGAGTGTTGTATGTGCAATGAATTGCATTGATTTGCAAGTTGTACCTGTTGTTATAATATTTGAGTTATTACATTAAGTAAGCAAGTGTTTATTTAGTTTGTGTATGATATAGCAGTGTTTCAATTTGTGTATTGTGAAACTTATGGGAATAAATAGGCATGGAGAGTGGAGATGAGGATTGGTTGTCACAGTACACTGTGAAGACTGAATGAAGAGACATGCACATCTCTTTATCAGAGGAGTACGATAACGTCAGATTCCTCACACTCCGTTGTAGCTTCAGTGGTGTAAACAAAATAATGGGTTTATGGCTTGTATTGAAAGACAGAGCCCTGGCATTATGGTGTGTTCTCTTTGGAGTGCAAGGCAAATGCCATTGAGAAGTGTTTTAAGACCAGATAATGTATGTGAATTTGATTTTGGTCAACATCTGAATTAGAAGCAATTGTGGGCTCGATAAGGAACTGAAGATTACTGTACGATGTCATAATCCTGCATATATTAACGACAATGTCTTGTTAGAAATGATATTGAAACAACTAAAGCGTGAAGAGATATGGACATTCATAAAATTAAACAAAATGATTAAAATGACCTCAGCAAGACAGTTTGCGGACAGATTACCCCCAAAAACAGCCAAAGTTGTGCTTGGAAGGAATCAATTGAATGTAAACTTCAGGCAGAGTGAAAGCAGCCTGTGTTTGAACTTTTCTGTTTGTGGTTTGGTGGCTGGCTCATGATGTTTGTTGTATGCATTGTTGATCCCTTCTGTTTGCCGTTTAAACATGAATTCACATCATGATCGATACTTAAAATATCCCGCAGATATAGTGCATTCCTCCAAATGATGAACGAATGGAATATTTGCGGGGAGGGGTTGATGGTGAGTGCGTTCCATGTGAGAATTCCTCACTCGTGCTGTGGTTATGGCATGGGAGTCAAAATGGATCAAAGCTCAAGCTTTGTCACTGCGAGATAAGTGTGTGCTATTTCGGCTTTGAACACTGTACGTTGCATACATAATAAATGGATGGTCTCCTCGGAGCATCATTTGAATACCTGTTAAAATAATACGACTCCTAATAATAATGCATACATTATAGTCTTGGGGTAACATGTTAAGTCTGGAGGCCACTTTAGCTTGGTGATGATAAACACCAAGGTCACAGGTTCTTTCCCTGCACGGGCCAACACTTTCTATTGAGTCCGTGATTTAACTATAAACTGGAATCTCTGTGTTTTGTCGACAGGCAAGGACGTAAATGTATGCGTGATCCCTCGGATGGACTAAATGTGCTGTGTTCATCAGTTGATGGATGTTAAAGACAAATTCCTGCCCAAACTACTGCCGGGAAGGCAATGGCAAACCACCCTGTGTAACCCTTTAATCGATTCAAGCAGGCAAAACTCAAGCAACACGTTATCGACTCAAGCAGGCAAAATTCCTTGCAGATAATGAATGAAATAATGTTAACTTAGGTGAGAATTATGGAATTGCTGCAATATTTGATGAAGTAATTAACTGCGAGACATTGTCAGTGCAAATGCCTCTTATACTGATTGATCTGTGAAGCAAATACATCAAGTGAAGAAAGATTTGGGTTAAAATAGTGATTTATGAATGTGATTGGATGGATATGTTGTTGAGACTTGTCCATCTTTCTCAAATGTCAGCCATCCAAGAACCAGGACAAAGACATGTAGCAAGCTACACACTTAGCAAAATGAAAATGCTTTTGACAGGCGGGCGTGGTGCTTCTCGGACCCCCAGCCTCCACATGTTTATCATAACAACACTCTAAAAGCTTGAAGCCAAGCCTTTTGATCTGCGAGCTTGCAGCCAAGCCAAGGTCAGCTTACTCATGCAGAAACCAAAAACATCTTCATTTTTTTTATGTATTTTGTTACAGGGACCTATATTTGTCAGGAATCAAGTTTAATTGGACTACAATTTTGTCTTACTGTCACACTGAAAGACGATAAAGCTGTTTAAGAGAATGGTTCTGGAAATGAGAAAGGTTGGAAATTAATTAAACAACGTTAGCATTTGGTATTGTTTAAACAGTTTGGAGAAATTTCATATCTTTCAACAATGTTGTCTAAGTTCTTGATCCCAAATGAATGCTCTGCAGCCAAATTGTGGTCTGGGAGCAATGTCAAGTTCGGCAGCTTGACAAATCACACTGCTGGAATGTCAGGACGCCTGTCACCATGGGGGGAATTCACAGAGCTGGGAGTCCTGAGAAAGATTCCTGGGTGGCCGTCCTGTGACTACAATGATAGACTTTCTTGTTTAATTACTCCTGTTAATTAATGTAATAATGTGCAACCTAGTAACAGTACACCGGTGTGCTTTGACCTGTGTTGTAGTGATGAACAAGTGATACTCGTGAAAATGTTTGCATGTGATATTCATTAGAAAAGTGATTTTCACACACCTGTTTACCGGGTTGGTTGTCATATACATAAACATGGGGAGAGTGGTAACTAGTGGAAGTTGTGAATGGTAACTGAGTTAATTACTTTCAGACTCAGCTCATCAAAAAGAATTATGGAATTCTCCATTACAATTATTTATGGTATTCAAACTTTCATGTTTCTTTTGGTTATAATTAATGAGGTGATTATAGATTAGGTTCCTGTGGTAGTTGTATTGAGAGGTTATTTCTTTGTGATGATTTTGTTTTGCTTGTCAAGTCAACAGATTAAGTTTGTTTTGAAATAATTTTGAATTTAGATTCGTTATCAGTTGAAGGTTTACAAAATAATTTTTTTACAACCTCGTCTTGTGCTTGATCGATTTTGGCAGCCCGCTAGTCATCCGGTGTTCAGTTTAATATCAAGTTTTGTTTTGGAAATACAAATTGAGAAACCTTAATCATATCAGTCTCGTAATCCTAATTTAAATGTATTGAGGTCTTCAAGTGACAGAGTATTCTCCCAATTTGTTTTTTTCTAATTCCTTGTTGAATAGATCGAAATTTGCAGAGTAATTAGAGTCCGCATCTTTAAAACCAGTAACTTAGAACACATGTAAATGATTTGTTATATCACAGTAAGGTACACTGCTGGTTATTAGTGACTTGTATTGATTGATTGATTGATTGATGTATTGTCAGTCACTGTACCTCTGGACAATGTGACATGGATTGAAATATTATCCTAAGCCTACCACTCTAGCACAGATTGGTCAATATTATAGATTAGGAATCATAAGCTAACTGTCAGAGAAAATCAATATATAAGGAAAATCAGCATGATATTTATATTAACCATAATGCAGAAATAGAAAGAATGGCTACACCAACAGCAATTATAAAATCAACTAATGGAATTAGGAAATGTACCATGTATTGTAATTGTATTGCCCTCACTGATTAGTAGCTGGTCCTGGCCGAAGTGTAATTTAAATAAAATGCCTCCATATTTTGTGAAAGACAAAAGAAAAGATAAACCAGAATTATGCCAAGTGTAGAAGGTCGAGTGTAAGAATTATATTCTTGAAATCGTGTCATGACACGATTAAAATAATTCCCATTCTATTTGTTTTCTGATTAATTGGACCGGTGCGTGATTTTTTATTAAGTGGTACTTGTACGTTTACATACACATTTCCCATTTCAAAATTTGCAACGAAGTAAGCAGGGTATTTCTAACACTGACTTGGCCTTACGACCATCTTTCCTCAGTACGGAGGTGCTAAGTTAGCTGAAAAAAAATAAAAATAAAAATGGCAGTTGCTTTGGAAATTGCTTGTGAATGAAACTGTGGATTGTTTTTCAGATATGAATGTTAAAATGATTGCAAATGTTAAAATGATAACTGTGCAAAATCGAATCACTTTGGGTTTGGTACTTGTTCCAAAATGGGGGAGCCTGTCCTCTTGTTGGGTTTGAATGTTGTATTTATAGCTCAGACAAATTAAAATACATTGAAAATTAAAGAAGCTAACTTTCAAAATTATTACACAGATGATGGAATATTTTTCTTGATGAAAAGGGATCTTTGGAGGATGGTGCACAAAATTGTTGTTTTTTTGTTGGACATGTTATTTGTTGTCATAGTACTTTTCAATTGTGCTACCACAAAATTGCCCTCACTAAAGGCACCTTTACTGATTGCCTCATGCTTAAAGAGGAAGTAATTTTCCTCTCAAAGCATTCCTCTTTATAAAGGTACAAATTGAAGACCTTTCTAGAATTGTGCAAATTGGAGCCTTAAAAAATACTTCTGCCCTTTCTACATGCAAATAGCAAATGAGATGATTGTTTTTGAGTTTTTGAGATAGCCTGGTGTTGGCGTAGTGATTAGGGTAGTGGCTTGGCATCCAAAAGGTCCTGAGTTCAAGCCCCGTTGGCCGCTTGAATTATTACACACCAGGAGGTTGACTCAGCCTGTCATCCTTCCGAGTTCGGCGAAGTGAGTACCAGTATACTGGGCCCGGTGTATTCCCTGGTTAGAATAGGTGTACCATATCCGTGTCGTAAGAGGCGACCAGGGTTGCGTCAGGAAGGGCATCCAGCGTAAAACCTGTGCCAAATCATTATGCGGATCATAACGGATGATCCGCGGTGGCGACCCCTAACGGGAGCCGCCGAAAGAAGAAGAATAAGAGAAGATGATTGTTTTTGAGTATACATGCAACTGAGATTTCTTTAGATTTTAGCATGTCGTTTAGGTATGCAAAGAAAAGAAAAAAAAGAAAGATAAAATTTTGATACAACATGTAATGCAAGTTAAATGCTTCCAGAAGAACCTTTGTCAATCTTATTGAAATCCATGAGCCCACGACATTTTATTGATTGGTGTGTTTAATCAGTGTTTAACCTTGATTTTGTTTGTTTCTGAGTGTTGAGAGCAGTTTAACTATGCATTATACGATTTCGTCTAATGAAGCTTTGAAGAACTTCCACCGAAAGATTGGACGATGGGGAAAACCCAGATTTGGGTGATTGGGCATTCGACACGTAATCATGAGACTACCCCCTTCCTGAGGAGATGAGACGAGCATGTAAAAAAAAACCCACCAAAGAGAAGGTTGGACAAGTCAAACCCCGAGAAGGCAAATACTTAACGTCACCATTGCATGGTGCCTGCCTGGGGGAATGACGCTGACCACACATGCAAACCCTTGCTCTGCAGATATGTATTGGGAACTTGCTGTGAAAGTGAGGTCACACAAAGAACAATGAAGGCCCTGAAGGTCCATGCAGCGAGTCATTACCACACCTGCTGATGATTGCCGGTCCTGCTACGTGTGCCCAATGGTGCGAAGGCCATTGCATCATGGGACCATCACAGCTGGGGCCATCGCTAGTGGAGCCATCGCTGCTGCTTCCGCCATGCATAGCTCGTTTGATGAACTTGATTGCCCAAACTGATGCTCCGGCACCCAGAGTTCTGCTGGGGCTGGACCTCTGGGTTGCCTTTCAAGCTCCCTCCATTTCGTTAAGGATCATCTGCAACCCATTGTCAGGCCCAAGCTCGTACCTGCCAGGATCTACCTTCTCTGCAGCTCAAGGAGCGCCTAGACTGTGTTTCCCATTGGGTGCTGATCTATCTACACCCAGAACCGCTTATCATCTGGCCTCAGGTAGCATGCCTTCGCAATTTGTGACAGCTGCTGATGGACAGGCCATAAACTAGGTGGAAACATGCTCATTAACCCGTCTGTGGCATGGTTAAGATGCCGTTGTCCAGCATTCTTCTCCTATGAGTGCTTGCTGCCATTATTGTGGGTGAACTTGTGTAAGCGATATATTTTCTCCTTTAGGAATGGGGTATGGTGATCACGTGTAATATAATTATGTAAATTTGTCCTAATAGGAAAAAGGGGGGGATGCGGAAGAAATAAAATTAATTATATTCATGTATTCTCAATTTTATTCACTTGCTGCTCTTAGTTGTTTTAACTTGCTACGACTGCTTTTAACAGTATAAAATAAGGTGTTACGTTTGTACTGGAATCAAATTGACTGTCAGTAAAATCTCTTTTTACAGTCTGTTAATCTCCATAGTGATGTAGATGAATATCCAAGCAAGGTAAAATTGTATCTTCCTAAATTTTATGTGCTATATCTCATTGAAATACAAAAACTAAGACTGGTATCTCCAATGTTGAAATGAAATTGCTCAGCTGCTAAAGAGAAGAATGCATTGCTGGTGCCTCATTGTCTAGCAGAAAATAATCCATCCGGTCTATGTGTTTT
Organism: Eptatretus burgeri; assembly: GCF_056783735.1. NCBI lineage: Eukaryota > Metazoa > Chordata > Myxini > Myxiniformes > Myxinidae > Eptatretus > Eptatretus burgeri. The sequence goes on from NC_140972.1 coordinate 5,743,086, forward strand.
GTCCGAACCATGTTATCACCCTCTCCTCAAGGCTGAACTTGATACTATTACTTGATACTAGTCAGCCATCCCCTCCATTCACCTTTGCCATATGTCTAGCCCTCCCCTGGCTTTTGCTGTCCTGAATAGTATAAAGACAATTGCTCTGTGCATTTTGGGCAGAAAGGGGATCATGTTTGATATTGCTTGTCTTGTTTATCCTCTTTTCCATGCACATGCTTGTTGTTATTTGTTTATGTTGTTTTCTGTTAATAAATGGTTTCAGACTCCAACAGAGAAGAACTGAATTTCTTCCACACATCCATGTACGATTGTACGTCCGTTTATGCGATATTTCAAAAAACACGTTGAACATTTATCTTTCATATGACAGATAGCGATTCCTCATATCACCCAAGCTTTTGGCTCAGTGATTAGTGTTAACCTGCCCAGTAAAAATGCTCCAGTTATAGAATAGGAGAATTCTAGTAAATGACAGTAGTACTCTCATATACTATAGTTGGTAACAGGTCCGACTACAATTGTCTGCAGAGGGGTGGTGTTGACTTAGCAGTTAGGGTGACTGGCTTGGGAGCTTCGGGTCCCGAGTTTGAGCTCCCTGTCAGTCATTGAATTAACACCAGGTGTGGTGACAGCCTATCCTTCCGAGGTCGGTAAAATGAGTACTACTCATAATGGGGGCATTGCATCAGCGGCACAGCCTTACCCCCAGTCAATGATGCTACCCGCAGCCTTGTACTGCATACGAGGGAGGAGGAGGTGGAATACAACCCAAAATGCGGGGAATGGAGCATATCTGCTCCATGCTTTTGTGGTTCCTTGGGTGTTTGATTCTCACACAAATTATGACAGTTACACAGTTAATAAAGCACAGGAGAGGGATAATTAGCTCATATTGCTCATGCTAAATCACTTCCCAGCAATGTTGATATTGAGTTTTGGCTAACCATTGAAGTGAGTGGTAGTGGAGGGAAAAGGGAGAGAGGGAGGAGGGATTTGAGAAAAACTTAAGGAAAGGAGTATTTTTGGTAATACTATATATTTAGGTTTTGTATATTTTGGTGGGAGGGGGAAGAGGAAGGGGGAGTTGGGTATGGTTATAATTAACACAGATGACATGTTCAGACTTCAAGACCCACACCTGCAAGAATCAAGATGGCAAATCCATAATCACAGCAGAACAAAAACAGGTGTATATATATATATATATATATATATATATATATATATATATATATATATATATATATATATATATATATATATATATATATATATATATATATATATATATATATATATATATATATATATTTTGAGGTAGCCAACTGCACAGGATGAATCCATCTACTAAAGTGGGTGCCTTAATTAAGTAACTGTAATAGATATTGCCTCTTGGTTATGCTACAGGGTTGCGCTATCCTTGGTTCTTGAGATTGGGTTTGTGACAATTTATGCATCAATGAGTAATAACACGTTCATGTTTTTATTTTAATTCAAGTGAAATATTATATCATGTTCATCCAATTTTAATCATTAGCGTTATAAATTCATAAAATTAGCATAATACAGTTTATATTCCATGTAATCAGAGATTGAAATTGATTTTGTGTGCACAATGACAATAACAAAGCTTAATTAACCACAAAGGTTAATTCACGATTTTATAAATGTTTGTAATGTTTGCATCACACACAAACTTAATACTGAAGGCATCCAATGAAGGATCAACATTGTGTAATTGTATGATTTGCAGAAATATATCAATCGAATATACCGGGTGGCCCAGAAGTAATAGGACAATTGCTGGAACAATCGTCACAACAATTTCATTATTATTTTATAGTTCATTTATATTATTTTGATTTTTAATTGATTTTTTGTTTGATGTTATTAATTGACAATTATTTTGATTGCAGAATGCCCAAAAGTGGAAGATTTCAACCATGGAGGATCTTTTTCTGCTTAAATGTGGATTCTTTGACTGCCCTATTACTTCTGGGCCACCCTGTATATATGGGCTTTGGACCAATGCACATTCTGTTGTGTGTGTGTGTGTGTGTGTGTGTGTGTGTGTGTGTGTGTGTGTGTGTGTGTGTGTGCTTCATAGCTATCCCTATCAGTTCCAGTCGATGCAATAAAATCCCCCAAGATTAGAAGAGTATCTCGCCTGGGGCAGTGATCAACCTTGAATGCATCCTTCACGGTGAGATCACTCACCTTAGTCGGAGCAGAAACAGAGACCAGGGAAACGATTGTCATTTGGAGTCAGCTTATTGGACACAGCCACAGCAACTTCTTGGGCATGGTAACCATCACAGTGACCAGACCAATAGTAGGTGTAACTCAGCCATGATCTCACCACTATCTTGTCTCCGAACCTCAGAGAGTGCTGCAATATCGATGTCCAAGCGTTTGAGCTCAGATGATAACAGAGACAGGCAATCATCCTCTCTTAGGTTAGGACATTCCAGGCACCCACCCGAAGGGACTGCCTCAGTTTAACCCAAGGAGACCTCCGTCTGGTGGATGACACCTCAGCACCACTCCGACACACTACCACAATCTGACCCAGGAAGATTGTTTTCTTCCCATCATCGAAGAGTGGGGGTCCCGAAGGCTTTGCCCCAATCCAGTCATCCGGTGAGCTACCCTGCGGAGGGCAGCTGCACAGGAGGTACTCCCACGGATTGGGTTTTCAATTTTCTTTTCGTTTTTCTCGTGTTTTGCGGATTGAAGGGTTTTACGGTGATCGGAGTGCAAATTCTGCCACCCTCATGAAAAAAAACAACCCAACTGCAGCAGGATGTCCGCAGACACAGTTGGGCACTAGATATGGATGGCCGTTGGCTTACAAGGAGCTCCTCCACCCTTTGATAGGTTTTGTTTTTAATCCTGCTGGGTGTCCATATCATACACCCTCCTCACCAGGAAACCTGGTGGGGGAGATGGTTTAGTATGTCTTCTCCGCACTCATTATCCAGTCAGACCAGCAGCGACATAGCCCGTCCTTGAACGGCTTGTTGATGGACACATCGAAGAGCTGCAGGAGCGATGTCATCCCACCTGGGATGATGACGTGATAAGTGTTAGTCCGTCGGAGCAGCGCTCTGGTGTCATCGAACTTGTACAAACTTAATGCATCCAGGACTAGCATGCTCCGTCATCAGGAGAGTCCACCATCTAGCCTACTACTGCAGACCATGCGCACCCAGTCCTGGACCAGTCTGTTGAAATTGTATGGATATGAATTTCCACACACATGAGACATACGGTGGTTCGATGAACGCCGGCAATCTCCCAGTCACCACAATGCTCAGCCAACAAAGCGACGGGAGTAAAGGTAAAAGTTCAACCAAGATGCACGTGGCCAATGCTCCTCGGAATCCAAGGCGTAAATCCTGCCAGGAAACACGTCACAAAATGTTGGATTTTCAACTGATGAAAATACCTGGTCCAGGAAATAGGAAAGTTCGTCTGTGGTGGTTCCACCGAGATGCAGCTAATGTTCCTCGAAACCCAGATCGAATACAAAGGCCTGTGATGTAAGAAAGTACGTCTGGTCGACGCGAGTAATCCGCGGGAAGCAAGTTAGGAACCGCTAAGAGAAACGAGGGAAAACAAAGAGAACCAAAGGAAGCCAAATGAACCGAGCAGCACTGGTACTTCTTAAAGCTTCACCGTCCCACATGGCTCCTCGCTCTCGTGCGATTCTTTTTATTTCTTTCAAAATCCATTTCCTCCCCTCGTATAGAAAAGTACTAGGGGTTGATCGGTTGTTCCTCGTGTTACTATTTGCTCGCATAAAATCAGCATGTAAGGAACAAGCTTGGTGGATTAACTCTGCCTGCACCGGATGTTCACATAGAAAATGATGCATGTGGAAACGATAATCACTACTATAAATCCCTCGTACTGTATATCCACCCCTTCTGCTGTGCACGAACAATGACGCCAGCTGAAACTTGTCTTTGGGCCGTGTCTTCCTCTTGAACACCTCATTTGAGGGAAGCTTGCCATGCAAGCTTATTTGAGGAGAGTGCTCCATTCTTGGACTCGAGCTATTGTGAATAATTCTTCTTTTGAGGTGAGACCAGGTGTTCTTCTTATTTTGTGTTGAATGGCATTTTAAGACCTACGAGGTTCTATAAACACCGTGCACCGAAACTCAAGGAGTCTCCAGACGTTTCCTAGCATGACTTATTTAATTTCCGTACATGGTTAATAAAACTCTGGACAAACTCTTTACCTGAAACAATTTTCCAAATTGAAATGGCAGAATTGAGCTTAACAGTAGTTCCGACTCCTAAAAAAAAAAAAGCGTTCATTTAGAATTTAATTGAAATTCAGAATTGGTCGTTTTAAGACTGATTTTTTGAAATATACTTGTGTATTAACCGCATCCCCAACTTTTACTTTTTTTGCTGATAAGAGTGTGGTATATACACCGGAAAATACGGTACTCAGGATTTATCACCAGTTAGTATTGTGTTCTTTAGTTTTGAAATGACATTATGGATGATGCGTAGAAGGCTTTCGGCTACACCAGTGCTACTCAAAATGGTGGTACACGGACCGGTGCCGGTACGCGAGTCATTGACTGCCGGTCCGTGGCGAGTTTCAAGTTTCACATTATCATAATAGATAACAAGTAATGTATAAAATGAAAATGCACAAAATTTTGAAAAGTAATATATTTAAGCCAACAAATTCAAAACACGAGAGAGAAGTCTATATATATAAAATACAATATATATATATATATATATATATATATATATATATATATATATATATATATATATATATATATATATATATATAGTGTCAACTTTTATTATATTCATTATATTTTAATATTTTTCCGGTATAATTTAATATTACTACGGATGTTAAAACAATATTTTCTCGGATCATTTAAACAAATAATATGGCACAAATATGGTACCAGTCCCAGGCACATTGGAAAAAAAAAAACCTGCCGGTCCGCCAAATCAGATAGTTTTAGAAGCACTGGGCTACACCAATCACATTGACTGTGTACTGTCTTGCCAATCCTTTTGGAAAGTCCTGAGTAGTATGGCAGTACACAGTGACCAAGCATGTCTGGCTCCTTCCGTTATGACCATTTTGGTCCTTTCAGGGAAGGGAGAATCTCTTTGCTATACCTATTTTTGAGCAGGACTCCTCTAACTAATCCAATCTCAATAATTGCATCAGCTTTAGAAAATGACAGAGTTGCCAATGTCCGTGCTGCACTGCAATTGTGGGTGATTGAGTTGCAGGAATTAAAATCCATTAACCTGTTGGTGTGGGTTGGTTTCCTGTAAACCAACGTCTTGAGCTCGCCATTATGCATCTGATAAACTTCTACATCCAAAAAGGCCAATTTGCTTTCATTTTCCATTTAATTTTGAACCTAATGCTGGGAATACCCAGCCAAATTGTCCGAGTAGGTGGTCTACCATGTCGATATGCACAGTGGTGACAGTGTCATCCATGTAGATGGTACAGTTCCGTGGGAGTCAATTCTCATTTGACTTGAATATCTTTTGCTCGAGTCCCTCCATCATCAAGTTAGTCACAACAGCAGAGACAGGTGAACCCACAGCTGTGGAAATATTTGTTGATATTCATAAATGAAGATCATGCTATTTACACACATCTCCAGCACATTACCAACAATCTCCTTCAAATGTTATTTGGCTGTTGTGATGAGTCATTTTCCAGTAGTTATAACCTCTCAACCGATCGAGCGTCACACTCACCACCAGATGATTGACTGTGACATCAATAAAGAGTGAAACCACCTCAAAATATAGCATAGTCTCATCTTCCTGGATTCTAACTTTTCTTATCCTCTCAACAAATTCACCACTATTCTTAACTGTTTTACTAGTGTTGCCTACTAGGCTGCCAATGATATGTGCCAAGAAGCCAGACAGTCAGTACGATGGAGCATTAACAAAGCACACAATGGGTCGCAGGGGTTCATGGTAACAATTCCAGTGAAGAGGTGCTATTTGACATACAGTTGGACGACAGGAGACAGCTTGCCAACCCAATTATTGGAGGGAATCCACTCCTTGCTGACAAAGACCAGTGCGCCAGAAATGTGTCACGAGAATCATAGATAGATTCTCTTCCCAAAAGGTAGGCTGGCCTTATCACAAAAGGCTTCTGAAGGTTATGCAAGCTGACTCATACCACAGGTAGCCGACTACGAGCTGACATTGCTTTAA
>NC_140972.1:5756827-5759327 GCF_056783735.1 Eptatretus burgeri
TATATATATATATATACACATACACACACATTGTTGAGGATTAATAATATATACTACATAATTGGAAATGGTGTTAAAGTATTTACTGTGGCACAAGGCAAGTTAAATTAAATAACTATTGTGGTTACTGTGTGAAAAGACACTCATGCAAACTGTAAGGCTGAGGAATGTGATGTTTAGGCTAATGTCCCAACTGCATTCCCACATTAAAGAGGAATGGACTGGTGAAATAAATATTATGGGACATGCTGATCCGGGCCGTGGACAAGTACAAGGCACGCAGACACCTCAATGCCAGGCCTCTGAGTGACCTTGTGGAAGACAATATAAGGCAGACAGAGAGCCATACATCGAGATCAAGAAAGGAGAAGAGAGGGAAGACGATGTAATCGAGGAGAAGCTACAGCTGGGTGTGCGGCATGACCAAGCTGCAGCATGTGGCCGGTTGGGTTCGAGATGAACCTATCCGATCCTGCTGGTGTGACAGAGCTGACATCCAAGCACACTAATCCTCTCTGGGCATATCGACAAAGCAAAAGGCAAGTTCTTCATCCTCATCCCTCGGCATTGCTGGCCTGCTGTGGTCCTCAACGGTGAGTCGTGGATGGACTCGGTTCATCTGCTGGACTCGGTGGTACGAAAATTACCCCCTGGGGACTCGCAATGCGACTGGCCAGTCAGAAATCACTTTGTGTGCACATATCGGGGAAACGGAGCCGTTTCAAATGTGAGCACAACCAACTTTGACAGCAATTCATACCCTTCTGAGGTTTCATTTATTAAGAACAGGGTACATGAGATAAGTTGCCAACTTGAAAGTCGTGAGTTTCAAAATCATTGAACCTGGCATGTGCAACTTTGGGGAGTTTTGAAAGCATTGAGCATGTCATATGTGACTTTGGGGAATATTAAAATCATTGAGTACTTCTTTTAAAATCATTACGAGGGAATCTTATTAAATCTTATTTGTGTTTGAAAGGTCGACAGTAGGGTTTAATACATTACTTATTACATATTCTTCTGTTCTGTGTTGTACGCTGGTTTCACCTGTTTAACATTCGACGGGACACACAATTGTCCGTAAAGCTTTTCTGCCATGCTAGTCCTCTGGGTAACTGGGTGCACACTCACTTTGGTGCACAGAGACAGTACGCACAACAATATATCCAGTTTCCTGCTTGCCCGGCTGCTGATTTTGGATTGGCGACCTGATCTGGGTAGAGTCTGGGTGGTATGATACGTCTTCCACTTCTTAATGATGGATTTCACCGTACTCAAAGGGAGAATGAATGACTTTGAAATGTTCATTTAACCCTCTCCTGAACAGTGCTTCTCCACCACTTTATGTCTGACTTCTTTGGAAAGCTCCTCAGTTTTCATGTTCGCCTTGTTGGTTGACCAAGTGAATTGCACTTTAAAATTCCTTCGATTATTGGAGAAGCTTAATTTCTTTTAACTTAAACCACTGATTACATAAAGTAAAGGTGAAACCCATTACCACTTATTTTGTAACCTTTCAAACAAATAATTTTTTCTTGAAATGATTTAGGGTTAATTAGGCAAAGGGTTTAAAAACGTATGCAACTGAGAATCATCTGATTTTCTCTGTTAATCAAACTTATTCACATTTTATCGAAATTTTTTTAGCTTTATCACTTTGGAGTAGTTTGTGAAGACTGTATATTAAGTTTGATTTGAAAGCATCATGAAATAAGCCCAGGTGGCATCAAGGAAGGGAAAGGGGGGGGGGGGGGGTTAGGGTGTTCCAAAAAAATGAAAGTTTGATTTTTGCTACTCCCTGATTTTGCCTTTGTTCCAATACCCCATAAGAACTTATAGGTCAAAAATGAACAAAATTCCATGATATTTAGGGGTTTCTCAAGTTGGCACAATTATGTCCATTATGGAAAGGGCATTTTGCACCGCAATGTCAAAAAGCTCATCTTGGTCTCCTTGGAAAAACTATTCTTTCATTCTATATGACTGCTGTGGTTTTTGAAAATATCAAACAACCATATTAATTGTGAAGTGTACTGCTTTGTGCATATTTGACGGCAAGTTGTCAGTTACAGTTTGGCAAATTTCAACAATATTGTGCCAACTTGAGGAACGCCTAAACATCCTCCAATCTGCTTCATATTTGGTGCGTATGTTTCAAATGGAACAAAGGCACACCCAGGGAGCATGAATATTCATAGTTTTATTTTTTTACCCCCTATTATGAAGCATCCTGGGGGGGGGGAATACTTTTGCAGGCCACTGTATATACTACTTGTGATGTCTGTAGATGTAAAATAACTCGGGTGGAGTTTTAAACGGTGAAGGGCTTTCCTTGTGTTGCTTTTCTTGGTTGCTTTTCTTTGGCTAGAAGTGCATGGGAGGAGTTAATTTATTTGATGATCCTAGTCACCTGGGGTAATTGATTAGGTGAGAGTCAATTGTTTATTCCCTCCAATTATGGGTGAGAGACGTGATTGGGTCTTGAGATCTCCACCACTGA
>NC_140972.1:5764327-5784327 GCF_056783735.1 Eptatretus burgeri
CATATGGGGTTGCTGCTTTATGAGGGTCAAGTTCGGTAGTTTACGGTATTGTTGGAAAAATGAGCAGGGCTGGCAAGGCACATGAGAAGGTCATAAGAAGACTTGAGGATGCACGATATTTGCAGTTTTTGTCCTGAGTCAGAATATGGAGGCACTGACTTGAACCAACATGTGAGCACCCCACATAGTGGGGCAGATAACAGCAATTTTTGAGAGGAATCGTGCAAATGATGATACAAGCATCAAATTTGGAACATTTGTTCTCCAGGGGATTCTAATCAAATCTGCCTGATTGGCCATTAGAAAATCCAAATTTTGAAAAATTTGAAGAAAAAAAAAATTCAAAAAAGTCAGGATCACGAATCAATGTTGGATGCTGGCTGAGATTGGTGAATGTTTCAGAAACATCATCATAGACGTTCCAAGTCTGCCATGCAGTTTTTTTCTCTTTTACCGTGGAAGGCAGACACGACGTCACATCCAGTGAATGCATGGAAGTATGGGATCCCTCGAGCTTTCTCAGGCCCTATTGCAGAAACTACCTCATGGACTGGAATCCATCGCGCCTTGGCTCCTTGGCCAAAGGCAATCCACATGTTCTCAAGACCTAGTTCACAGATATTGCTATGACTAGTACGTCCGTGTCATTAGCCTTATTGATAATGGACTTGCTACCATCCGTCGTTGCATCCCTGGCGTGTACAAATATTCGAGTGTCAGCTTCTTCATGACAACATGGAGACACAGCATCCAGTGACTTCCCTGTGTTGCTAATGGCATCTTCTCCTTTTGTGACAATGACTGTGCTTGTCGTCTGTGCTTCACACATCTTTTCCGCAAGGAAGTGAAACAGCTAAGTCTTGTTGCGTCATCTCGAAGAAAGCTTCTCCAGTTACTTGGGGTCTTACTGGTTCCTGTCACTCTTCTTCTGATTCCTTGCCCCCTTTTCGACCTTGCCTGGGACTTCAGACGACTTCTTGTACACATCAAACACTACGTCCACCCTCTCGTACCTGGCACCATAGGATTCCACCTTTGGGATGATGTCTTCTTTAGCATAGTCATCAAATATGTTTGAAGTGCGTGGAGGTAGGGCATTGATAAGTGCTGAGCCATCAATGATGACTGCATCTCCCCTTGGTTCTCTGTCTGGGATGTTCACTTGCACTTCAAGAATTTCAGCCAGCTGTGACTTCAATTTTTTTTGAAGTTTTTTTTTTCTTCAAATTTTTCAAAATTTGGATTTTCAAATGGCCAATTGGGCAGATTTGATCAGAAAGCCCTGCAGAACAGAAATGCCAAATTTGATGCTTGTATCATAATTTGCACGATTTTTCTACTATCTACTACACTAACATACAACTTCCCATGGCAGAATCATGGTGTGGTCGATGAGAGTCCTGCAACCTTTAGGCTCTGGCTCTGTTGATTGACATAGCAAAGGAGAAACACACTGGAAACTGCAGTCTCTTGAACTCAAATGGGCATTCACTTGGGATCAGTGGGATGAAAACATTCTCCTCTTTAAATTCGCCCAATGGCAAATGTAGCTTCAACTTGAACGGTACTTAGTCGCGTGCATACCTCCACCAAGCTGAACAGTTCATGTTTTGTGTCCAACCGATGGGCCAGATCTGGATCCGGACCTCAACCAAAATCGAATTGGCTTATTCTTGTCCCCTACCCAATTCAGCACCAAGTTTTGCACAATCCGTCGATAACCTTTTGAAATATCCTGTTATATATCGTTTTTGGCCCTATCTCTCAATGGTCAGGTCAGGTTCGATCTGTGACCTGCTACAGGTACCATGTAAACCTGTACTAACCTGTTCCATGGTCGGGTTGTCGGCGACTAAACCGTCTCCCTAACCAGGTTTTCTGGTGAGGAGGGTGTTTGGATATGGACACCCAGCAGGATTAAAAACAAAACCTGTCAAAGGGCGGAGGAGCTCCTTGTGAGCCAACGGCCATCCATATCTAGTGCCCAACTGTGTCTGCGGACGTCCTCCTGCAGTTGGGTCACTTCTTATTAGGAGGTTGGTGGCAGGATTTGCACTCCGGCCACCGTAAAACCCTTCATTCCGCAAAATGCAAAAACACAAAAAAATCTGAAAACCCACTCCGTGGGAGTACCTCCTGTGCAGCTTCCCTTCGCAGGGCAGCTCACTGGATGACGGGATTGGGGCAAAGCCTTCGGGACCCCCAATCTTTGATAGGAGGGAAACCACGGGGTAACATCCCTGGGTCAGATTGCGGGATAGTGTGTCGGAGTGGTGCTGTGGTGTCGTCCACCAGACGGCGGTCTCCTTGGGTTAACCTGAGGCGGTCCCTTCGGGTGGGTGCCTGGAATGTCCTATCCCTAAGAGAGGATGATCACCTGTCTCTGTTATCATCTGAGCTCAAGCGTTTGGACATCGGGATTGCAGCTCTCTCTGAGGTTCGGAGACCGGATTGCGGCGAGATAATGGTCGGTGGTTACACCTACTATTGGTCTGGTCGCTCTGATGGTTACCATACCCAAGGAGTTGCTGTAGCTGTGTCCAATAAGCTGACCCCAATGATACTGAGGTAACACCGGTCAACGAGCGTATTATGAGATTAAGGATTCGTCACTCCTTAGGTGTCATTTCCCTGGTCTCTGTTTATGCTCCGACTGAGGCGAGTGATCTCACCGTGAAGGATGCATTCTACGCCACGCTCGAGTCTGTGGTTGATCAGTGCCCCAGACGAGATACACTTCTAGTCTTGGGGGATTTCAATGCATCGACTGGAACTGATAGGGACGGTTATGAGGTGTGTGTTGGTCCCCATGGGTCAGGAACTATGAACCAGAATAGCACTAAGTTCCTTGACTTTGCAAGAAGTCATGGACTTAGGGTGGCTGGTTCATGGTTTCAGCGCCCACAAGCTCATCGCTGGACTTGGTATTCCAACGCTGGCGGTGTGGCAAAGGAGATTGACCATGTCCTCATGGACGGTCGTTGGAGGATGATCCAGAACTGCAGGGTCTACCGGAGTGCTCAGTTCCTCAATACTGACCACAGGCTTGTTGTAGCAACTCTAAAGCTGCACCTTAAATCCTGGAGAATGGTACCATCCCAGCCGAGGCTGGATGTTGCCAAGCTCAGGGATGAGAGAGTAGCTGAGGAGTTTGCGAACAGGCTGAGTGGACACTTGGGGGTCTGGGTGCTTTGGGGGTCCTGAAGAGTTGTGGAGCGCCTTCAAGACCACCGTCCTTGATGTTGCCGGTGGATGCCTTGGAGCTCACCGCAGGGCAAAGAAGAATTTTGTCTCTCAAGGGACACTGGATACCATTGACCGGAGTTGCAGGGCCAGGCTGAATGGCAGAGCTGAGCTGTTCAGGGAGCTGAGGCGTAAAACTGTACGTGCACTGAGGGTGGACAAGGAGGCCTATGTGCGAGGAATCTGTGAGGGGGTAGAGCATCACCTGTGGACAGGTGATTCTCGTCCCGCTTACAGGGAATCGCGCATTACGCTCATCCAAGACCATCCTCGGAGCACTACAGTTCGAGCAGAGAGTGGTAGGCTCTTGACAGAGGAGTCTGAAGTGAAGGCCCGCTGGGCCGGTTACTTTGAGCGGTTGTACCAGGCTGATCCCCAACTGTCGAGTTGGACGTCAAGTGTTACAATCCCTGTTGCTGACCCTCGATCAACTGTGGTCCACCTACGCTTGTGGAAACACAGGCTGCGGTGAACCAGTTGAAACGGGGCAAAGCTCCAGGGATCTGTGGCATCCATGCCGAACTTCTCAAGGCTGGTGGAAATGCTGCACTCGTGTCGTTGCATGCAGTTTTGTGCTCTGCCTGGAACACAGGCATCATCCCAACTGACTGGAAGAGGGGCCTTGTTGTCCCTCTCTGGAAAGGGAAGGGTGATCGCCAAGACTGCAACAACTACCGAGGGGTGACGCTGCTCTCAGTGCCGGGCAAGGTCTTTGCTCGGATAATTCTCGATAGGGTTCGCCACCATCTGCTTGAGCACCAGCGTCCAGAGCAGTCAGGCTTTACACCAAAGAGGTCAACGATTGACCGTATCCTTGCACTTCGTGTCCTCACCGAACGCAGACGAGAGTTTCGGCAGGGGCTGCTTGCAGCCTATGTTGATCTCTGTAAAGCGTTCGATTCAGTGAATCGGGATGTCCTCTGGAGGATTCTTGGTCTTCGTGGGGTGCCACCAAAACTGATCGATCTGATGTCTGAACTCTACTCTGGTACTGAGAGTGCAGTGAAGTGTGGTGGTCCCATCTCTGACTTATTTCCAGTTGTTACTGGAGTTCGTCAGGGATATGTACTTGCCCCCACACTTTTCATCACTTGTATGGACTGGATTCTAGGGAGGATGTCGGAGAGATCAAGTTGCGGTGCGTCATTTGGGAATGTCAAGATCTCGGACCTTGACTTTGCAGATGATGCAGTCATCTTTGCGGAGACTTTAGACATCCTCTTGGGGGCCCTCGAGGTGCTGAATGAGGAGTCGGAGCTGTTGGGATTACGGGTTTCTTGGGTCAAAACTAAGATCCAGGCTTTCGGTGACATCTTGGATGCTGCTGTCCTGTCTGTGTCTGTTTGTGGTGAGGATGTTGAGGTCGTGGAGAGATTCACTTACCTTGGCAGTGATATTCATGTCTCTGCTGTCTGCGAGTCAGAGGTCAATAGACGTCTGGGTCGGGCCTGGGGAGTCATGGATTCACTGGATCATGGGGTGTGGCGCTGCCGGTACCTGTGCGGGAGGACGAAAGTCCGAGTCTTCAGGTCCTTGGTACTTCCAGTCTTGCTCTATGGGTGCGAGACTTGGACTCTGACCAAGGATCTGAGACGGAGACTTAATTCCTTTGGTACCAGGTCTCTTCGGAGAATCCTTAGCTATCGCTGGTCGGATTTTGTGTCCAACGAGCGGTTGCTGAGAGAGACTCGGATGAGATTTGTTACCTGCATAGTCCGTGAGCGTCAGTTGCGGCTGTATGGACATGTGGCTCGTTTTCCTGACTCTGATCCTGCTCACCAGATTCTCTCAGCGAGGGAGTCTCATGAGTGGAGGAGGCCAGTGGGTCGACCACATGCCTCATGGTTGCAACAGGTTGACCATCATCTCAAGGAGATGGGGATGGGCCTGGCATCTGCCTGGGGGATGGCCAGACGGAGGCCCCTGGAGTAACGGCGGAAAGTGGACGCAGCGACGTGCTGTTCTGGCACATGCTCCCATACCTGACCTGACCTGACCTCTCAATGGTGAAGAATAACTTCAAACATCTCAGATCCCGATATTCATCAAAATCTAATCAATTCATTCTTTTCACACAAGCAACATATCCACCAAGTTTTGTCTGAATCCGTCCATAACTTTTTGAGATATCCTACTCAAAGACAAACAGACAGATACACAGATAAACAGGGATGAAAGCATACAACTTCCTTCCTTGTTTGGTGGTGGAGTTAATTACGCGATCCATGAGTTGATTTACCACCGGTCTGGAACGATTGCACAGTTTGGGTGTGTCATGGTTGTGTCGGAGCAAGATGGGGCATCCCACCTTAAGTTGCAAGTTGGGTGGGGGCACACTTGGGGAATCTAAGGAGTTGAGTACCATAGTTGGATAATATCGTGGTCAATGTTGGGAACAGTGTCAATGGACTTGTCAATCCTTGCTTCATCAGGTATTTCTTTCAGTACTTCATCAGCAATATTGTGCACAGAGTCTTTTAGCGGAGCTCGGATAACTCGTTCACACGACTGTGTGAGATCTTGATCGTGGCTCATTCACTCAGGGAATACATGATCCTATGGTATATTGGATGTTTTCTCCAAGTTTCCTGTGCCATGTGGAATCGGCACAAGTCCATCCATTTGATCCGTTTGGAGTTTCCATCACCAATTTAGAGGAGGGGATTGGCAAATTCTGCAGCTTCATCATCTGCATGTAGATCTACTCTCATATTTGTCCTGAGGGTAAATATGGCCATAGACTTGGTTTCAAATATGCAATGATTTTATCAGTGTGTGTATCTCTTTGAATGATTGGTAATTTTAGGTGAAGTCACCAGAAATAGAGCAATCAGAGATTGCAGACCCTCGCCAGGACTTCTTTTGAGTGGTGTAATTTTATAGGTTTTATGGTAAATTCAATATGGCTGCCAACTATGTGACCGATGATATCACATGTGTGAACCTTTTGTTCCTCATGGACAGGCGCTCATTCGTGTAAAGTTTCGCTTCAATTTGTTCAGCCACATAAAAGAAGATTTTTGGTTTTTTTTTTTCAAAACAATATGGCTGCCGAATCACGTGACCAATAACGTAATTTTTTTTCTTTTTCTGTCGAGCATTTTGTCCCGAGATGACCCTCAAAATTTTTCTTACTAATCGGATGTGGCGTTCTACATCTGCAATTATGACGTCATAACGAGGGCACCGACGACGTCATAAAAAAGATCAAACTCATTCCCCATGAGGAGTACTTGCCACGTGCCAAGTCTCAATTATGACCTTGGTGGGGTTTCAGAAATACAGAGGTCCAAAGTTTTTTTTTCCGTTTTTCCAACAAGGCTGTGACACCGCGTGACCCATGATGTCACAATTTATCTTTTTGTACACCTTGTCGAGGTTCGTGTGAGAGCGAACACACAACACACAGCAAGGGGGGGGCATGAGACAAGAGGGGAGGGAGTGGGATGGACAAAATAGTGGGGAACAGAGACATTAGGAGATCAGTGAAAGGGAGAGGGATGGGGCGGGGAACATGGGGAATACAAGATGGACATTACAGGGACTTTCAGGAAGGAAAGCAGGGAATTTGAAGGAGGTGGGCTTAGGTGGATTATCGGGGGTAGAAAAGATTGAGGATTTGGATGGGGGATGATAAGAGGTGGTGTTGAACAGCTGTTTTGAAGGCCTGGAGGGAAGAATGGGATTGAATAGAGTGAGGGAGTTTATTCCAAAGGCAGGAAAAAAGAGGAATGAAAGAGTGAAGGTGAGCAGTGATTAGTGCTTTTGTGTTGGTAGTTTTACTAGTAGGGGGTTGTTGGCGGACCTTAAACGCTCTGTGGAAATGTGGTGGGGACAAATTGCAGAGAGAGCAAAGGGGGGGGGGGCGAGGCTGGAGAGGAGACGGTAAAAGACAGAAAGACCACCGACCAACCTGCGGTGATTGAGTGAGAGGCCCAAAGACTCAGCTTCATTGCGGGAGATGCCAATGATCCGAAATGCCTTGGTTTCCACAGCGTGAAGCCGGGAAAGGCAGGAGCACTAGCCCAGAGGGGAGAGCAGTACTCCATCAGGCTGCAGACGAAAGCTTTATGTGGTCAGGAGCTCAGGTGGGCTGAGGAAGGACTTTGCAAGATGGAGGATTCCCAGTCGGCGACTGGCTTTAGAGGCGACGTTTGAAATGTGGCTTTCCCAGGAAAGGTCATGGCAGATCGTGAGACCCAGAAGCTTGAAAGAAAGGACTTCTTCCAGAGGATTGTTGAGAAAGTGGATGGGGGGGTTTCCAAAACGGTCCTTTCGAAGAGACATAGTGAGAGTGTGAGATTTGTCTGGATTGAAAGACATGTTCCACGTGTTGGACCAGTTTGTGATTTTACCCAGATCTGCAGTGAGTGAAGAAGCTGCTGCTTGCCGCTCTGAGGGATGACCGATGGTATGCCAGAGGGTGGAGTCATAAACAAAGAGATATTGAGGATTTTCCAGAGAGTCGGAGAGATCATTGATGAAAACCAGAAAAAAGAACAGGGCCCAGAACGCTACCTTGAGGAACTCCAGCCTGGACAGGAAGAGAGGATGAAAGAACTCCATTTAGGGCCACATGTTGACTGCGACAGGAGAGGAAGTCTGCGAGCCATGAGTGGAGATGGCCTTGGATACCATATGAAGAGAGTTGCCAGGCCGTGTCAAAAGCAAGCGATATATCCAGGGATACGGCTCTGATTTCATGTCTGGCACTGAGGGCCTCCATCCATTGTTGGGAGAGCAGAAGCAGTATATCCAGAGTAGAGTGACTTGGTCTGAAACCAAATTGATGATCGGAAATCAAGCCATTGGAGAAGAGGAAGGATTTGATGTCTGAAGCGATGATGGATTCCATAACCTTGGTGGTGATTGGGAGAAGGCTGATTGGTCTGTAGTTGCAGGGATCTGTTTTTGCACATTTTGTATGCAGGGCAGTAATGTTTGCTGATTTCCAACGAGATGGCAGATGACCTTGAGCAAATGAGAGGGTGAATAGAACAGAGAGAGGGTGAGCAAGAGCAGAAGAGCAGGCTTTGAGGACACGAGGGCTGATGCCGTCTGGACCGGTTGCAGAATCTGAGTCGAGTTTTGACAGAAAGCTCTCCATCTTGTCATGAGAAAATGACACAGAGTCCAGGGACAGTTCGGTGCAACTGGGTAAGGTGGGTAGAGAAAGCGATGGGTTTTGGACACAAGATTTAGCTGCAAACGCAGAGTTTAGGCATTTAGCCTTTTCACGTTTGGTATCAGCAGTGTGGCCATTTGAGGTAAGGGAGGGGATGGAGGGGGAACATACACCAGAAACAGATTTGATTAGATGCCACCAGTCATTTTTAGGAGGGAGAGAGGTTTGAAAGTTCAGACTTGAGCATCAAAAGATGTTGTTTTCTGGCTCTCCTGAGGGTAGATACACACTTGTTCTGAGCTTTATGGAAGGAACTGAGATTACCCTCAGTTGGGTTTGCTTTGCATGAGGCAAAGGCAAGTTGTTACAGGACAACTGCCTCGCCACAAGCTTCAGTGAATCATGGGTGGGAGGAAGGGTAGGACAAATGAAGACGAGAGGGGATAAATCTGTGCATGAGGGAGAGCAAGTTTCTTTGAAAGAATTCCCAGGATGAGTTGATGTTGGAGAAAGAGGCGATAGGAGACCTGTTTATAAGTTTGATGGCTGCTTGGAGACCCTGCCAGTCGGCTTGAGTGAAATGCCAGACTCGATGGTGATGAGGTGGTTCTCTGATAACAGCCAGAGAGATGTCCACTTTGACAAAGACGTGGTCAGAAGAACCGATTGGAGCAATGGAAGAGCAGCAGATATTGTCAGGGAAATTTGTCAAAATCAGATCCAGAAGAGATGGAGTACCATTGGTTGAGATCCGGGTCGGGAAGTTGACCGATTGAGTCAGTCCCAATGAGTCGCAGAAAGCTTTTGCTGAAGTGCCATGACAGGTGAGAGGTACCCACACCGAGCCAACTGGCATGATGACAATTGAAGTCACCACATACGAGGAAGAGAGAGTTTGGACGAGAAGATAGAAGTTGGTCCATGTTTTCGGATAGTGAGGTGTAGATGGAGCCATCACTATTAGGTGGACGGTACAGTACACATATAAACATGAGGTGGGAGTGGGGAGGGGAAGCCGTAGTCAGAGATATTCCTGGGGGTGTGGGGGAGTGAGAGCAGTGCATGGATAGTGAGGAATAGGGTCTTTGATGAAGAGAGCAACTCCTCCACCAGGACGAGGCTCAGGTCTGTCATTCCGGAGGAGGGAGTAACCAGGGAGAGATACTTGGGAGTCAGAAACGTCTTGAGGGAGGAAAGTTTCTGTTAGGCAGATTATGTCTGGTTTATCAGTGGCAACCTGTATGGAAAGATCTGAAAGGTTTGAGCGAAGGCCCTGGATATTTGAGGTCCACACTGTTAACGAAGAGGGAGGGGAGGAGGCTTTGGGTGTGGGTGGTGGGAGGGTAGGACAAGGGACGAGGGGGGGGGAGGTAAGGAGGGTTGCTGAAAGAGTGTGGGGAATTGTAGAATAGCTCAGGGAGGGGGCCAGATGAGAAAGAGAAAAGGCTCTGTGGTGCTGGGGGATAGGGGGGGACAAGAGAGGGGGAAGAAGGCAGTTGAGGACTTGAGGTGGAGTGAAGAGATAGAGTTGAGAGGGCAGTGGAAGGAGGCAGCTTTGTGGATGAGAGGGGGGGACAACTTTGAGAAGGATGAGTGAGGGAGGTGAATGGTGAGTGAAAGGTGAGGGGGGAGTTTTTGAGAGAGGTGAGAGGGAGGCTTGGAGGGAGAAGAGTATCATGGTTGCTTTGAGAGTGAGGGGTGAGAGGGGTGAGTTGGCACTGAAATTGGAAAAAAAAAGAATGGTTGATGGAAAGATTCAATTATCATTAAAACATTCTTCATGAGCAGTCACACCAATCGTGAAAATTTCATCTCAATCCGACAAGCTGTTGCAGAGAAAAACATTAATGTTTCTGCAGATGGACAGACAGACAGACAGACAAACAAATAAACACAAACACAATCGGACCCAAATACAATACCCTCTCCTTCGGTCAGGGTAATAACTGACACCTCCCACAGGGTAAGTGTTCATTCAAATGTCCTGCAGTGTTTGATAAGTGCCTCAAATGCCTGCTTGTGAGACATAGTGGATTCATCCCACATGATGAACTTGCATTTATTCAGAAGCTCTGCAGTTGCTGTGCCTTTGTTTTTTTTTAATGTGAAGGACCGCATTATCCACTCTGGCAAGATTCACTGGCAACTTGAACGCAGAATGTGCAGTTCTTCCACCTTTAAATTGTTTATCTGCTATTCCGGAGGATGCAACAGCAAGGGCAACATTGGATCTCAATCTGATCTTTATCAAGAGCAGGTTAATAAGGAATGTTTTTCCAGGGTCACAAGGTGCATCGAGAAACAGCATGTCACCATCACGACTGTCAAATAATTGCATTTACGTTATCATTTGCAGAAGCTTGATCGTCAGTTAAACTTGACTCTCTGTCAACAACTGTGGCCATGTCGTCTTGATCTTAATTAATCTCCCTATATGCAAATGACGCAGCTGCAGAATTTGCCAATCCCCTCCTCAAAATTAGTGATGGAAAACTCCAATCAGATCCCGTGGGTGGACCTATGCCGATTGCACATGGCAAGGAAACTGGGAACAAATATCCAACAAACTCAGGATCATGTAGACCCTGATTTCATGAACCACCATCAAGATCACACATGTTTGTGTGAATGGGATTTTAGGGTTAGCTACAATAAATGACTCTGTGCGCAACATTAATGATGAAGTTCTGAAAGAAAAACCTGATGAAGCATAGATCTACAAGTCCTTCGACAGTGTTCCCAACATTGACCATGTAGTCAATATATTATCCATCTATGGTACTCAACTCTTTAGATCCCCCATGTGTGCCCCCACACAACTCGCAACTTGAGATGGGATGCTCCACCATGCTCCGACACAACCTTGACACATCCAAAATTGTGTAATGGTTCCCGACTGGTGGGACAACAACTCATGGATAACGTTATTGAAGCTACAATTGTGATTGGGCGAATTTAAAGAGGAGGATGTTTTCAATCCACGTATCCCAGTGATCTCAAGTGATTGCCCATTTGAGTTGAAGAGGCTGCAATTTCTAGTGTGTTCCTCCTTTGCTATGTCAATCAACAAATCACAGGACCAGAGCCTAAAGATTGTAGGGCTCTTATTGACCACGCCATGATTCTGCCATGGGCAGTTGTACGTGGGTGCTCACGTGTTGGTTCAAGTCAATGCCTCCATATTCTGAGTCAGGACAAAAACTGCAAATATCGTGTATCCTTAAGCATTCTTATGACCTTCTCATGTGTCTTGCCAGCCCTGCTCATTTTTCTAATAATACCGTTAATTACCAAACTGAGGACCTGACCCTCATAAAGCAGCAACCCTATATGTCGAACCATTAAGTACACCAGAACCTTCAGTGAAACAACAATTAAACTTCAATATTTTCAGAATAACCAAATTCAGGCAGCACTCCTTATATTACAGAAGGTTACAGAGGCACTTCTGTATTAGCTACTTCACAATGTTTGGAAAACTAACAGCTAGTTTTCATGTACATATCAGGTGTTCCAAAGAGACCTTGACAACTTTGGTTGTCAATATATTTAGAATCACAAAAGATACAATGATACCCTTTGGTTTAAATTACACAAAAACTCAAAATTTTGTGCACACCATCAATACACTTTAATGTGAGCTCGGTTTGTCGTGCGCAGGACGTGAAAGCGGTACACAAGTTGTTGCCATATTCGGCTCAGAGTGTTTGCGTCCACCAGTGTACATGCAGCTGTGATCCGAGGACAAAGATCCAGCAGGTTTGCCACCTTGGTGTTGTAGACATCTTTGACAAACCCAATGAGGGGGAGCACCGTCCTGTTAAAAAATGACATCGGGTTGCAGGTCTTCAATCTGTGGGAATGCAAATCCTTCCAACATGTTCATGTAAATTGTTGAGGTCACTGTATCCACCACAAACAAAAACGGACCCACCAAGTGGTCATGGAGAAAGCCACACCACCCCACACATTGATCTTTGGACTGTCATGTAGGTGTTCAGTGACCACATGGGGGGTTTTCAGAGCCCCAGATCCTTACAATGTGCCGGTTGACGTTCCCCGATACATGAAAGCAAGCTTTGTCTGTGAATACGACCTTTTTCAGGTAACCTTCATCATCCTCTATGCGACTGAGCATTTCCAAGCCAAATGCCTTGCGTTTGGGTCCGTCATTTGGTTCGAGTTCCTGCAGAATCTGCACCTCAAAGGAATAAAATTTGTCTTTTCTGCAAAATCCTGTGTATAGTGGTGTTTGGTAGTCCCAGTGTTGTGGATGTGTGTCGGATTGATTTCTGGGATTTTGTTGAAACGATTCATGCACTCGTTCAACGTCTGCTGTGCTTGCACTTTGTCGACCGGTACTTTTCTGTTTCTGACTACTTCCAGTCTCCTTAAACCTCTTGTACCACTCTTTGATACCAGCCCGTGATGGTGGATTCCTTCCATATCTTGTAAGGAAATTACGCTGAAATTGCGTGTCGGATCTCGTCTGGATGAACCCATTCGACTTACTGAGCTTTCTCCTGTGCAGTCGCCATTTTCTTTCAAAAGAAATCACCAGACCTCTTAGTAAAGACAACTTTGTAAGTTTCTGCATCATATAAACCAAAGGGTATCGTCGTATCGTTTGTGGTTCTAAATATATTAATGACCAAAGTTGTCCAGGTCTTTTTGGAACACCTTGCAAATCATCTTGGTTGCAATACTTTAAAAGGTAAACACAATACATCATGGGAAATCACACGTTGATTCAAACAACCAAACAACCACCGCAGCCTGGTGCAACCGGGTTATCTCCTCGTGTGTGCACAGTATGTATGTAAATACCACTCAGCCATTCCAGCCATATAAAGCTGCCTACACACATAAAAAAATAATAAATATATATTCAAATTGCTTCTTCCAATGGAGAATTACGAAAACAAATTGGTCAAATGAGATATTGACGATAATATAATGCAGGTGCTGTGGAGTGAATATCCATCCGTACAAAGACTTGATCAATTACAATGATTATAAAATAAATACACACGAGATACAGCTTGGCTTTGCGCAAACTATTTGTCGACAAAGCTCGACATTTTGCATCACATAGTAAATGACACACAATAACCCATCTGCCTAACAACAATGGAGAATCTATGAGCGATGCATAATTTCAGCACGCCTCAAATTTAGTGACACAATTGCACGGACATTTCAATCGAAATGGACCAATAAACAGACTTATCAGTATGCTAGCTTTGTAAGATGGCAGATACATCCAAATGAGACAGGTGCAAGTTATTATTATGGTTGCACCTTTGTAGCCAAAGATAGCCCTTTACATAATGACATGTGAAAACCTGTGTGAGTAAATTTGTTTTGTGTAGGAGATGCTACCCACACAACCCCAATCTAAAGGTAAGGAGAATGCCATGCCAAAGAATAACTGAAAAAATCAGCTACTGGTCACAGGGGTTTAGGGAAGCAATTTAGAACTTGGTCAATGTGTCGGTGGTACCTTCCCTCCTCTTTCAAAAAACAACAAAAAAAAGTCTCTGACATCCACCAACCAATGCTAGTATACGATTCGCCCACTTATGGTCCATTTGAGGGATGGCTCACTTTGTGATGCAAAGCCGCATCTAAAAAGCACCGATCAGGCACAGTTTGTAGTTGAGCCAAGAATCAAACCCAGTCAGCTCCCAGGTAAGTGTGGTACCATGCTTGCACCATCCTGCCAGACAAACACATATATATATGTACAAAATGCAAGTGCACAGACAAATGCATACAAATGAATAAATGGTATTTTTCATTGCAATCGTTACCTTGAACCTCATTGATGCAAGTACAGCATTGACTAGAGGGAGGGCATATTATGTTGCTGTATGGAGCGGGTGTTTGTTCATGACCACAATTTCCCCTGCACATTTTCGATGGAGAAAGTTTCGACAGTTTTGAGAGGACTGACAAAATACAAATGTAAATTGGAAAATGCTGCTTCAAATAATGATATTGTTATCTTTTGTACCTGGTCAAGGCTCGTGGAAGAGCGAGAACGCAGAACGGATGAGGAGGTAACAGAACAAAAGGAACAGTTGAAAGAGAGGAACGACAACGATGACACACCAACAGCAGGGTTGAGGGACAAAATAGAGGAGAACTTTGACAAATAAGGTATGTGGGCATGTGAGGAAGAATGAGGGGGTATGGAGGTGGGGGTGGGGATACATGGGGTGGACAAGATGGATACAGAAGCAAACTCTCAGGAAGGAAAAACAGGAAATTTGGAAGGATAGAGGTGAGTTTGGGGGATTCTCTCAGTAAGGGAGCCTCGTGAGTGGGGGAGGCCATTGAGCTGACCACGTGCCTCGTGGTTGCATCAAGATGAACGATATCTCATGGAGATAGGGATTGGCCAGGCATCTGCCTGGGAATGGCCAGGCGGAGACCCTCTGGAGTACCAGGGAATGCTCTCATACCTGGTCTGACCAAACAGGTGGGGGGGGAGGGGGTGTTAATGTGGGATGATCTCACATGGTGGTGAACAGCTGCCTTGAAGACCTGGAGGGAAGAGTGTGATTGAAGATAATGTGGAAGTTGGTTCCACAGGTAGGAGGGAAAAAAAAAGAGGAATGAAACGGTGGAGGTGAGCAGTGATTCTGGATTTTGGAATTCTCTTGATTCCTGATGCTTTTGGAATTTTCTTGCAATGTAACCGTGAGTGATTATCTTGTCGACATTAAATCTTCTATTTTTCTTTTTCCTTCAGAAAAAACTTTCCAGAAACCCATTTCCCAAGTTTTCTATTTAATACTCCTATGTTTTCATTACCCCACACTCCCAAATTAACCCTTAAATATACAGCAGGAAATTACTTTCCTAAAAAAAGACATTACTCACAATATCACATTTGCATTGTGAACCTTGATGCAAGCCAGGTATTTCATAATTCTTCATTTTTAGGAGGATGTGGTGGGTGGTTGGCAAATACAACCCAGCATGTATTCCAACAACACTTGTCTCGAGATATTCAAAATCATTCGATACTGATGTGACAAAGACTTGAGCATTAACATTGTTATATCAAGTAGCAGGGACTAAGTGGACAGATGAACAAGGTTAGCGAGTAGAAAGACAACGTAACAAGAGGTAAGAAAGAAAATGGAAGGATGATGAATCATCCCCATGTCAGACTGCTGGAAAGAGAAATATTGTATTGACACAGGAAGTGAATGCAACAGCCGAGATAAAGGAGACAAATATCTGAAGATGAGCAGACAAGTTGGGCCTGGAGAAAAGAATAACTGAAATTGTATTTATTATTGAACATTGTAAATAGGTATCTGTCTCTGTCTCTCTCTGCTCCATTTCTCTATGTCTTAGGTTCTCACCTTTTGCATCTATCCCTTCCATGAACCTTCATATCTGTATGTAAGCTTGGTTGTTGGCGGAACGGTTAAAGTGGCTGGCTTAAGATCTTCAGGTCTTGAGTTTGAGCTTCTGTCGTGTCATCAAATAACACCAGGTGGGTTTACTCAATCTGTCGTCCTTCTGAGGTCAGCAAAACGAGCACCAGATTACTGAAAACAGAGGGCACTGCCTCAGTGGCACAGCCATGCTCCCAACAATGATGCAACCAGCAGCTGTGGGCTGCATACGAAATAAAAAGCACGAGCCTTGGATAAATATATATATTTTTTAAGTGATGTTTTGGGTATGATCATGGAAAAGAGGAATGCAAATGGAATCCTTGGGTAACCTTCAAACATTTCTTGTATCTTTGACATCAGTTGCTCCCAAGATTGCTTCGACAAATAACTGATCTGCCTTTTGCACTGGTGTGTCTCTCTTCCCCTGCAGCTATTCCACTCGTTTTTCAAGCATGGGGGCCTGTAGTAAGGGAGGTGCTGTCAAGCAACTTTGTACTTCCTTCTCAACGTGTAAAGCTAATACGACAGATGGAAACATAATGTCACTTCTCAAAGCTGCCAATCGTGTCTGTCCTCAGGCACGTCAGAGCTCTTCACCAGTATCACTTAAAAAAGAAACTATAAAACCTGTTTTGTTCCTCAAAGACCCGGTGGTGCCTGGTGGTGGGTCTCTTGTTGGTGCTCCTCCTCCAGACGTGATCTGCATAAAAAGAACAACAATTTACTCCGCAGGGTAAAGGAAAGAACACCTTTAATTTTCTTCCAAAGCACAATGTACTCCGCCAAACCATTACTGTCTCCACTTTGGCCCTGATGTGCATAATAAGCACAATCCATAAAGACAGTGAGGTGCAGAGCCCACTCCTTCTTACACCACAGACCTTGTAGTGGCCTTTTGCCATCTCTTAAACATTATTAGTTTCTTCCTATTAGGCATACACCAATGCCCAGTCACAATAGGTCATGCACCAACTCACTCTTTATCATTTCCTTATTATTATTTTTTAAAATACAGATATTATTATTATGATTATTTTTATTATTAGCATTTTGTACGAGCAAATACTACCCTTCGCTTTGCTGACAGTGATACCAGGGGGGGAGGGTGGGAGGGGAAGAGACATTGGTGGGGGAGAGTGAGGTGGTGGAGGGGTAAAGAGAGGAGAGAAGGGAAGCGAGGAAGGGTGGAGAAGTGAGGATGGAGGGAGAGTGAGGATCGGTGGGGGGGGGGGGGAGGAAAGGCAGCGTGAGCCATGAGGTGAGAGGAAGGGAAGACAGACATGTGGTGGAGCGTTAATTACGATTCATACTGTCTCATCAAAATGATTCTGCATAGAATAACAGTGAAGATGGAAACAAAATAATGTCTGAAATCCATTTTGTAACGGTCATACTACAAATACCACCTGCAGCCAAACACCACCCAAACATGCCCGGAGATAAACACCACCAGGACACGTCTAGAGACAAACAAACACCGCCCAGACTGATCTGGAGACAAAAAAACACCACCTGGACAGGTCTGGAGTCAAACTCTGCCTGGACATGCCCGGAGATAAACACAGTCCAGAGACAAACACCACCAGGACACGTCTCGAGACAAACAAACACCGCCCAGACATGTCCGGAGATAAACACAATCCAGAAACAAACACCTCCAGGACACGTCTAGAGACAAACAAACACCACCCAGATTGATCTGGAGATAAAAAATCACCACCTGGACAGGTCTGGAGTCAAACTCCGCCTGGACACGTACGGAGATAGAGACAGACAGACAGAAAGATGTGTGGGATGTGCTGGCTACACTGTATTAGGAGGGGGTGGAGCAAGGATGGGACAGAGAGAAAGAGGGGTTGAGGGAGGGGAGTTAGCAGAGAGAAAATGTTATGCTTCATGAACAACAAAACACGCACGCACGCATGCACGCACGCACGCACGCACGCACGCATGCATGCACACACACACACACACACCAGTGCTTAGCCAATATCGGCATTTTTGGGGAATCCGCATATTGGAGTCGGTGTGATTACCAACTGCAATATGTACTGTGTGCACAACCCAAAACATTGAGTAGCTTTCACCCTTATTTTTGGGAAATTTCAATAAACAAACAAGAAGCGAATAGTTCGATATCGTGTGGCTGGGGGCAGTTAAAGTCTAGGTTAAGAATGATGAAACAATTTTGCAGTTATAAAATTTAAATGTAGACACGGTGAATTAGCATGCATGATGGGAAGAGTTGTGACGTTGGACAAATTTATATTTATAGCCCTCAGATCAAAGGGACGTACGTGGCCATAAGTGTGGCAGAAGACACAGGACAGAATAGCCAATTATATAACAGCGCGATGTCGCTGCGCTATAATAAAAAACAACGCTGCATCATAAACGTTTCAAGGAGATGTGCATAAACATTACTGTTTATAAGTAATGTAAACATAAGTAGCTTATATAAGTAATATAAGTTTATAAGTAACTGCTGGCAATCGTCATGTGACAGGTGGAGAAAAATTTGGCTCTGTGATTTAAAAAACACGTTAATACGGGAAAGGCTCAGAAATCGGGTGTTATCAAATATATTTTGCTTTGAAAATCACAAAGAGAAACCATTTAACTTTGTAAATCATGTACCTCTACCTTGTAGCAACTGCCAACTGTACATCCCAATCAGGATGCAAACTGTACCACTATCGACTGTAGGGCATTCGGCAAGTGGCTTAAGCACTCAAATTAAATGGTTGATAAGGAATGGCTGGCTTGGTAAGCGATAACAAGCTGGTTGGCAATGGCACATACCCCCCAAAAAACTAAACATCACCAATTTCTTAACATTTTCATATTTCACTCCAGATTTCAAAGTATTTTGTCCACGTGATCCGATCCTCCAAACTCAAATTATATTTTATGGCTGGCTTGGCAAGCGATTAGCAATCTCCAATCCATCATGTTTAACACCTCCTGAAGATGCCCAAAATGTCAAACTATGTCCAAATTAGACAAATGAGAACTGTTTATCGTCATCGGAACTGATACCAAGTTCAAATCTGGAGCCGAAATGTTGCGATTTGGCTTGGTTTAAGAGATTCTAAAATCTAAGCCTGGTGTTGGCGCAGTGGTTAGGGCAGCGGCTTGGGATCCAAAAGGTCCTGAGTTCAAGCCCGGTTGGGCCACTGAATTAATACACCAGGGGGTTGACTCAGCCTGTCATCCTTCCGAGGTCAGCGAAATGAGCCCCAGTGTACTGGGCCGGTATATACCCCGGTTAAAATAGGTGTACCATATCCCTGTGTCGTAAGAGGCAACCAGGGTTGCGTCAGGAAGGGCATCCGGCGTAAAACATGTGCCAAATCACTATGCGGATCATAAGGATGATCTGCTGTGGCGACCCCTAAAGGGAGCAGCCGAAAGAAGAAGAAGAAGAGATTCTAAAATCTAGAGGTTATGGCATGTGCAGAAATGAAATAAAGCCACAAATGCTGGCGTCTCCAGTGATTTGTAGCTATGATGATCCGGCATTTGATGAAACGAGTGAGGAAAGCAAAAAAAAAAAACATTTCTCGTTAATAAACGGTTGGGGCCTGTTCGAAGTCAAGGCATTGTTGAGCAGGCCGAACAAAATAGCAAATTAAGTCCCCAGCGAGGGAGAGCGAGGTAACCAGGATGCACCTTCAAGGCATCAGTGAGGTGGCCGAAGATCGCCTGATAAAGGATATAATTAAATAAGGCCGTTAATTATCTTCAAAATGGGTGTTTTAATTCACCCGAACACCCAATTTTCATTCTTGTACTTCCTTGGTGTTTTCTTCGTATGCATGTAAAGTTTCAGGCTGCGAGGTTTTATTGCTTTGGAGTAATGGAGGACACACACACTGACATACACGTTTATTCTTATAGATATATACATATCGTTGCGGGTTGGGGGTCGGGTGAGAAGACCACGGGGGGGGGGGGGGAAGCTGTCTCGGGTTCCCACCAGCCTCCCCAGAATTGCAGGCCATTGCACACGGATAATTCCAAGATGCGGCGGGTCGTTAACTGCCCGTGAACGCCATTAACTCAACCATGTGACCTATGGTCCTCCCGTCTATGAGTTAATTGGATTACCTAATTAATCATGTGACCTAATGACCAGGGGACACGCCCTCGGTATGCCTTGTCCAAACCGGATCACTTTACCGGATCAGATGCAGCCGAGCGACACTGCCAAG
>NC_140972.1:5789327-5969327 GCF_056783735.1 Eptatretus burgeri
AAAGTAGGGTGAAAACAAAATGGATGGACAAGGATGCTGAATGCACCACATTTTGAGGAGAGGGGTTGCTGGAGGAAGGTGGAAAGGTAGAAATGAGAGAGACCTTGAGGTGGCGGTGGAAAGCAGGCTTGATGGCCGGGAGGGAAGAGTACGAGACGACAGACTCGGGATTAAGAGGATTTTGCATGTGAGAGAGAAAAGGAAGTGAATGGATATATGAGTGTTAAGCTGAGACTGGCTGGAGTAACAAGATAAGGGTGTCTGGTAGAACGGGTCAGGAGAAGGACATGAGAGGAGTAGGAAAGGCATTTGGAGATCAGAATAGAAACGGCATGAGATGGCAGATATATTTTGTTGTTTTGGTCCCATAAAAGATGGCGAAGAAAGCCAATGCCTGATATTAGTTAAAAGTTGATTAATGACAAATATATTTTGTTGTTTTCCTCCATAGACTATTTCAACAACTTCTTCACTTTTTACCTTCAACAGTTTATTTAGTCTACAGCAGGACAAAGGTCAACTTCAACATGGTTCATTCTGTTCTATGAAATGCAATTTGAGATCATTGTGTTCTTCAATTTCATCTCTCACTCTGATATATGGTCCAGGATTTGGGGGTGGGTAGCCGAGTAGCGCAGATTGGGTTAACAAAGAAAAGAGCCGTTCAGGTTTGCAGTGTGTCAGAGGCTGAAAATAGCGCATGGCAATATCATGGGTTTTAAAAGCCCTGGGCAGTTAGAAATGTGAGAAGGCCTCAGGCCATGGCCTCAACTATTGTGTCCCAGGAAATGAACCACATGCAAGGCCGACTGAAAGAAGCAGGTCAAGCGCCGATGAAGTGCTTATTCAGATGAAGATGTAGGAATGGCGACTCCTCAGGGATGCCTCACCGATCGTCATACTGTCATAAGAATTGGATTTCTCACTGGAGTCGTGTGAGGCTGGCGTGTCGTCTCTTGCTTCGTGGCACTCGTGCAGCTCGCGTAGGTCCAGAGAATGAGACGCGACCATCGGGCTGAAGGGAGGGACTTGGGTGGAGACAGAAGCCATTGGGTGTGTCAGGGAATTGAGGGAAAAGTTTGGATATTGCATCCTGCATGTTGTTAGCATTTGGTGTGTTGGTTATGCCTCTGATCGCCTGAACAGTGGGTGGCGGGTCGGCGGTGTGGGGCACGTGCTCCATGCAGCACTGGCGTTTATGGTTGGCTTCTACTGCTGCTCTAGGTCTTCCATGAGGACGCATTCTTATGCGAAGGGCGTGGGAATCATAACCATGTTACAATACAAAAACAATACAAATGCATTGTGCACATTTGTTTGCTATCTCACTGATCGTCTTAATTCCTGTGATTGTTTCGCGGAAGTTTCCTCACACACAGAGAGAAGAAATTCTGCTTCCGAGCCGTGTATGCACAACAATCACAACAATCACAAGATTATCGTCGATGTTGGGCGAGACCGCACAAGGTCTAGCAATCAGGGTTTGAATTACCATTTAAAAACTCACGCTCTTCGCCATCTTGTTAAATTGAATCCCATTCTATTATTTCTAAAACAACTACCTTACCTAGTATAAAGAGTGCCCTTCTTCGCTGTAATTATTTTTTGAAGAACTCCGTATTTTTCTTTTTATATCCCTTTAACATCCTATTTCTTGCTTCACTCCCACCCTCTCTCTTTTTGGGGGGAGGGATGGGGGCTAAAAAGCTATTTTCCCCAACAATTTTTGGGCTGGATGCTTGCCCCCCCTCCAACCCGCCACACTTCCGGAGCACCCTTGCTCACATTGCTATAGTAGGTCTTTTCACTTCTTCAAAACGGTCTGTATCGATTAGCAAGAGTTGTCCTAAGCAAATGTAATGGTTTGTTTCTTCAATTTTTACAAAGGCCAATTTGAATCTTTTACTTTTACGTCACCACTTACAAAGCTTTTGTCCGTAGCCTGATGGAGTACTGCTCTCCCCTCTGGGCTGGTGCTCCTGCCTCCCACCTTTCTCGGCTTCACGCTGTCGAAACCAGGGCATTTAAGATCATCGGCATCTCCCGCAATGAAGCTGAGTCTTTGGGCCTCTCACTCAATCACCGCAGGTTGGTCGGTGGTCTTTCTGTCTTCTACCGACTCCTCTCCAGCCTTGCCCCCCCTGCTCTCTCTGCGATTTGTCCCCACCACATTTCCACAGGGCGCTCAAGGTCCGCCAACAACCCCCTTCTGGTAAAACTACCAAAATCACGAATCACTGCTCATCTTCACTCTTTCATTCCTCTTTTTTCCCGCCTTTGGAATAAACTTCCTCACTCTATTCTTTCCCATTCTTCCCTCCAGGCTTTCAAAACAGCTGTTCACCACCACCTCTTATCTTCCCCCATCCAAATCCTCGATCCTTTCTACCCCCGATAATCCACCCAAGCCCACTTCCTTCATTTCTCCTGCTTTCCTTCCTGAAAGTCCCTGAAATGTCCATCTTCTCTTCGCCATGTTCCCCGTCCCATCCCCATTCCTCTCCCTTCCACAGTTCACCTAATGTGTCTGTTCCCCACTGTTTTGTCCCTTCCACTCCCGCCCCTCTTGTCTCATGCCTCCTTGCTGTGAGTTGTGTGTTAGCTCTCATACGAGCCTCGACCAAGGTATACAAAAAAAACAAACAAAAAAAAAAAGCAGTTGAACATTGTTTTGTCTGTCATATTCGTTTTTGGTCCGATTTAGAATTTCCAAACTTAGCTCTTCCATCATAACTTCCAGTGATTCAGAATCCTTTGAAATTAAGTGTCATTTGCCAATTGTAGGTGGTTTAGTCTTTGTCCATGGACACCTAATCCTCATTTTGCCCATTCTAGATGTCACAACAATCGCTCTATGTAAACAGTGAACCATTTGGTGAGATTGTGCCTTCCTGTCCGACACCTCGTTTGATATTGATCTTGCTACTATGTTGGTGCAGTTTCACATTTGACCTTTAAAATTTTCTGCCCTTTGAAGATTCCCCGACATTCTGGTCACGATCAACAAACTAAAACGGAATTGGGCTGCACATGTAGCAAGAAGAATGGGCCGCAAGACTTACAACATGCAACCAAGAGAAAACTCTGGAAGACACAAAGGTCTACCAGAGATCACATGGAAGAGATAAAATTGTATGCATTGTGCATGGCCAAGTAAGGTGGTAAAATTGCAAGAAATTGAAGCTTTTGTTGTTGATGGTGCACATGTAATTTTTCATAATGCAAGTCCTCTGTAGAAATTGCTTGACACTATTATTATTCGATTGCTGTGTATTTTCGACATTAATAAGCTCAAATGAGCGAAGATCCTCATCCTCGTAATGATGATGTCATAAAAACGAATAAAAACGAATAACATCATTGTGATGTATTAGGTTTGCGATAAATTATCTGTGCTAATGCACGGCTTGATTCCCGCAAACAAAATTCAAACAGCTTGCCTAGTTTCGGAGATAATGGTATAGGCGATTTCCATTTGCAGCGATATTATGACATCAACTTTTTTTCTAGGAAGAATTTCCGAAATCGGAGATGGTTACTGCCTGCGCGTGGCCTTTCTGCATATACATGGCAAGTTTCACGAAGATCCGATGAAAACTCTAAGTTGTGTAACAAAAAATGTCAAAAAATAGGAATAACGTCATAAAAATTGATATGACGTCATAGTGATGTATCATATGTGCGGTAATTCATCTCTGCTAATGCCCTGTTTGATTCCCGCAAACAGAATTCAAAAAGCTTGCCCAGTTTCGGAGATAATTTTTTAGGCGATTTCCATTAGCAGAGATATTTTGACGTCATAAGTTTTTTTCTAGGAGGAATTTTCAAAATCGGAGATGGTTACTGTCTGCGCAGGGTATTTTTACATATATATGCCAAGTTTCAGGAAGTTTTGATGAAAACTGTAGGCTATGAAACAAAAAAGTCCACAAGAAGAAGATGAAGAACAACAACTTGAGTAAGACTTAGAGATCCTCCACGAGGATCTAAAAAAAAAATCGATCGAACATCAAAGTTCATGGAAGAACAAGATGATCGAGGGTAAAAAGGCAACAAACTTACAGTGAGGCTACATTTTGACAAAACACATGCATGGATTTACAGGAAAAGAAGAGCAAGACAGGATCGTATGAAACAGTAAACCTCAATTAAAATGGTTGGGTTCGGCCTGGTTAATGGTGGTATGAAATTTTGCAGGTCACGATGGGGGATGACACGAGTTGACGGTGCATCATCTGCTTGAAGCTCTGGAAGAAAAACCAGGATTGAACAACTTCATGAAGGTCGTTCCACAAAAGGAAGAAAAGAGGAACCAAAGAGGAGAGGTGTACAGTAAGCTTCAATCTTTGTAGTTTAAAGGTCTGATGATACTCAAAACTTTCTGGTTATTTATATATTAACTTGACCTTCCAAGTGAAGAAATCACCCATGTTTCTTTTTTAAAATCAACAATGGGATAATTAGACCAATATTTTGAACATTTGTAGTGCTTTTCACAACTTGGTATGCCCCGCCCCTCAAAAAAGTGGAGTTCATCGAACCGCAGGTCACGTGACCATTGACGTCATCTCCAGAACGCGACTCGCTCAGAGTGGATTGATTAGATGTCGCGCGCCGTATCAAGTACATACAAATGCATTGTGCACATTTGTTTGCTATCTCACTGATCGTCTTAATTCCTGTGATTGTTTCGCGGAAGTTTCCTCACACACAGAGACAAGAAATTCTGCTTCCGAGCCGTGTATGCACAACAATCACAAGGCAATTATTTATCCCTTGTGACTACCTTGTCGTAGTCGTGTGCAAATCCAATACATGTATGCACAATAAAGGGCTACACCATGTCCACAAAATATAAAATGTGACTGTTGAACCTTTCCATTAAAAAAGAAACTTACAGGGACATACAAGTAAAATACTAAAGATTTATTGCATCATTTCAAGGTGCAAGGAGGTAATTTTAAAATCAAACAATGTGAAGAACTTGTACCCACATTTTGCAGCTTATTGAATTGTTCGTTGAAACCAGCCTGCTGGGATAGGTACGATTCCACATACATGCAAGCCAGGTTATGGCTGCACTTGACATACATGGATTTATTCTAAATTGAAGGTACTGCTTCCATTGGCTTGCTATTCATTAACATTTAGCCAAAATGCTGCAATAAATGAACAGGGAAAAATATGTCGGCACAACTATGAAAGACAAATTTATCTGTCCTATTACACAGCCTCATAGCCTTGGGACTCTTACGCATTGACTTATACATTGTGTGCATGCTAATACAAGTTACTTGTCAACTTTCGACTCCAAACGAGTCCGATAAATCCGTCGTCCGTCCTCCTAGTCCGATAAATCTGACGTGCTGTAGCTTTCTTTTATTATTCTCTTTTCTTCATTGTTTTCTACTGGCGCTACATGACGACAGTAGGAATAAAATAAATAAAAATGCAACAGAACGTCAGATTTATCGGACAACTCCAGACAATTGTGTTGCAAGGTGTGTTCTGCACACAAGTTTTCATTGTATCCGGACAGTGAGATTGCTTCGTTTTATGCGTGGAGAGATACAGCCGATGACATGGGCTGGCCTTGCTTGCGATTCATTCGCCATGGAGCAACATGTCTGCTGCACTGTGCTGGTCACGTCACCTCACTAAAATATTTCTGATATCGAGCAGTATGCAAGTTGAATTTACATTCTTGAATTACGAATAGGATTTAGTCCAACCAGTTGTTATTTCCGAGTCTTCCTTCGATGTCCTCCCGATCGTCATGAACGCCAGGAATTTCATCGCCAGTTTCCTCCGCTTGTCCTGCTTTGGGACCTGTTTGGGCTCGAACTGGTAAGGCCGCATTCCATTTCCAGCTGCCTGAACTTCACCTCCCGCGACTACGTTATCCGACAATTCTCCATCTGATTCAGACCAAAATGCTTAATTTCTCTCACACTCACTGTCACTTCCAGACAAATCAAAGTCCATGTCATCCATTATTCAAAACCAAATGTTTAATTTTTTTAAAGCAGAAATGAACGAAGCGTTTGAGTCGACCAATCGAATGTGGAAACACACAGGAAGCCAATAGAATCACGTAGACCACCAACCCGAGTAATTTGCGTGCAGCCTTTGTTGTTCTGGAGATGACGTCATGTGGGTTACGCGTCGTTCAGTAGATTTCGGCAGAATTTTTAGGAGCTTTCCCTAAGAGGTTTGTTTTTTAATTTTACATTTTACAGAACGACTATTGTGAAAAATCATTGTCAGATCAGAAATCACGATGAAAAACTCCTATAGGATATATATATATATATATATATATATATATATATATATATATATATATATATATATATATATATATATATATATGCAATTGCAGTACTTTTGAGTGTCATGGAACGTTTAAGCAGGAGGAGGTTAATGAAAGAACATGAGCTTCGTATCAGAGAAAGTAACGGTCGGTGTGCTGAGTCAGTCGAGGGAATAAGACCTGAGGAGAATCCACAAAACAAAACAACAATGGCATTTTCAGCACAAATATGCACAAGGATTTGGTGAAAGCAATGGAAAGGAAGCACAGAGGGTGCACAGAAAAGTGACGTGTACGGGACAAAAACACCAAGAAACCAGCTGACTGGAAACCTTTCTTGATGAATGATGACAACAAAGCATGGTTTATGAATGTCATGTGTGAAGCTTGGGGCAATGACTCCTGTGCGGAATGACTACAAGGCCGAAAGGTCATACTAATCTGTGATGGAAAAGGACCTTATAGCTCTCCATGCACACAGTGGATGTGACACAACAAGTGCATTGAAGTGGAAAGGGAACGTCAAGCCCATCAAATCTCTGGAGTAGATGCCAAGGATTGTAGCAGCTCTTGCAAGACTGGGGAATTCTTGGAACATGCCATAGAACCTGATAGCTGAGCTTGAAGGAAATGGCAAATAACGTTTGGAGAAGTGGACGATTTCAGATTGTTCATAATCAGGAAGAAGTGTGAAGACAAGCCCTTGAATGTAGTGTGAAATGTTGACATGGGAACCTTGCAGCCTTGCAGCCTTGCAGGAAATGCTTGCAGGACACCCTATGTGGCACTGGCCCCCAGCATAAAAGATAGGTGGGTTCATTTGACGATCATTCCGGATATCAGGATAAGACTGAGATTTTCGAGCATTGAAAGGCATGTTCATTTTGTCAGATCAAAATCTAATAAGTTGCACATCGGCAGAAAGTGATGCAGATGATGTCTGCCCAACAGTGGAAATGGTGGATACAGTACAACACAATATGCAGATAGCTACAAAATAGAAGAGAACAGTTTCCAAAGCAATGGAGTGTCGTTTATGTAAATGATATACCAGACTGGGCCCAGGCCATGATATATGCCCAGGGAGATTGCCTGGTTTCACTGGGAGAGGACAGTAGTCAATTGATAGCAACAAGTTGACTGTGCAGTTTGAGGAAGACAGAAAGCTAGGGTTAAAGGTGGCCATTTATGCTGGGACAGCAAGCATAGCCAGCAGAGCAAGGATGCCAGACTTCATCGAATGTCCAAGATATGTGCAGGGAGATAATTCTAACATCTTGTTTTCAATTTCAAACCTCCTACAATTGCTGAGAGAGAGGTAGCATGTTCAGAGTTGAGTGAGAATGGATGGAATGTAACCTGTTGGACAGAGATCATGCTGTTTGGAAAAAAAGGAAAAACTTGACATGGGTGGTGGCGGTTGGATTCCATGACTTTCATTATAATGGGAAGCTGGACTCCTGCTTTGTAGTTGATAATGATCTGTTTTTGCACCCATCTGTTGAATGAGATTGGTGTTAGATCAGAGGCAGCCAAAGAAGAACAGGCTGAGGAGCACAGACAGAGAATTAAGAGTAGAAGAGCAGGATTTGAGAACATACGAACTGTCATCTGGCACATCACCAAATGAAGGTTGAAAATAAACAGAATTTTTCTCTACTTTCTAGAGTGTCAAAAACACAAAGTCCAGTCACAGCATTAAGTCCAGTAAGATGGGGACAGAATGGGATGGGTTGGAAACAAACGGTTTGTCGGCAAATACTGAGTCGAAACAGTCTCCCTTGTTTCGAGCAGTGTTTGGGTAGAGGGTATTTCTGAAGTAAGTAAGGAGAGCGATGAAGGGGAGTGTACATCAGAGACCGACTTGACAAAATGTC
Source organism: Eptatretus burgeri (assembly GCF_056783735.1). Lineage (NCBI taxonomy): Eukaryota > Metazoa > Chordata > Myxini > Myxiniformes > Myxinidae > Eptatretus > Eptatretus burgeri. The sequence goes on from NC_140972.1 coordinate 5,797,518, forward strand.
ACCAGGTCTTTTAGGATGGACACTGGTTGGAGAATTCAGGATTGATATTAGCAAGACAATGTTTTCTGACTTGGATAGACACTTGTTGCGAGTATTATTAATTGCCAAAAAGATGCTCTGTCAGGAATGCCTTTCATGTTGAGAAAGCAATCTGCTTCATCCCAACTGCCTCGCCACAAAATTCTGTGTACCATTGATGAGATGATGGATTGAGGAGCTGAACATGGAGTGGAATAAAATGGGGGTAGGCTTTTGTAAATGTATTCCAAGGTGGAATCGACATCAGATGCTGCTGAGATGGCAGAGCAATCCTTTTGTAAGAGAGAAGATTTCAGTCACTATCATTCTCCTTCCTCAACCCAAAACTAATTTTTAAACTCCAGACATCCCGTGTGCTAATCGTTGCACAATACATCCCCTTATTTATTTGTTTGTACTTTTGTGCTTAAATATTGGAAGCAATCCAAAAGGTGAAACGAGCTTTCAGTGAAGAAGTGACGAGACTGACACCGTCGAAGCTGGAACAGGAAAACTAGCTGAAATAGCTGGTTACAGAAAGAGTTCATAGAAAATCAAGCCAAACCAGAAGTGGTCATCAAAGCTGAGATGGAAGAAACCAGAGATAACAGAACAAGAGGAAGACCTGGACCAGGTTTTTACAGAGAACAAAGAGAGGCATATGAAGAGATTTTTTGGGTGCACAGTGTTCTGAATCCCTCCAATTGCGAGTACAGTCCCCTTTTACACCTCCCTCGTTAACCTCGCTGTTGCAGGATTGAGCCGAAACCCACCTTAGCTCAAAAAGTCCAGACCAGCTCGACCTCAGCAGAGGATAGTTCATACCGCTCATATCATCACACCAACAGATATCAGGCCAACAAATGTCATTCCTTCTTCCACTCTTGCACCACCCCAATCAAACAGAATTTTAACTTCCTCAGCCAAGTCTCAGCCTCCCTGTTTGCCAGAACCCAGCTAACCATACTACCATGAAGGGTACATCAAGATTTTGGCACATCAATGTCTGCCCGTACCAGAACCTGAGATATTCGGAGGTGATCACATAAGGTCCCTTCCTTGGCAGCAAGTCTTCAAAGCCATAGTACAATCAACTTGCATCTCAATAGCCGATAAAATGACGTTCCTGTCCAGGTACACCAGGGGTGAACCCAAGGTCCTGGTTGACAGGTTTTGACTAAGGTATGCAAAAGACACCGAGGCCGCTTACCAAGTAGCCTGGAAGGAACTTGAGGAAAGATTTGGCAATCCCACGGTAATCACGGCTGTCATAATAAACCCACGTTGTTCCTGAGATTCAGCGCAAAAGAGTCAAAAGCTCAGCAAGCTGGCAGATCTGCGTGGTGACACGGAGGCACACATTGCCGAACGAATGCACCTCAACACATTGAACACTCCCTAACCTCTATAGTGATCTTCACCAAAATCGAATCAATTCATCTTTGTCACATACCCAACCCGTCTCCCAAGTTCTGTCTGACTCCGTCCGTAGCCTTGAGGAATTATGCTCACAGATAAACAGACATCATCCTAACCTCACCAAAGGAGACATTGTTCTTGTGCGAAAGAAAGAAGACCCTCACAATGACTGGCCATTTTCCCGTGTCGTGAAAGTTTTTCAGAGTGAGGAGAACAATGTCTGAAGAGTGGATGTGGCGGTTTGTAAAAAGAGTATATGATGAATGTACCAGAGACTCATCACCGAGCTTGTGCTGTAAGAGAAGGCACAGCAGTGAAGTGGTGTCAGGAGTGAAATAAACAAGAAGCATTTATGTGTATGTAGTAAAAACACGACTATGTGTCGTAGTTTTCGCTGGGGAGTATGCCGGACGCTCGCCATGGTTCAGGCTTCATTTAGCTTGTTGTTGTTGTTGTTGTTGTTGTTGTTGTTGTTGTTGTTGTTGTTTTGGAACTTCATGTGGAGCACTGCTGGTCCCTTTAAGAATGGGTATAGATTTACGGACCTTTAACTTTACTCCCTGTTTACCGTAAACTACGAAACCAGAACGAGGAATCATCAGTGCAAGTTAATTTCCATCCTTACCCAATTTACATATCAAACTATCATCTGAAATGCTTTTGTGCTTTATTCTGCAAGTGTCTTGAAATTTCTTACAATGGTCTTCACCTACACTTTGTAAAGTTGTACTTTCTTCCCTTATTATGACCAAGAACTTGTGCTTTGTAGTTTTCAGGTTGTACTTGTATTAAAGAAGGTTGCCACCGGACTCATCGTGGCCTATTTTTGTTCAAGTATCAGTGTGACATTTAGTGGATATGGCTCCCACCCTGTAACCGCAAAACTCAACCACACCTCATAATCAATGTAACTTAAAAAAAACCAGCATGATTTTGGGACTTGCCTTTCTCTGAAAGTGAGCCATCATAATTACCACTATGATTCACTGTTAGCAGAACAGATTAAAGAATGAATGGTTCATAATAACATTAATAGTAGGTTTTTTTTCCATTTAAAAGTCTCATTCTTTACCTCTACACCAATCAGAAAAAACTTTTTTTTTACAACATATTGTTTGGTTCCTAGCTTACTTATCGAATCTGCAATGGTTACAGAGTCAGACAAGTCTTGAAGGGTACTATATTATTGTTCATTACTGATGATTCATCGTATCTGTAATAAATGTTTTCCTTGGCAGGAACTTAAAAAAAAAATGTTGTGTGCAAGAATAATTTTCAATTATTTTTTTGCTCACATTTCTTTTCAGAGCAGGAGGCATTGTTAAGTGTTATTGAATCTATGCATTATCCACCGCTGCACAAGTGCTGTGTGCTCTGTTTGACTTTGTAAGGATTATTCAAGTATAATCTGCAGCTGAATGCACGACACACATTCAAGGATTATATAAATGTCATCGCCCAACATCCTACCTTTCCCCAACGCTACTGTAAATGCAATGGTTTCAGAGAAATACTAAGTGTACTGTCCCCCCTACGTGTAACTGTACGTATTTAGACAGACAGCCAAACTTCGTTCAAGAACAACATGGGAGACAGAGAATAGCCCCCAAGCTCCATTGTTTCACTGAAATGAACGAATCAGGAGTGAAACCGAAAAGGATACAAGTTACAGCATTATTACTAACAAAGCTCTATACATTTCTTGCAATGGCTGCCCAACAGCAAATGCTAGCACAAATTATATATCTGCATGTGCAATATATATATATATATATATATATATATATATATATATATATATATATATATATATATATATATATATATATATATATATACACACACACAGACTGGATGAGAGACAAGCTGAGCTGACACCCACATTCCAAACAGAAATGCACAACAAAAGATAAAATGCATGTTACAATGCATCAAGCACACAAAATGCTAACTCAGCACTGTGACGATGTAAGGGAGAAGGCGAGATGACATAACAAGCAATGCCAGCCAGCTAGCAACTGGTGACACTAGATAGCAGGCAATGCCATCAACCTAGTAATGTAAATTCAGCATACATCATAACGTTTCTATTAATATGTATGCAAAAAAACTTGTTGATATAACAAGATGAACTGTTCAGTGATATTTTTTATATTCACAGGCAACGCTTTCGAGAGCAGAAAAAAATGATTGCAAGGGATCAACATGGTCGCATCAGTTGGCAGGCTCACTGAGAAATGTGCTCAAGTGGTTTCCATCACTTAAAAAAAAAATTGTGCACAATGTCGAGGCTCATATGAGGACTAACACACATAATGTACATGGGGAGCAGGAGGCAAGAGGAGTGGGAGAGGGAAGGACAAAACAGTGGGGAACAGAGACATTTGGAGATCTGTGGAAGGGAGAGGGATGGGGAGTAAACAAGATGGACACTACATGGATTTTCAGGACCTCACACTACAGGGACTTTCAAACCTTACACTACAGGGACTTTCAGGAAGGAAAGCAGGGAATTTGAAGAGGTGGGTTTGGGGTGGATTAATGTGGGTAGAAAAGATCATGGTGTTGGATGGGGGAAGATAAGAGGTGGTGGTGAAGAGCTGTTTTGAAGAATTGGAGGGAAGAATGGGATTGAAGAGAGTGTGGGAGTTTGTTCCAAAGGCAAGGAAAAAAAGGAATGAAAGCGTGAAGGTGAGTCGCGATTCTTGACTTTGGTAGTTTTACCAGAAGGCGGTTGCTGGCGGACATTGAGCGCGCTGCGAAAATATGGGGGGGGGACATCACAGACAGAGCAGGGTGGGAGGGGGGTGGGGGGCGAAGCCAGAGAGGAGACAGTAGAAGACAGAAAGACCACCGACCTCCCTGCGGTGAGAGAGTGAGAGGCCCAAAGACAACCTAATCGCAGGAGATACCAATGATTCTAAATGCCTTGGTTTCCACAGTGTGAAGCCGAGAGGTGAGAGGCGGAGGCACTAGCACAGAGGGGAGAGCAGTACTTCATCAGGCTGCGGATGAAAGCTTTGTATGTGGTCAGGAACTCAGGTGGGCCAAGGAAAGACTTTGCATGACAGAGGATGCCAAGCTGGATGGTCTGTACTGGCTTTGGAGGCCAGGTTATAAATGTGGCTTTCCCAGGAAAGATCATAGCATAGTGAGACCCAGAAGCTTGAAAGAAAGGACTTCTTCCAGAGGATTGTTACGAAAGTAGATGAGGGGAGGGGGGTGGGAGGGGTTCCAGATGGTCCTTTCAGAGAGACATAGTGAGTGAGATTTGTCAGGATTGAAAGACATGTTCCACTTGTTGTACCAGCTTGTGATTTTATCCAGATCTGCAGAGTAAGGAGGCTGCTGCTTGCCGATCTGAGGAATGACAGATGGTACGGCAGAGGCTGGAGTCATCAGCAAGGAGAAAAAAGGATTTTCCAGAGTCAGAGATATCATTGATAAAAACTAGAAAAAGAACAGGGCCCAGAACACTGCCTTGAGGAACTCCAGCCTGAACAAGAAGATGAGATGAGAGAACTCCATTTCGGGCCACACGTTGGCTATGACAGGAGAGGAAGTCTGCGAGCCATGAGTGGAGATGGCCTTGGATACCAGAGGAAGAGAGTTTGGTGAGCAGAGCAGGGTGCCAGACCGTATCAAAAGCACATGATATGTCGAAGGAGATGGCTCTGATTTCATGTCTGGCATTAAGGATCTCCATCCTTTGTTGGGAGAACAGAAGCAGCATATCCAGTGTAGAGTGACCTGGTTTGAATCCAAATTAATGATCAGAAATCAAGCCATTGGAGAAGATGAAGGATTTAATGTCTGAAGCGATGATGGATTCCATAACCTTGCTGATGATTGGGAGAAGGCTGATTGGTCTGTCGTTGCAGGGATCTGTTTTTGCACCGTTTTTATGCAAAGTGGTAATGTTTGCTGATTTCCAATTCGAAGTCAGATGACCTTGAGCAAATGAGAGGGTGATTAGAACAGAGAGAGGGTGAGCAAAAGCAGCAGAGCAGCAGAGCAGGTTTTTAGTACATTAGGGCTGATGCCATCTGGGCCGGTTGCTGAATCTGTGTCGAGGTTTGACAGCAAGCTCTCCACCTTGTCAGGAGAAAAGTACACAGAGGCCAGGAACAACTGGGTGCCACTAGATAAGGTGGGTACAGAGAGTGATGGGTTTGGGAAATAAGACTTAGAAGCAAACATCGAGTTTAGGCATTCGGCCTTTTCACATGCAGTGTCAGCTGTGTGGCCATTTGAGGTAAGGGGGGAGGATGGAGGGGGAACATACACCAGAAACAGACTTAACGATACACCACCAGGATTTGGAGGAGGGAGACAGGTTTGAGAGATATATACTGTATGTGTATGTATATATATATATATATATATATATATATATATATATATATATATATATATATATATATATATATATATGTACTGAAAGTAACTCAAAGTAACTGGCCCAGCGGCCTTCACTTCGGACTCCTCTGTCAAGAGCCCACCACCCTACGCTCTAACGACCATACACCAAGGGACGGGCTTGGAGGAACGTAATGCACAAGTAATGAGAATCACTTTACCACAGGTGATGCTCTACCCCTCACAGATTCCTCGCACAGCAGCCTCCTTGTCCACCCTCAGCGCGCATACAGTTTTATCCCTCAACTCCCTGAACAGCTCAGCTCTGCCATTAAGCCTGGACCTGCGACTGTGGTCAATGTTATTCAGTATCCCTTGAGAGACAAGATTATTCTGCATCCGTCAGTGTTCCAAGACATCCACCGGCAACATCAAGGATGGTGGTCTTGAAAGCGCTCCACAACTCTTCAGGATTCCACTAAGCACGCACCCCCCCCCCCCCAAATCCCCACTCAGCCTGTTTGCAGACTTCTCAGCTACCCTCAAATCTTTGAGTTTGTTAACATCCAGCCGAGGCTGGGATGGTACCACTTTCCCCGATTTAAGCTGCAACTTCAGAGTTGTTATCACAAGCCTGTGGACAGGTATTGAGGAACTGAGCACTCCTGCAGACCCTGCAATTCTGGATCATCCTCCAATGACCATCAACAAGCACATGGTCACTCTCTTTTGCCACACCACCAGCATTGGAATACCAAGTCCATCGATGAGCCTGTGGGAGCTGAAAACCTGAACCGGTCCATAACTTCGAGCAAAGTCAAAGACCTTAGTGCTATTCTGGTTTACAGTTCCAGACCCATGGCGACCAACACATGTCTCATAACCATCCCCCAAGACTCGAAGAGTATCTCGCCTGGAGCACTGATGAACCAGACTCGAGCGTCGCATAGAATATGTCCTTCACGGTGAGATTACTCGCCTCAGTCGGAGCATATATAGAGACCAGGGAAATGACACCCAAGGAGTGACGAATCCTTTGTCTCATAATACGCTCGTTAACTGGTGTGACCTCAATTATCATTGGAGTCAGCTTATTGAACACAACTACAACAACTCCTTGGGCACAGTAACTATCAGAGCGACCAGACCAATAGTAGGTGTAACCACCCACCATGATCTCGCCGCAATCCAGTTTCCGAAACTCAGAGAGTGCTGCAATACCGATGTTAAAACGCTTGAGCTCAGATGATAACAGAGACATGTGATCATCCTCTCTTAGGGATAGGACATTCGAGGCACTCACTTGAAGGGACCGCCTCAGGTTAACCCAAGGAGACCGCCGTCTGGTGGGCGACACCTCAGCACCACCCCGACACACCACTACCGCAATCTGACCTAGGAAGGTTACCCCATTGTTTTCCTCATATCAAAGAGTGGGGGTCCTGAAGGCTTTGCCCCAATCATGTTATCTGGTGAGCTGCCCTGCGAATGGCAACTGCACAGGAGGTACTCCCATGGAGAGGGTTTTCAATTTTCTTTGCATTTTCTTGTGTTTGGCGGAATGGGGGGGTTTTACGATGGCCGGAGTGCAAATCCTGCCACCAACCCTCAAAAAAAAAGTAACCCTACTGCAGGAGGACGTCCGCAGACACAGTTGGGCACTATATATGGATGGCCGTTGGCTCACAAGGACCTCCGCCTCTCACCAACTACTGTCCAGGTAGTGTTACCATTTCATCTCACCAAATGTGGGAACTCCACAAGGTCACTGACACATCATGGCCTACGATTGTCGAAAGACACCTTGGATTTTTAACATCGACAACAAAAATGTAGCACCTGGCATATGTTAACAGAACAGCAGTCTTGAGATGCATAAAAATCTGACCCGATGCACATTGAATGCCATCAACTGTGCAGTTTCTCCTACCTCCAGATTTCACCTGATGTTATTTTATAGCTGTTCTTCTCATGTTCTGTTATCTGGCAGACATACAAACAAGGTCAGATTTCTCCTTTAAGTCTTCTTTTCCAAATAAAGTGAACATTGAAGAGATAGATACAGTACAGCTGATACACGACAAAGATAAAATTTGGAATAGATAAGTTGGGAGCCTGTTCAGCTCCTGCTAAATTCAATATCGACCGCAAAAACTGTCTTTCTGGTTGATTGACATTCAGCGGGAAATACACAGAAAGCATGTCATCCGAAGGGAGGGTAAAAATCTAACTTTCTATCTGCATTCACAGGTAAGTGAAGTATCCTCCGATATATCACGAAAAGGTATGCTTTGGGATGGTACCCTTTTTCACATAGTCCCTGCTGCCACGAGACTGAATATGATATACTGCACATATTAAGTGCGATGATGGGATATGCATTTTAAGTGTGAGCCGACAGAATAGCTCCTGCAGGTGGTAGACTCACCTTTGTGCTGTCTAATCCTAATTTGCTTTCTATCCAGTCTAATGAGGAACTATAAACTGCCAACCTGGTGCTTTGCAGGCAGGGTGTTGCGTCAATGTGTCAAGTGTATGTGCCAGTTTTGGGAGAGATCTTAAGCCGGGTGTCATTTCTGCTAGCCTTCATTGATGGATGTCAAACTGAAGGGTCGGCCATTGTGTGCTGGTATTCTGGCAAAATATCAAATTTCTTCAGCAACATGACCACACCTCGGTAGGTTTGCAACAGGTGGGTTGAAATTGTAACTGAATCTAGGTCCAGTCTGCATTTGCTGGAAGAATTGAAAATGCCATTAAATTCCAGACAAATGGAATTGGATGGAATCTTACTCTAGCGATTAGATTTCAGGACACATTTTCATTGACTTGACGAACCCACAACCATCAGATAATGAACGGTTCCTTGGTGAAGTCACAGATCTCGCTTGATGACATCCCTTGCACACATTGTTAAATCACACTGGTAGTTGTTCACCTTGGAAACGTACCATGATGGGAAATATTAGCTCCGAAACACTGTCTTGCAAGAACACTGCCAATGTCATCAAACAAAAGCCAGTCATGTGGCTTTTAAAGTGATCTCGGGGACCGGTTGATAAGGCCTCATCAATACATGCAAAATATCAATCACCAATGTGCAATTCTTAGATTTTATATTCAGTATTTTCATATGGAAATCAGCATATAAGCTTATGGTGGCACCAAATTCCAAAAGAAGTCAGCGATCACCATGAGCAGCCATTGCTTGAGATGATAAAAAGGTTGTTTGAAAAAAAACATTGTATGGTTCCTGAACTGGAGTTGAGAGGATCTGCTGTTGCACATTTCTTGTGCATGGGAGTGATGTTACCCAGCTCTCTTGCAGTTGAGGCTGGACAAAACTTACTCTCTCATCTTGGGTAAGAAAGACAAAGTCCAGTAAGCAATGAGTACCAGGGTTGGGAACATGAGATTTGGATGGGAATTGCTGATTTGACACATTCTGCTTTGTCTCAAATGGAATATATGGTAAGGCCATGTCACGTGAAGGGGGGGGGGGGTAGAGATTGAGGAGGTGGTTACACCAGAAATGGACTTTGGAGACAGTTTAGAGAGTTCAGCCTTGAGAATAGTAAGATGATGTTATCTGGCTTGCCAAAGGATGAACAAGAACTTCTTTTGAGGCAAACAAAATGAAAGTTGGGGATCCAGGTTGCAAAGTTCATAGATTAGGTCAGACCCATGGAAATGCTGTTGGCCTTCGGAGCAATGCTCACTCCCAGATAGCTGGAAAAGTAGCAGATAAAGTCACGACAGGTGAGAAAGCAGGTTTATCATCTGGTGATGTGTTAATGCACACTTACTGAAAAAGAGGTGAAGTTTGTGAATGGCTACGAATCTGAAATTGGTGCTCGTGCCAAACGCAACTACTCCATCGGCAACAAAAATGACTGAATCTTCGACGTATCCTGGAGAACGAAGAGTTCTGTTTTGTTCTCATCTACTTGCAAGAAATATTTTCCATTTCTTTGGGATCACTGCCACTGGGATATAACTTGTCTGTGCATACCTGAGCTCCTCTTTAGTCTGGTCATACCATTAAATATGTCTGGTCGATACACACTGCAAACAATGTCAACACATTCTCAAACTGTGATAATATTGTCATATCTGAGGCTCACTAATATGTTATGCCTCAGTGTCAAAGGTCTTATCTATACCTTCGCAGATTTTTGAAATAATACTGTACTGCGTTCAGTTATTCTACAACTTTACCGGACACAAGGTCGCCCAAATGAACCAAATTTGGGGCGGCGGCATGCACGGGAAGCAGAGAGGTTCAACACGTTTCTTACCTTTTGTTTAAGACGTAGAGAGACGGAGAGCGAGTGTGAGATTTCTCAGGATTGAAGGACATGTTCCAGATCCGCAGAGAGTGAAGAGGCTGCTGCTTGCCGATCTAAGAGATGACGGATGGTTCGGCAGAGGGTGGAGTCAGCAGCAGAGATAAAGAGGACTTTCCAGAGTCAGAGAGTCTATGCACATTAAATCTATCTGGTCGATTCACATTGTAAACAATGTCAACACAATCTCAAACTGCGATAATATGTAGGACACTAACACCTGCTCTGCACATTCATGGGAATGTCTTTGCCATTATGGGATATGGAATTTGGACAACAGCAGGATCATCCAATAATGTCACATAAATTCCAGGGGATTCTGCTGCTGCTGTGACCTCTGCTTCCAGAGAGTGCATCATATCTGGGGTTTTTTGCGAAGCTGTAGTTCCCCTCATGAGGGATAGAGGTGGCAGGGAAGACTATTTTCATGGGTGAAGAACTGATTCACATCTCAGTATCTGGCCTGAAATGCTATTTGGGAATGACAACAAAATGCAGTTACTTTTCAATTATTGTAGTGGCAGCTTCCCAATAAAAGGGAACTTCACAGATGGGCAGGTGAATTATGGTATCTTGTTATTTATTGAGCAGTGTTTTAATTCCTGTTGCTGGCTTTGCTCCCATGTATAACCCCAGACACCAGGATACTTAGCAGCCCAGTGACCAAGTTAACACACCTTCCAGGATCGTTCCTTCTGAGATAAATTGACTCCCTCTTTCTTAAATCACGGCTATGACAGACTTAGCATCTTTAACAAATGCAGCCTGCCCTCCAAGTTTTTGCTCATGGTAGTGGCCAAGGTTGTCTTTCCCTCTTGGTATGCAAGAAAGATGGTCTTCCTCAAAGTGTACCGACTACCTTGTGAATTTTGTCTCTACTGCACACTCTAACTTTGAATTGTTGAACATTAGGTGACAAGATTTGTGCCGTTTGGCCGAATTAGCCATTTGCATCCCCTTGGATTCCACTCCCATCATCAAGTCTCATCTGCTGGTGAAGTTATCTCTGCTTCCCAAATGGCATGGACCTGAGTTCCTGAAATTTGTGGAAGGTCTCAAGGAAAGACTTGTACTCACTCTCAAAATATTGTTTGCTGGAGTATGCAGAACCTCTTCAGTATTTTTCTGACACAACAACCAAAAATCACAATTAATGGCCGATACAGTCTTGGGGTGCTGAGATGTGCTTGGTCGGGCTGGATATATCCTCCTCTTCCTCCTCCTCCTCCTCCGTATGCATCACAAGGCGGCAGGTAGCATCATTAGCTGAGGGCACAGCTGTGCCACTGATGCAATGCCCCTATTACGAGTACACTGGTACTCATTTTGCCAACCTCGGAAGGATGACAGGCTGAGTCAAACACACCTGGTGTTCATTCAACAGTCGACAGGGGGCTCAAACTCAGGACCCTAAGGTCCCAAGCCAGCCACACGAACTGTCAAGCCAACACCAGGCTCAGCTGCATACATCACAGCATGAAACATTTGACCATTGTAACTTATGAGTCTACTGCACCTGTTACATGTAGTATAAGCAATATGCATCTTGTAAAGTTGGAACTGTCGTCATCCAAAGTATAGGTATTCTGAGTTTCATGTACCTAAGATTGCTAAAACAGCCCAGAAATATTTGGTCCCAGGTTGTAGCCAAAATAGAAGACTAATAGAGGGTATCCCCCCCCCCCCAACCCACTATAATCCCAGCATTTAAATTCCACCATTAATGGGGTTTCATTGTTGCGACATCCACATGTAATATTGAAAAGAAAACTATAACAGTACTCAGTGGAGCATGTACCTCTACCAGGCTGACCAGTTTACATTTTGTATACCACTCTCTCTTTCGAGTGGAGCCTGTGGCTGCTGGTTGCATCATTGGTTGGGACGCGGCTATGCTGCTGATGCAGTGTCCCCCTTACCAGTGCACTGGTACTAATTTTGCCGACCTCGGAAGGATGACAGGCTGAGTCAACCTCCTGGTGTATTAATTCAGCGGCCCAATGGGGCTTGAACTCAGGACCTCTTGGATCCCAAGCCGCCACCCTAACCACTAAGCCAACACCAGGCTTGTTGTATACTACTGATAGGCTAGATCCGCATCCGGACCTGAATCAAAGTCGAATCGGCTTGTTCTTGTCATCCACCCAACTCTTCCACCTAATTTCATCCGAATCCGTCCACAACTGAAATATCGTGCTGTTTATCATTTTTTGCCCAATTCTCAATTGTGAAGAATTTCTCGTGTAATTTTCATTGGCGCCAATTTGTTCGTACTTTACATCATGAACTTTGATCCATTTACTCGTCCAACCAATGGCAGGAGTGTAGGCATGGTTTAAAAAAGAAAAAAAAAAATCTGGTTTCTAACCAATCATTTTGCTCCACACTACTATTGGGCTCGGGGGACGAGCGGTGAAGAAGACTTTAACAGAAGCGTGACGACACTTTTAGGGCATGGCAGCTCGCTATTTACACTGTCGTGGAAATGACTCACGGACTTGAGTTTAATTGGAGTTTAACTGCATTCACAGCCCTATCTTCAGCGACGCATTTCCTCTCTTGACTCACAGAGTTTTGTACCATTTGTCTGTCTGCAGCACTTTGCTCTCCGCACCCACAGCTGTATATCACATGCCTTGTCATGGCTCAATCTTCAGTGGGTTTCCACTCCTTTCAACCGCGGGACTACTATCATTGAACCCCTTTTGGTGAGCAGCATATTCCCACGAGCACTGGCCATTTATGACACCGGAGTCAGAGTGGATCATATTATTTCATGGACATGATGCCGAATTGGTCCACTGGTGATGCACCATTTCTTGCTTCTTTTTGAACATGTGACTATTGACCTATACTCAAGCTTAACAGCTTATGGGACAGCGCTCAAGACTGGACGAAGTCATCGACCTTTCGCGGTGAGTATAAATCGATAACTCAATTTTATGTAAATCTCTTTAGTCTCAAATGTCAAATTCTCGTATCTGGATCTGGATCCTCACCAACATCGAATCAATTCGGCCTTGTCACACATCCAACCTGTCCACCAAGTTTCGCTCGAATCCATCCACAACATTTTCAGGTATCCTGCTCACAGACAGACAGACAGACAAGGGTGAAAACATAACCTCCCTCCAACTTCGGTGGCAGAGGTAATTATTACAACGATTATATCGTGCTCAAATTTGGGGATAGAAGTTTGTACACTTCCATTAATGTTTTGAAATTTCACAAATAAATCAACAAAAATTAATAGGGGGGGGGGTCTTGTAAGTACACACACACACACGGATTTTGGAGCTAGATTCATATTTTGCATTATCTAATATAGTCCTGAAGACTACTATACCAAATCTGGGTGATGACTATTATAAACAAAAGGGCATAACTAATAGGGGTCGTTTGCCCCCCCCCCCACCTCATCCACTAAAGCCCCTATGGGAAATTTGGCTGCTTAAATCATTCAGTATTGTCAAAACTACAAATAGTATGGAATTGCACGCATCCACAAGTCTCTAGATTTTTGATGCCGCATTAACAATCACCATGGGAAAAACTATAATGGGGTAATTATAACTTCCCTCCCTCCACCCCATAATAAATTGAGCCACGTGGGGTTTTCGAAGTTGCTCACGTCTTGTATCGATCAGTCTGGTCCAAAGCACAACTGCACGAAATCCCATGCACGCACCACAAAATGAACAATACCTTCTCCAAATGTCCTTATCTGCTGCAGTAATCGGAAGTCTGGCTATAAACATTGATGTAAACAAATCGCAATGTTATTAAATTACTTATACACAAGATCTATGATCATGAAAGAGCAATCTGACAAAGGGTAAAAAGACAACGTACTACAACGGTGCAGTGTGGCCACAGATGGACCAAAAAACAACAAGAAGCTGGGGAATGAAGGAATAGGAAAATAGGTGAATTGGGAGGGTGGGAAACACAGTAAGATGCGAGTGAGAAGGTGGGGTTATGCCGGGTTAATGGGGATACAAAAAAATCATGGGCAGGGATGAGGGATGGCATGACATGGTGGTGCACCACTTGTTTGAAGCCCTGGAGGAGATCAATATGATTGAAAGTGTCTGATGAAGGTCACCCTTCGAATCTGATGAAGTCCGTTCACATTGAACATGCAAACGACCTGGCCAGTTTTGAATACTCACCAGACAGAAACCACCCTTGAAGATAGCAAGCAGTGGAACCTGGTGTCAGGGAGTCTGCAAGATGAGCAGAGAACTTGCTGAACTGAACGTAGTCCGTTCAGGAATTTCTAATTTGTTCAGGGTGCTCGCTCGCAATAGAAAGAATATGCTCGCAAAATTCAGCACAAAATTAGCGGTCTGCGTGGGTGGCAAGCGGTCTGTGTGGTCCTTCTTTCTTTGTTATAACGAAGGGTTAAGGCTGAAACATTAACTTCTCTTTCGTTCAGAGTGGATCAACTCCTATTTCAGGTATTTTCAAAGGTTAGTGGAATTTGTTACCTCCACCACCGAAGGTGAAGGAGGTTATGTTTTCACCCCTTTCTGTCTGTGTGTTTGTGTGCAGGATATCTCAAAAAGTTGTGGATGGATCCAGATGAAATTTGGTGGGCAGGTTCGGTGTGTGACAAGGAAGATATTAATAAATTTTGGTGAAGATCGGGATCCGGATCCAACTACTAAAATTTTAAAGTGATTAATTCACCATTGAGAGATAGGACCAAAAATGATTATATAGCACGATATCTCAAAAATGTATTGGGTGCGATATGTTCTTGTGGATCAGGCATTGCGGGGCGGAGGTATGCGCACTTCCGAGTGCCCTTCTACTTTTATTTGTTTTCCCTACGACACCGTCCCAGGAGAGATGGTGATGACAATAAGATGGATGAGGAGGAGATTGGGACCATACTCTGTGCAGAGCATTGGTGCTGCCGAGGCAGTCTCCTTGGCTATTGGGCACAATCCTGGATGGGTCGCCACTCCGACACAGGATACCAGGAAGCTGGCACTCATTTTGCCGACCTCGGAAGGATGACAGGCCGAGTTAACACCACCTGATATTAATTCAACAGCTGAGCGGGATTTGAATTCAGGACCCTCGGATCCAAAGCCCGCCACCCCAACAGCAGGCATAACAAGATGGATGGGAGCACTAGAAACAGGAGCAAGGTTGGGAGAAGGGATGTACAAGGGAACGAAGGGAAGAGTTTTGATTGGTTCTGGGATGGCTGAGGAGTTCAGCATGAACATCGGTTTGAGGCAGGGAAGCTCTCTCAGCCCACTCAAGTTTATCATGGTGATGGAGCTAGTAAGCAGGAAGGTAGCTTGAGGGGCAATATGGGGAGGATACTGCATGCAGATGATCTTGCTGTTGTGGTGGAGAGTGGGCGGGAGATGCAGGAAGTACTGGGGGAGTGGAAGGAGAAATTTGGGAAGCATGGGCTGAAGAGGATTATGGAGAAGACTGAGGTGATGTGGGTCAGGCAGCAGATCAAATAAATGAATATCAGGTTAGAGGGGAAGGAGATCAGACAGGGAAATAGGTTTGAGTATCTGGGAGGAAAAGTGACCGGGGATGGTAAGTCCGAGGCAGAGATGTGGAGGAGGATTCAGATGGGCGTGAATGCATGGAGGAGGGTGGAGGGAGTAGTGACAGACAGAAAGATATCAAGAAAATTGAAAGGGAAGGTTCTGATGTCTTGTGTAACGCCGACCTACCTTTATAGTCATGAGATGGTGGCACTGACAGAGAGACAACAACAGAGGCTGCAGGTTTGCGAGACCAACTGGGTCAGGAGGATTGCAGGAGTGATGAGGGTCGATAGAAGGAGGATAGATGAACTGAGGGGGGAGATTGGTGTGGAGATGAGTTTGACTTGGAGATTGGTGAAATGCCTGATGAGATGGGCTGGACACTTAATGCAGATGGGGGAAGAGAGAACAGAATGGCAAAGAGAGCGGATAGGTTGAGGGAGCAAGGTAGGAGGAAAAAAGGTAGACTGTGTTTGAGATGGGAGGATTGTGTGAGGAGGGATATCCGTAAGGTAGGGGTGTTTGGAGAGTGGAGAGAGTTGGCTGAGGACAGAGCGAGGTGGAGGAGTATCATGGTCAAGGCAGGGCAGAAGCCCTGGGGCCATCAGACATCACCTCTTATAAAGGGAAGAGGAGGAGGAGGGGAAGGAGGAGAAGGAGAACGAGAATAAGAAAACAAATCACTCATAAATGAAGCACTCATAAGTGCATCATACAGTCTAAAAGTAATTGCATATTAAGAAACACAGTTATTTAAATCACAAAAACGGTTACACAGTAACAGTCACACATTTAAATGAAAAAAATGTGACTTTATGAGAACCGGGAAAACATGGCGGTGTATAGTACCGTACGATGCTCTGTTTGTTTTTGTGGTTCTGCTGTCAGCATGGAGACTTTTTCAAAGCGTATCGCAATTTGCAAACGTGAGCCTTCGAGGGTCTGTGTCGCAAATGAAGAATTTTTGAAAAAGTGAATGGCTAATTTGTGAAAGGAAAGAGTTTACTACAGATAAAGTACGTAATAATAAAACGTGCATGAAGTATCGGTGATGCTTTTTCGTGATGGTTGTACCCCCCCAACCCCCGCAACGGAAGCGAGGAGTCAAATCTTCCCCACTCTTTCCTGCTGCCCAGATTCATCAGGAAAGCGCAGTCACGATCATAGTGCTGATCGGTCTCCATGAACTGAACCATTCCCTCCACTCACTCCTCTTCCCCACCCTCTCCCACGCCTCTTCCTTACCCCACCACAACATCATCATGGATGTGAGGAATCTCTGGGTATTTCTCTAAAGTACGTATTTTTTTAGAATGTTACATCGTCTACAAAGTATGTCCAGTAGAATACAATGTGAGCACGTCGATAAAGTTGAAACGACAATACTTGTACATCTGTCAAAGAACATTGTTAATGAAGATGCTCTTGTCACATACTCTTGGCAAAACACTTTAGAACTAGAAATTACAGTAACATCAATTTAGTCACTAAATTAGTTTCAGCACAGATTGTACTCCACTTCAAATTCCCCCTTGTGTACCAATATCATTCCACCTGAAAGGGCATGGGGGAACTGCTCGTGTTTAATGCAACATAAATCCGAACAATGAAATTCTCCAGCATGTAAACACATTTCTAAAAAGAGTAAAGAAACAAGTAATAAAAACATAAAAAAATGCTAAAGGATGTCAGGATGTGACTCCAAAAAGTACAGTATTTAAACAAGGTAGGGATGGTCACAAGAAAATCACGCATGCACGCACGCACGCACGCACGCACGCACGCACGCACGCACGCACGCACGCACGCACACACACACACACACACACACACACACACACACACACACACACACACACACACACACACTTCGTGTCTTGTGTGGAGACAACTATTGTTAAAAGAAAGATGTATGGATGGTTTCACATGACCATTTCTTGTGGATACACAAACTAACCTCAATGCATGGAGCACCCCCCCCCCCACCAACCCCCAAACCCTTAATCAAGTGAAAAAGGTTTACCTACACATAAACTAATGAAATAACACATCCTCAGATCTTCTACTTGTGTATGTGTGCTTTCCCCCAGGGTGCATTTCCAAAACCATCACAATATATTCTCTGCCAATCACTCTGTCTCTCTATCTGTTCATCCAGGGAGGAGCTTTGCTGGTATGACTCCACCCACAATTCTTAAACTAGGTTCCCACTGTCGTGCGATCCGTTATGAACGCCACGATTGGCCATTCGTAGCTGATCATGGAATTTCTCTGAAATTTCATGTTTGGATACGAGGTGATGCAAGTCGATACGTCCTGATATGATTTGTTGCGCTCGGATGCGATCTGTTAATGATTTGTCAATTTCAGGTGTCACGATCTGTCACGGTCTGATCTTCCGTTCAGATACGATCACATACGTTCCGATAAGATTGTTTCGATTGAGTCCACGATTGGGTCTCGATCTGACACGATCATCATGATCGGGTTCCCCGAATTGGGACGATCTGGTACGTGCAGATACGTTCCGATATGTTCATCAAGAACCAATGCGCTCCGTTACCATAGGATACAATTGTGGTCGCGATGTCTTTCACGATCATGATCAAGGGTGATCACGATTTGAGCTACGACTGGACCCCGACGGGTATATATACAGCCCGACTGACCATGGACTTCATTGTTTCTTGAACTCTTACAGAGTTGAGAACACATCTCAACAGAGCGTGGTGTTTGTCTTGTCCAAGATCAATCCCGATCACCACGATTTGGAAGCACGATTAGATGCGATCTGTCGCGCTTTGTTACGATGCAATACGATCTGATACGATGATCCCGATTGACAATTGATCGTAGAAAAATTTTGAACCGTTCAAAATTTTTCTACGATTAACACGATTGCCATGACTGATCTCAAGATCTGATAAGATCTGATAGGATCACCACGATTAGTCCACGATTAAGACCACGATTTCAATCGTGCCGCGCATCGTGATAGTGGAAAAAAAAATCAAACCTTAAAAAAAAAAAAAATCAAATCACCACAATTTTGTTCACTGAGGCTTTTCACTTCTGGTGTACATTTGAGGACTGAACAATACGTCCTCTATCTATAACAAGGAAAAAAAAGACATAAAATGTCATAGCCCCTGTTGTTTTAGTAAAGGGCTAGCCCATCTTTATTTACAACTAAAATGGCCGCCAGTCCACCAGTCAGCCTTCTTTGATCAGATCGCAAAATAAAGTGAGGTGCAAGTGTATGCCAACATGTACTGTGCGCTCGCGCCGCGTTTGAACATAATGGGACCATGCATGTCCAAGAAATAGCCTGGGACACGTTTAAGTAACAAAATGGCCACCAGTCGGCCATCTTGGATCTGATCTTGAAAAAAAAGATGGCGTGTTTATGGAAACCATCATTCATTATTACCTTCGCAAACTTTGTTGCGAAAGTTATGTTTTGATCGCTGTGTATTTATTTATTTATTGGTGAATATGTGTGTTTGTTTTTTTGTTTGTTATTCGCATAACTCCAAAAGTATTGAACTGAATCGCAGCAAATTTGGTGGGATGATTGGTTATTATCCGAGGACCATTTGATTAGATTTTGGGAGCGATCGGGTCAAAGGTCAAGGTCAAGGTCATGAAAAGGTCAAAATCGTCATTTTACCATAGCGCGGTCAATTTGTATCCAATTTGCATGCAACTAATGCCAAAATGTTCAGAATTCAATGCCCCATCTTGTGATATGTGACATGACACAATGACGTAATAACCCTTATTAGCGGTTGGGAGTCAAAGGTCAGGGGGGGTCACGACATTGCAAAATGTGCGGATTTAGTCATAACACGGTCAATTCTTATCCGATTTGCATGAAACCAATACCAAAATGTTGATTGTTCTGTTCCCCACACTCTAATACCAATTACAAAATTAAGAGTACAAACGTCAAGGTCGAGATCATGAAAAGGTCAAAATCGTCATTTTGCCATAGTGCGGTCGATTTTTATCCAATTTGCATGCAACCAATGCCAAAATGTTGTGAATTCAATGCCCAATCCTGTGATATATGATATGACATAGGAAATTTAATGTTTTTAAGCCATCATAACACATATGAGATGGCAGATGTGGTATGGGATTAAATACCCTCACAATCAACGGTTTCTGGGGGGGGGGCGCAAAATGTAGCGTTGGCGAAGTTATGTGCTCTACTGAGTGCCCGTTCTCGTTATCTGTGTGCCAAGCTCGACCAACACCGGTAAATGAATGTCCGAGGATACAAGGACATCTAACACAGGTGGAGGCCATTCAGCCCCTTCATGCCTACGTGAACACCATACAAATTTATCAAAACAAGATATACAAGGAGGAAAATGCTAATTTTAAAAATAAATTCAGCAAAGCGACGGGTGGTATTTGCTCGTCATGAAATAAATGTATGTTTTGAGGAAATAAAGGTACATTTTGAGAACAACTCATGCAGGGGAAATGAGGCCATGCATGTTTTGTTCTGGAGCCATCGAGGCAGTTGGTCTATTACACACCGCCCAATGAAGGTACATTTTCATAATGCTGAGGAAAGAAAATAGTGAAGTCCTTCATGAAAAACTTTTAGTTTTTTTGTCTGAGTTTCCAAGGTTGAATAGTGTGCATCTGAAAGTCCAGGATTGATAAATATATTATATTTCACATGTGCAGGGACATGCAATTCACATATTATGTGAAGAAAATAAACATAAGCGGTTTGGCAGGAATTGAAAGCGAGTTTTATTTTATTTATTTACTTTTCCCAAATATGGTAAAAACACTATAATTCACTGTCAGTGACACAAAATACACCAGATTGCGGAGATAGTCATTTATTGATGAATAATGATAAGGAGGTTCCAAGTAGGATAACTTAAAACAATCCAATTAAGAATGCCCCTTCACACTGATGAGCGGAAGGAGAGGTGGGGGGGGGGAGAAAAGAGAGTTGGGTTTTGGAAGAGGGGAGAGCATAGATGGGACAGAGTTGGAAGTGCCAGGTTGAGACTGATGGGGGGGGGAGGTTGGTTGAGTACTTTCTGGGAGTGGTGGTTGAGGAGTTATGGTGGGGATTGCATTGAAAGGCTTGGAGTGGGGAGGGATTGAAGCTTTGGGTTGGGAGGGGGAGTTTGAGGAGTTGGGGTTTGTGACGTGGGATGGGGGATTGATGACGGGGTTTGTGACGTGGGAGAGAGATTTGAGGACTTGAAGTCGCACTTTACATTGTGCAGATATTCCGCGGGTCCTTGCTCATAATATAATAAAGTGATAAGGTCCAAATTAGGTCATACTGACCCCAACAGAAAGGGAGGGGTTTTGGAGAGAGGTGGAGTAAATTAATTGCGCCCATGAATAGTGGTAGCCCCTCCCTCTGGCAGGGCTCAGTAAACCATGTGTGCACAGGTGAAAATTGCAAGTCGTCACCCCAACATCATGAGGAGGGGGAGCGGGGTTATTTTATTCCCACGACCTGACCTTGAGTACCCCCAACACATATGCAAAATTAGGTGGAGATCGGCCAAGCCGTTTTCCATTCCATAACGTTCAGATATAGAACAACCGAAAAACACGGAATCGGTGAATTTTGTACGATATGCTCATTGTTATTTATATCCCTGTGTGTCGTAAGAGGCGACCAGGGTTGCGTCAGGAAGGGCATCCGGCGTAAAAACCTATGCCAAATCATTATGCGGACAACAAAACGAATTTCCATACCGGATTGGTCGAGGCCCGGGTTACCAACGACCGCCACCGGTACCAGTGGTCAGTAGGGTACCAGTGGAAATTGTGCTACTGCTGGGCGAAGGAGGAGAAGGAGACGGGGAAGGCGAGTCCGGAGGCAGTGGGAGAGGGGGAAGGGTAGAAGTGTGGAGGTGAGAGTTGGAACTCTGAATGTTGGGACGATGACTGGCAAAGGGCGAGAGTTGGCTGATATGATGGAGAGAAGAAAGGTGGACATAATGTGTGTACAAGAGACCAAGTGGATGGGGAGTAAGGCTAGGAGCATTGGAGGTGGTTTCAAACTGTTCTACCATGGTGTGGATGGGAGGAGAAATGGTGTCGGGATAATCCTGAAGGAAGATCATGTCAAGAGGGTATTGGAGGTGAGGAGAGTGTCTGACCGAGTGATGAGTGTGAAGTTGGAAATTGAAGGGGTGATGATGAATGTCATCAGTGCATATGCCCCACATATGGGGTGTGAGATGGAGTATAAAGAAGATTTCTGGAGTGAGTTCGATGAAGTGGTGGAGAGTGTATCCAAGGATGAAAGAGTGGTGATTAGAGCAGATTTCAATGGGAATGTTGGGGAAGGGAAAAAAGAGGATGAGGAGGTGATGGGTAGGTACGGTCTCAACAAGAGAAATGTGGAAGGGCAATTGGTGGTAGAGTTTGCAAAAGGAATGGAAATGGCAGTGGTAAATACGTATTTCAAGAAGAAGGAGGAACACAGGGTGACATACAAGAGTGGAGGAAAGTGCACACAGGTGGATTACATCTTAAGCAGGAGATGCAACCTGAAAGAGATTAGTGACTGTAAGGTGGTGGCAGGGGAGAGTGTAGCTCGACACTCTCGATTGGTGGTCTGTAGGATGACTTTAGAGGTGAGGTTGAGGAAGAGAGTGAGGGCTGAACCAAAGACCAGATGGTGGAAGCTGGAGGAGGAAGACTGTTGCGTGAAATTTAGGGAGGAGGTGAGACAGGCGTTGGATGGTGGTAAAGATGGGTGGGATGATTGGGCAACGACAGCAGAAGTTGTGAGGGAGATAGCTAGGAAGGTACTTGGTGTGACATCTGGACAGAGAAAGGAAGATAAGGAGACTTGGTGGTGGAATGAGGAAGTACAGGAAAGTATAAGGAAGAAGAGGTTGGCGAAAAGGAAGTGGGATAGTCAGAGAGATGAAGAAAGTAGGCAGGAGTACAAGGAGTGGCGGCGAAAGGCAAAAAGAGAGGTGGCAAAGGCCAAGGAAAAGGCATATGACGAGCTGTATGAGAAGTTGGATACAAAAGAAGGGGAAAAGGATTTATACCGATTGGCAAGACAGAGGGACCGAGCTGGGAAGGATGTGCTGCAGGTTAGGGTGATAAAGGACGCAAATGGGAATGTGCTGACGAGCGAGGAGAGTGTGTTGAGAAGGTGGATGGAGTACTTTGAGGAGCTGATGAATGAAGAAAATGAGAGAGAGAAGGTTGGAAGAGGTGGAGATAGTGAATCTGGAAGTGGGGTGGATCAGTAAGGATGAAGTGAGGACTGCTATGAAGAGGATGAAAAGTGGAAAGGCGGTTGGCCCAGATGGTATACCAGTGGAGGCATGGAAGTGCTTGGGAGAGATGGTAGTGGGGTTGTTCACCAGATTGTTTAATAAAGTCTTGGAAAGTGAGAGGATGCCGGAGGAATGGAGATTAAGTGTACTGGTTCCGATTTTCAAGAATAAGGGTGATGTGCAGAGCTGTGGAAATTACAGAGGGATAAAGTTGTTAAGCCACACCATGAAGTTGTGGGAAAGAGTAGTGGAAGCTCGGTTGAGAGGAGAGGTGATGATCTGTGAGCAGCAATATGGGTTTATGCTAGGAACTGTCCAAAGTAACGGAGAGTGTGGGAGAGAAGTGAAAAAGAGAGTGCAGGCAGGATGGAGTGGGTGGAGAAGAGTTGCAGAAGGGTAGCTGCAAGAGTGAAGCGGAAAGTATATAAGACGGTAGTGAGACCAGCTATGTTGTATGGTTTGGAGGCGGTGGCACTAACAAAAAGACAGGAAGCGGAGCTGGAGGTGGCAGAGTTAAAGATGCTGCGACAGGATAAGGAATGAGTATATTAGAGGGACAGCGCAGGTAGGACGGTTTGGAGACAAAGTGAGAGAGGCGAGATTGAGATGGTTTGGACATGTGCACAGGAGGGAAGCGGAGTATATCGGGAGAAGGATGTTGAAGATGGAGCCGCCAGGCAGGAGGAGAAGAGGAAGGCCAAAGAAGAGGTTCATGGATACGGTGAGGGCGGACATGCGGGTGGTTGGAGTGTCAATGGTAGATGTGGAGGATAGAGCGAAATGGAGACGGTTGATCCGCTGTGGCGACCCCTAACGGGAGCGAGCCGAAAGAAGAAGAAGAAGAAGAAGATGCTCATTGTTATTTCGATGGTGAATGCAAATTGGACCATGCAGGATTTGTTTATAAACTCGGCATTGAGATATTTAAAATTCCAAAGCAATCAATGCTGGTAGTTCAGTTGCTACGAGCTTATCATCCACCACAATGGACAGCACACTTTATGAGGCTTCCTGCCCGTGCAACGCTACAATCCGACAACTTGTAGTCAGGTCGGGAATCAAATCCATACTGGACAACTCAAATGTGCTTCCTCTACTTAATCCTGTTGGGTAAAATAATTTATAAGGCTCAGATGTTACCTGCTTGATGAACCGTAATGGATAATATGATCCATTAAACCAAAAGCCAATTCGTTTTGTGTAATTAATTTTTTCAACTCCCCAAACACTTGTGCATGCCCACTTCATTTGCATATATTAAACACAAGAGAATTTCCTTTCCCCAACTCAATTCTCAAATGTTTTGGCCAGATAGTGTAGTTTTTCATGTTCATCTCACCAATTGGAAATGGTGGGAACATGCAACTTAATTGTGTTAAGGATCATATTTCATGGGGTCATTGGCTCATCAGGTGACAAACTTGAATGTGGTTGAGAAGAATATAGTAGCAGGAGATTATCTACCTGTTGGATGCGAGAATGTGACAGAATATCTATTTATTTATTTTGGGAGTCAAACTCCCACCCCCTACCAAAAGTCCTCAACTTCATGCTTCCCCAACCCACCAACCCAAATCCAGTTCCAAGCTGGTGGGAACTTCTTGCACATCTGAAACTGCATCCATACAAGATAGTTACTGCAGCACCAGAATGAGAGAAATAAAAGGACTGGTTCTAATTTTGTACTGACATTTCCCAGCGGATCAAAGAATATCAGGATTTTCTACAGTACATAACATTATTTCGTGATGAGGCCCACTTGCATCTCGGTGGCTACCTGAACAAACAAAGCATACAATTTTGGGCAGAACACCAACTGCATGAACATAGGGAACAACCAGTTTCTCCAGTGAAAGGAATGGATTAGTGTGCTCTCGGATGTAGCAGTATAATAGGACCTTTCTTCTTTGAGAACAAAGATGGACAAACAGTGACAGTTAACACAGATAGGTACATGGATATTCTGCAGAGAAAATTCCTTCCGGCAGTGAAATGGAAGAAAGACATCATTATGAATTCAGTCATCATCCAGCAAGATGGTGCATCACCACATAGGTCTCATAGTGCTTTGGAGTGTTTGAGATGGTATTTCCTGGGTGATTGACTCATTTATCAATAGACGGAAAACCTATGGCTTCCTTACTCCCTGGATCTGTCTCATCCTGACTACTACCTATGGGGATCGCTCAAAGCTAAAATGCCCCAAAACAACCCACACATACTGCAGAAGTTGGAAAAAAAAATAGGACCACTGGATTTAGAGCTTATGTGGGCCCTGGCCTAATGTTGTAACCAAAATGTGGTGGCTTTCTGACTGGTGGGTCTGGAGATGAAGATTTTTGAAGGTATTTATGTGATTTTACCAATAGTTGACTAAGTCGGCCATTTTGACCAACTTAAAGTCACGTGACTGGACTGAGCTTTGTAATCCCCATTACCAGTCAGGAGCAGAATCTTGCTGCCAAATTTCAGCCGGATCGGCCAAGCGGTTTGGCCAGAGAAGTCAAACTCGCAGACTGATGGACGGAGCAAGATGATAACTGATCTCGAATTCAAATTCCAGATAAGCGAATTACATCAGAAGCATACCAGCTACAATTATTCGCCAAGTAAATCGACAACTTGAATGTCCCTGTGAGAGCTGTCATCTCGAGGTGCAGTGCTTAGATTGAGCACTTCATCAACCACGAATGATCCATCCATCCATTGGGACCATACTCTGTGCAGTGTTGGTGCTGCCTAAGCAGTCTCCTTGGCTATTGGGCACAATTCTGGACGGGTCGCCTCTCCGACACAGGAAACCAGCAAGCTGGTACTCATTTTGCCGACCTCGGAAGGATGACAGGCAGAGTCAACCACACCTGGTATTAATTGAACACCCAAGGGGGATTTGAACTCAGGATCCGAGGATCCCAAGCCCACCACCCTAAGCATTAAACCAACACCAGGCATCACTAATGATATCGCTCCTCGATGGTTATTTTTTCGCAAAAAAAAAAAAACTATACTATTAAATGAACAAACTGCCACGGTTTCCGAGACACGTGACAGAGGGATGAGTCTGAGCTTTGGCACACATGTCCAGTATTGCTTCGGATTCCAAATGTCCCCTTTTGGAACGGATCCATTATCGGAGTTCCATGACAAAAGGGTCCAAAATTGCTGTGATGGGTCCCCAACTTGAAACAGCCTATAACCCCCCACCATACGAACACCGGACGAATAGCATGGCGAGATGGAGTGCGTGCAACTGCTCAGCCAATAGCGTGCCGACATTTCCAACCACGTTCATAAAGCGAGGCCCTGTTTATTTCCTTCCTGTCCTTCCAGACTGTAGTGAGCATTCTGTAAGACACAAGATGCCAAAACATAAAAATGCAGACACACGTGCAACAGCAGTATGAAATAGGAAGCGCAGCTATCAAAAGAATATCTCGCCACACGCTCTCGGTGAATTGCAAGACTACAATGAGAGACCATTTCCCCCTATACACAGCATTGGAAAGATGGACACTATGTGCTCTTCCTGTGGCACGTACATGTGGAAAGCTGAACTGCATTCCGGTTGCCTCGGGGTGAACGCTAAATTTTCCACCTGCTGTAAGCAAGGAAAAATTGTTCTTCCCAACATCAATGAACCACGTCTCCTCTTGCAACACCTTTTCACTGACTGCACACCTGAAGTAAGGGATTTTCGATCCAACATTCGGGCATACAACTCGAGTTTAGCATTCCCGTCATTGGGTGTACAGAAAGATGTGTTACCTACAAGGGGCCCATATACGTTCAGAAACCATGGCAGTGTTTATCATAGAATCGGACATTTTTTTTTCCCCGAGAACGGTAAACCGCCGAAGTTTTCGCAAATCTATATCTACGACCCTGCCAAAGAAATCGCTCATCGAACAGCATGGAACAGTGACCTGCACCGTGATTTGCTTCAAAAGCTTCAGGCAGTACTGCATGACTGTAATGCGTTCGTAAGTGCTTATATATCTAAACATCCTGGGGGTGTAAAATTTTATAGCAGAGGCTGTAAGGTCCAACCCTAAAACAGCCTCGTACACAGGTTGGCTCCCAGACTATTATAAGCAAGTCGCCTAATTACTGGAACGAGAAGAAAATGATTCCATGAAGTTCGATTTGAGAGCGGATCCAACGACAGATTTATGGCGCTATAATCTACCGACGGCAGCAGAAGTAGCAGTTATCTTACCGGGAAGTGCTGATGTTCCATCGCACCACGACATCGTTTTGTACAAGCAGTCAAGCCTGGATCTGGAAAATCGTAACATTATCCGAATGAATGAGACCCACCCCAATTATGACACTTCATTACGTGTTGCTACTACCACATGGAGATCTGGGCTGGACATTTACTATCCATTAACGAGATGGCAAATGCGTCAGTTCTATGGAGTTTTACGCTTACCACTAGATGGTTAGAAGTAACTTTAATGTAATACTACGTAGTGGTAGATTACAACAATATATTGTCGATCAATATGCAAAGGTTGAATAAGGACGCCTGAACTACGTCTACCACAATCAACAGCAATTGTGGACGGAGCTGTAGCAAATCTGATGAAGACTATCTGATGATATCTAAAAGACTATCTGATGCAGTCGCTGCTGGGGATACTGACGGTGCCTCAATCGGTCGCAGAGTTGTCCTTCCATCGTCATTTACCGGAAGCCCACGAAATATGCATCAACTGTATCAGGATTCGATGGCTATTGTTCGGCGATACTCAAAACCTGACCTCTTCTTAACATTTATGTGCAACCCCAAATGGGAAGAAATCAAGAATGCATTATTCCCTAATCAGGTTGCCGCTGCTCGACCAGACATCATAGCCAGAGTTTTCAATCAAAAGAAGAAGGCTTTCCTACATGATATTGTGGTTGGTCAAATATTCGGAAAGGTTCTCACGTACGTCTGTATAGTGGAATTTCAGAAACGAAGGCTGCCTCACCTTCACACCTTGGTGATTCTCCACCAAGAAAGTAAGCCTCGATCACCGGGCCATTATGACAAATTTGTCACGGCAGAAATTCTCGACCCATCGCAGACTTGATTGCATAACGTGATCGTACAGAACATGATACACGGACCATGCGGCACGGCTAATCCTCGATCGCCTTGCATGGAACAAGGCAAATATACGAAACAATTCCCCAAGCAATTCTGCGAAACGACGCGAAGCACGCACGATGGCTACCCGTTATACAGAAGAAGGGATTCTGGACCTCAGGTACAAAATAAACAGAGTGAACGTTGATAACCGCTGGGTCGTTCCATATAACCCAAACCTGTCCTCCAAGTATAACGCCCACATCAATGCTGAAGTCTGCTCGACGGTCAGGGCAGTCAAGTATCTCTACAAATATGTCTATAAAAGAACAAGATCATATTATGGCCGCTGTATGTGAAGACGATCAACAACGTGAACGAGATCAACCGGTTTGTGAACGCGAGGTACGTTTACGCATGCGAAGGCTGCTGGCGTTTGTTCCACTACGACCTCCATGAACGATCACCATCTAGTCAATGTTTGGATATCCATCTTCCAAACCAAAATAGAATCGTCTATGTTCCTGGACAGGCTACAGTAGCTTTAGACCACGCCAAAGAAACAACCCTCACCGCATGGTTTATCTGTAACCACGACTACCCCGAAGCCCGTTCTGTTCCATACGAGTTCCCAGAACACTTCACGTGGAACAGCACTATGTGCAAATGGTCGCCTTAGAAACAGGGAAACACAATTGGATGCTTATACAGTGCCAGTCCATCCGAAGGCGAACGATTCTATCTTCATTTGCTACTGCATCATTCACCTGGATGTACATCATTCGAAGATCTATGGCGACTCCCTGACGACACCATTGCAGACACATTCAAAGCGACAGCATTGGGTCGAGGTTTCTTGGAAGACGACCGTGAATGGCATGACTGCTTCGAAGAGGCCGCCGTGTCAGGTTTTCCGACTCAACTGCGCACTCTCTTAGTCACTATTCTCTTACTCTGCCAAACCGCACAAATATTCTCCTAATTCAGACAATGTTTTAGCGAGGACATACTCAACAATGCTAACCGGGCTTGCATCACATTGACCGACGATGAATTAAACAACAGGACCCTCGGAGCCATCGAGGAACTCCTGCGCTACCATGGAAAATCATTGCAAGATTACCCTGACATTCCCCAACATGATCCATCCTCTTTTCTCATGATTGACTGTTGTTCAAGTAAAAAAAAACAAGGCGGATCACAACTGCAGACTCCTCAATCAAGATCAAAGGGTGGCATATGAAGCGGTGATGGAAAATGCGACAATGAAGAATGGGGCAGCGTTCTTCGCCGATGGCCCTGGGGGCACTGGAAAAACGTTTCTTTACAACACCATCCTCCACAGCGTTCGTTCCATGAAGATCACCGCACTCGCAGTAGCATCTTCCGGGAGAGCGGCTGAGTTGTTGGACGGAGGTCGAACTGCTCATTCTCATTTCAAAACACCTATACCTATACAGCCACACAGCATGTGCAATATTCCAAAGAACTCTGCATTGGCTACACTGATCAAAGGATCATCTGCCTTAATCTGGGACGAAGCTCCAACGATGCACAAGCAGGTCTTCAAATGCTTGCATCGCTCATTGTGCGACATTTTGGAGATGGAAAAGTCATTCGGAGGCTTGATCGTCCTATTGGATGGTGATTTCAGACAAGTGTTACCAGTCATCAGACATGGATGTGAGGCGGACATTGTCGAAAGTAACCTGAAGAGATCGTTCCTCCGGCAGGAGGTTCAATTATTTCACCTCACCATTAACATGTGAGCTCTGATGGGCCCGTCTCACCAAAACCAATCCGTCAACGATTTTCAGACTTTGTTGTTGTTGATTGGAGACGACAGAAAACCTACAAATCCAGATGTAGGGAAGTGTACAATACGCCTATCGTCAGAAATCTGCATCGATCCCGTTATTGGTGGCGTCATCAAGCTCATCAGGTCTGTTTTCCCCGACTTGACGACAATCGACTAAAGCAAAGCAATACTGTGTCCGACAAACGAAGATGTTGACATGATCAACGATAAAGCCTTAAAAACCTTCCTGGCTGGTGAAACGCAGACATATCTCACTGCTGACAGCGTATCTGATCCAGGACAGACGTACCTCTGTCCAACGGAGTTCTTAAACTTATTAACACCAGCGGGCTTATCACCACATAAACTCTGTCTTCGAATGTCCACACCAATAATACCGCTCAGAAATTTGGACCCGCGTAATGGATGACTGAACGGAACGAGACTGAGCATAATCAGCCTTGGAAGCCGACAGATCGAGGCAGAGATCATGACCGGCAAAAAGATAGGTAAATACGTCTTCATTCTCAGAATAACTCTGACCCCATCGGACTCTGGACTGCCTTTTGATCTCCGATGACGCCAATTCCCAATATGACCAGCGTATGCGATGACCATCAACAAGAGCCAGGGACAAACTCTCACTTCCATGGTCATTCATCTGACCAATCCCGTCTTCTCACACGGTCAGTTGTATGTGGCGTTATCGCGTGTGCAATCGATGGAGTGTATCAAAATACTGTCACAACTGAGTCAACCCAACGATGGCTTCTACTACACGGATAACATCGTTTACAGTGGACTGGGTTAACATTAGTAAGTATGCTCTGCTATTTTCGATAACAGGCACTCATTTCACGATATACTACAGCGTCACATCCGTGTTATGCCGCGCTTTGTGCGGGTTATCTTCCAGTACTAATAATAATTAACCACTACTGTGCATTATTTAACAAAAACAAACAAAATCTACCAATAAAAAATACTGCACTTAGATAAAAAGTTGCAAATCAGTTAAGACCAGTATGTGTAGACAGCGTTAAGATTAAACAAGAGCGAGAATTGCTTTGCAATACATGTCCCTTCAGGTCCCAATGAAGAATGAGAAACCCTATACCACTGTGTTTGGGCCTATTCGGCAAAACAAAAGGAAAAGCAATTTTCATTTCCTGATATCTTTTGTCGACGAGAAACCAATAAGGACAACTTGGATAACAAAAGGGAGATAAAAATTAGTTTGCTATAACACACGCTCGAACAGATACTGTAACCAAAAAGAAAGAGAATAACCTCTCTAACCCACCGTGTTTCGTTCTTTTCTGTAGGCTTTGCATATTTCATCGTAAAAATAACCCGATGTACATATATGAAGCAAAAACATGCGTACGGCTTATGTGCATATATAAAACATCGTGGTTATATTCCTGGGATCATTCCAACTGCACTGGGCCAGGGACTAAGACCCAGGCCTAAGGCCTGCCGATTGATGCAATGGCGGCACATGATTTCATTGGGGGGTAGAGTCAGGCTAGTTGTCGAGCCAATGGGTGTAAAGCACTGACCCATGTATAATATGTGATATTTCTAAGTTTAAAAAGGGCATAACTCTGTGAAAAATTGAAGAAACGCCCTGAAAAACTCGAACTTGTTCTGTAAGTTTTTTATTATTATATCATGTTTTTTTTTGTGCCGTGACTAATAATCCCCCATCTCCAGCAGAGGGCAGTAAACCACTTGCACTGTGGCACATGTACAGGCGAAAATTGTAAGCCATCTCCTGCTCCTCCAGGCCCCTCGCAGGGGGTGAGTGGGGGGTAACGTTTTTTTGTCCACCACCTGACCCTGAGGACCACCAACATGTATGCAATTTTACTTTATTATGCTGTACCAGGAACAGAAACAACACGGATAAACTCAAGTTATAAGTCATAAAAGGTGCCGTCAGTGGCTGTACATACATACACTAGCTCCACTATATATAGATGTTAGTGTTGCAAGATTATTGCTCAAACTAGCACAATACCCACCCTATGGGTGATATTGTTCCAAGCATGTGAATAAGCAAACACAGCATGCAAGATATTCTTCTGACGCATACCTTTATTTGGGTGGTGTATAGGCAACTGCCAGCTCTGTGAAGGCAAAAGAAATAAATAACCCATGAAGTTATGTGCATGAAGCAAAAACATACCTACTGCTTACAATTCAAAACACTTCACTGCACTGGAAACCATGGGGACAGGAATACTGCACTGTAAATGGTGGAGACTTGTAATGCCCCTCCCCCACCTGGAGGTGGCGCAACACGATACACATTTACATGGAGAATTTGCATCCTTCCCCCTCCCCCTCCCCCCTCAAGACCACCAGCAAAGTTAAAAAAAGAAAAACACCCCGATACATTTGTTAGGGTCATGCTGATCTTATGTAGCAATTCTCGATGGAATTGGCCCACAATTGAAGTACCAGCAAGACAAGCAAACATACAAACACCAGTCCGTGAATTATAGTGAGAATAAGGGAAGAAAGGGAAAAGTGATTATGAATTTAACGTTGCATATTTATTTACTTTTAATATTTGTTCTGAACAAACGGGAATAAGAACAACGCAGGCCTGATCGGCAGAATGGCCTTCTCATGCGCCAAAGTTCCCTGTGTATTATTTGTGCAAAGTTGTTAAGAACAGGAAGAAATGGGGAGGGGAGGAAGGAGAGTTGAGGGTTAGGGTGCATGGAGTTGGAAAAGGGAGAATGAGACGTTGAGAAGGAGGGAGGATGGAGTACTTGGTGTTTGGGGTAGTTGAGGACTTGAAGAAAAAAGGAGGGGGTAACAGAGTTGGCTTGGGGGAGGGCAGGCAGAGAGGGGACAGAGTGGGGATCGAGGGGTTTGAGGCTTTTGAAGGGGTGGGAGGGAGGGAGTTGAGGACATTGTGTTGGGAGGGGGTTCGAGGATTTGAAGTAAGGGGGAGGGGATTCGGAGATGTGTTGTATGAAGACTAGAAGTGACATTTATCTATTCCATAGACCCCATGTTATGTTGGCAAAAAGAGTTTGTCCACTCACTCTGCTTCTTTGTGCAAAGAAGAAGAGGAACACAAACTCGTCTCATGATCACGGATGGTTATGAAGAAGATTCTACAACAGTCTTAGTGGCTCCGTCTCAGACTCTGCAACCTCCAATTGAAGAGATGAACACTGAATAGGCTCCTCCCACCTGGACCATTGGGAGGTGATGACGCATCAGTAGAGAACGTCCAATCAGAATTGACTTTGTTGATAGGTGTCTATTAGACTGTTCATCATTACTCACCCATTCTGTGCGAATTTCACCTGAAGCTTTGTGAACAACAAAACGAAAACTAAAACGAAAACGCACAACGAAAAGCTTTGTGGTTTTCTTTTTAAGATATACTTACATACATACATACATACATAATCATATTCACTTGCTCTATTATACAAATTTGTTTTATTCCATGATGATGATGATGATAAAAGTTTCAGCACCAATGACAATTTTGAGTTTTTATCAAAAAGGACAAGTTGGATGTCTGAACCATTTTCCAAGCATGGTTTGATAAATCGAGTCGGACAAACCCCTTAATATGGAAAAAATGGTCATAAAATGATTAGTAGTAGTAGTAGTAGTAGTAGTAGTAGTAGTAGTAGTAGTAGTTTTATTGGACAGGTCTTAGAGGCTTGCGCTCATGCAGACATAAGTTTCCTGTTTAATGTTGCTCGGCTTCCTCATCTCTGCAAGTCCATGGTGAGAAATGCAGTAGACAAGTTAGGGCATTATAAAGAACAAGCTCGAATGAGCTAAGATCCTCGTCCTCTTAATGATGACGTCATAAAAACGAATATGACGTCATTGTGATGTATCAGGTTTGCGATAAATTATCTGTGCTAATGCCTGGCTTGATTCCCGCAAACAAAATTCAAACAGCTTACCCAGTTTCGGAGATAATGATATAGGCGATTTCCATTAGCGGCAATATTATGACGTCAACTTTTTTTCTAGGAAGAATTTCCAAAACCGGAGATGGTTAGTGCCTGTGCGTGGGCTTTCTGCATATACATGGCAAGTTTCACGAATATCCGATGAAAACTCTGGGTTGTGAAACAAAAAATGTTAAAAAAAGAAAAATGACATCATAAAAATTGATATGACGTCATAGTGATGTATCATATGTGTGGCAATTCATCTCTGCTAATGCCCTGTTCGATTCCCACAAACAGAATTCAAAAAGCTTGCCTAGTTTGAGATAATTTTTTAGGTGATTGCCATTAGCGGGGATATTTTGACATCATAACTTTTTTTCTGGGAGGAATTTTCAAAATCGGAGATGGTTACTGTCTGTGCAGGGTATTTTTACATATATATGCCAAGTTTCAGGAAGTTTCGATGAAAACTGTGAAACAAGAAACAAAAAATAGGAATGACGTCATAAAAATTGATATGACATTATCGTGATGTATCATATGTGCGGTGATTCATCTCTGCTAATGTCCTGTTCGATTCCCGCAAACAAAATTCAAAAAGTTTGCCTAGTTTCGGAGATTATTTTTTCAGCGATTTCCATTAGCGGAGATATTTTGACGTCATAACTTTTTTTCTAGGAAGAATTTTCAAAATCGGAGATGGTTACTGTCTGCGCAGGGTATTTTTACATATATACGCCAAGTTTCAGGAAGTTTCGATGAAAACTGTAGGCTGTGAAACAAAAAAGTCCACAAGAACAACAACGTGAGTAAGACTTAGAGATCCTCCACGAGGATCTAAAAAAGCATGACCAAGACAGAGGAGTGAGGGAGACTAAAAACAGGGTTTTTTTTGTTTGTTTTGCTTTTTTTGAAGTGTTTACAAAAAGTATTTACAATGAAGTTGTAAAAAAAGACAATCATGACAATACTCTGACAAGTAAAAGTAAAGAGCCTTGTGGAGAAGTAAAAGTAAAGAGCCTTGTGGGTAAATTCGCCAAAGTGCGTTATTTATTGTCCAAATTTCTTCAAAACTCCTGATGGTTCTGGAATATTACGCCACCTTCAACTCCGAAGTGATTCATGAACATAATCAAGTTCTCAAGCATGCAAAACTACACTGTAATACTTTGCTTTCAATCTTCGCCTTTCTAGTTTTATATATTGCAAGTTTTGCAGATGCCAAAATAAAGTTAACCAGTAGATCCCGTGATCAACTCTCTTTCTTTACAGGGTGACCGGAAATGAAGTGTGTTGGTGAAAAACGAAGCCAAAAGCATAAGAGCAGGTTTTCATCCAGCAGAAAAATTGGTTGAATATGCAGGCACTGCAGGTATATGTGAAAGATTGTTTCTGCTTGCCCACAGAAACAACATCCAAGGGGAAAATTTGTGAAGTGTTGCAGCAGACCACCAGTACTTGGTACCCCATGAAGCAATATTCAACTTAGGTCCCTCACTGTCCTCTCCTTAATGTTGGGTGGAGATAAAGAGATTCCCAACTTGGATGGATAGGCATTGGCGGCAGAAGAACCTCACGCCAGAGAGCATCCATCTGATTTGCAAGCTCAACAAAATGGAGTGAGTGGATTATTTGTGCATATATTTTTCCTTGTTGATTCACCGAAGAACACCTCAGCTGTGCCAGGGACCTTACTCATATTATGTGCAGGTGGTGCTTGGAAGAGATCGTGACTGTGTGGTTTCATCATAAAAGCCACAGAAATAGGGGGGGGGGGGGTGAATCTGCATCGCTTCCTCACCTTCACAAAAGTTCTCCAGATAAACCAGACAATCAGGAGGCAATGAGTTTTTAACCTCTTGGAGTATCCTAAAGGGAACTTCGATTGTCTGCAGGATTATCTTTGCTGCGAATTCCTCAGGTGAGGGAACACCATTCTTCCCATGCTTTAGGAGATCTCCCACTGTGGATAGACCCTTTCCCCAGAGTTTACCCCTTTATAGTGAGGCAAGCCAACATTGGGGCATGTAGAAGTGGGTTCAAGAAAAGCGGTTCTTCCAGCAGGTCTTTTCCTGGATGAGGACCATTTTCTCTGGTCATATCAATTGCACACTAGGCTTTCAACATTTCCTGCTGGAAAGAAGGCAATGGGTCACTGGCAAGGTTTTGGGAGGCGATACTGAATATTTGCCTTTTCTATCCAAGAATCGAGCACTTTACTTAAAAAGTATGATGCCAGCAGCATGCACCAGTGGGTTAGCATAAAGGTATCGCTGAATGGTCTGTAGCCTGAAGGCGTAAAAGTGGCTATGAAAGCAGAGAAAACCCTGTCCACTTCATCTGGAATACTGATGCAAAAAAGCTTGAACAACAGCTTTGGAAGGACAAATTGCTTCAGAAATAGCACTCTCCCATGCAAAGACAGGATCCTTGACAAGTCCACTCCAGTCTCTCAGCTTCATCTGTATGTTTTTTTTCCTCCAAAGTGCACCAGTTGGAGATTGATGAGCATTTACGAGAGATGGACAAATAGACCCCCAAATATTTCGGATTAGTGGGACTCAATGTCAATTGCTGAAACAGCATAAGGAGTTCTTCATCCTGCATGGGTCCAACCAGGAGTCCAGCACTCTTCCGCCAATTAATCTTAACAGATGATGCTGCCGAGTCGATTTGTTGACAGTCATAAAATGTTTGCATGTATCTTGCACTTCCTACAAACATTAGAACATCAGCTGCATAAGCAGAAAGAACGAAGGGAATATTACTGTATGGCAGCACGTACAGTGCCTGAAGAATGCCTACATATCTACTCCCTAACCCGAAGGATAACAAGGTCTCAAAGAGGTAGTCATGGTTCACGAGGTCAAATGCTTTCTCCAGATCCAGAGAAAGGAAGCCAATTTAAGTTTTAATCTTGTCCGCGCAGTGTATCAAGTCACGAACCAGAGATACGTAGTGACATATTGCTCTCATCTTCTGCCACGGACAGCATATGGCTGGTCAGGGAACACTAATTTTGGCAACATAGGTCCAAGATGATTTGACAATATTTTTGCCATTATTTTGTAGTCCCCACATAACAGAGACACAAGACAGTCATTTCTCATGTCTCTCAAGTATCCCTCCTTAGGAATCAAAGCCAAAGTTGCAAGATGCCAAGACCGTGGCATTCGGCCTCTATCACATGCCTCTTTGGCTACACGAAAGTAATCAAGTCCAATCAATTCACATTCTTTGTTGTAGAACTCACAAGATTGAGCCCCTCCAATAATTACACATTCTTCGTCAGACAAGGTGAGCATATGTATCCACATGTGGTCAAAGAAACTCACTCTTACAGCTCCAGACATGGCACATAAACATTCATGAGGTTAATAACATCTTCAAACCATATTTTCACATGTAACAAACGGCCTAAACTGACCTCATTTATCACAAGTGTATCAGACTTAAAAAGATGATGAGAAGAGGATAGCCACACCACAGGATGTATCCATTCAGCGACAGAAATACACCGATCTTTGCCATTGACTTCTCCATTGGAAAACGATCTCTTGAGTTGTGTGGGTCGCTTGAAGAAAAGCTACTCCAACTTTCTCCCTCAAACAGAGGGACAATACCTGATGCACCAGGAACGCATCCTTAAAGCCCGGTCACACCTTGAAGTTTCAGCCAGCTTATGCCGATTTTTGAAAAAAGTTGTCTAAAACGCTGGCGCACGTCCAATACGTTATGGATAAGTTTTGGAAACCATGAGAGCACGCTGAAAAACACTGCCAGACATCGTAGTACGCTGGCTTTCATCGTTGCATTTTGCGGTTGTCCTCAAATTTTAGCATGCTTGAAATTTTACGACTTATGCCAGCGGATGACTCACAAGTTCCGCTACGCTGGCCATAAGTTTTAGGTACGTTATACGATCATTGACACACGTTACTTGTAAGTTACTCATAAGTCGAAACACGTCGAGGTAATGTTTAGCGTCAGTGTTCCAGACTCCCTGGTTTTTTTGGGGGTTTTCTTTCTTCGGTATGACGGTGATGTTGACACTTCGATTTCTAGTGCGGTTATAATATAATATAATTAATAAGCTGCCGCTCAACGATTTAAATAATAACCGCACTAGAAATCGAAGTGTCAACATCACCGTCATACCGAAGTAAAAAAAAAACCAAAAAAAAAAAACCATGGAGTCTGGAACACTGGTTCCTCCTGTGTGAACCCCATTTTTATATACCAATTCCCCTAAACGCTGCCAATACACCATTATATGGTAGTTGTAAGTTAGAAACACGTTCATTTAGTTCTTTGGTCGTCCAGAAGACATCAATCAAATACGTCTACATACGTCAATGTGCGTTGGAAATACGTAAGGAATTGGTTCAAACCACGTTACTCATAAGTTAGAAATAACTTTCGGGTGCGCAAGACATTAGCTCGACGTGTTTCGACTTATAAGTAGCTTACAAGTAACTTTTGTCGACGTGTGCCAACGTTCGCATATCGTGCGTACAACTTATTCCCATCGCATGCGGAACGTGTGAGGCATACGGCAAGTACATCGTAAAATTTTTAACACGTTTACAATTACAAGACGTACTCCACTTACTACGACATATGATAGCGTACTTTAGTGTTCTATTCACGTATTCCAAACTTACCCATACCGTATTCGACGTGCGCCAGCGTTTTAGACGCATTTTTCAGAGGTTGGCATACGCTGGCAAGATCGCCAAGGTGTGACTGCGATGTTGACACTTCCATTTCTCCGGCGGTTATGATTTGAATCGTTGTGCGGCAGCCTTTTAATAGGCTACGCCACATGATCGTCGGTGATATGTGCAGCGCGCTATGCATAAGTTAGACTATCGTTGGGCATAGGTTGTGAACGCCGACAACAGGCTAAGCATTCGTTGGTATAAGTTATCTATAAGACAACAAAATGTTCTGTGTCCGTTACTAATATGTTATGCATACGACCAAGTCGTTATGAATACGTCCGAATCTTTAAAGAAAACATCAAAAGTTCAACGTAAGCCAGCGTTTTACATACATTTGATGCATTGCCATTGCTGGCTAAAACGTCAAGGTGTGACTGGGCCTTTACATCCATTGATGTTCATTGATCTGAGACGAAAATTTATTTCCGTCATTATATTGTGACGTCCACGGGACTTGAACAGTCCCGCTCACGTAGAATGAGCCGAAACGATGGAGGCGGTTTATTTTTTATATAACCCAAAGATGGCGGTTTTAATCGCTCTACCGCAAACGGGACGAGGAAGGTGGCATGAGTCGCTTTTCACTGAGTTAATAATGTTTATTTCTCCAACAGAAATAATAATAAGACTCGGCAAGAGGAGGGATCCGGGGCGATTCGACGGGATGGTGGTGTGGGTTCGGGCGTGGGGAAAACACAAACAATTCCAATGGATATAGAAATCTCACACCCTCTAAGGCGCCAGGTACACATACACACACACACACACACACACACACACACACACACACACACACACACACACACACACACACACACACACACACAAAACGTAGCTGGTCCTGGTGGTCAGGCTGGCCCGTGGTGTAGACGCAACAGTCCCTGGATTGGCGTCGGACGAGCTGGCGTTGCGCTCGTCTGGTGCAGGAGACACCGTGGTGCTGTCGACCTCTTGATGTCGGCCCAAGTCCACTCACAGCCGCCAGGGAGCTAGTTCTGGCGCCAAGTTGCGAGCAGGAGAGGGAGGCAGGTCCGCCCGCCGTTCGACCCCGTACTCCGAGCCAGCAGAACCCCAGAGCCAACCGAGGTGAGGTATGAGGCACAGCAAGGCCACGAGACATGATCAATCCAGGAACGAACCAGCACAACAATCGAGCACGCTCCAAGCACAACAGCCTCCAACAAAACACTTTCTCTTTATCGATCTTCTTCTTCCACCCCTTTTCCCCCGAACAGAACCTTTTTTATCCTCGAGTCCTCGTCACTTCCAATCGAGCCGTTTTATTGGCCCTCTGCCATCGCCTTCTGCCAATCGTGATCACGGGGCAGAGCCATCCGCAGCACTGTCCTGTGACATCACGGCAAGCCTCCAGGGAATACTAAAAGGGGTTTACGCAGACACACTTACCCTAACCCGTCTCCCTAACTAATTACGCGACAATTATCATTTCCCCCTTGAAGAAATGGACATTTACTTGACAACTTATCACCACTGAATTGCTACTTATTACATCGAGATCCTGGTAAACTCGAACAGCATGGCATACCTAATAAACATCCTAATTACCCTTTGAAGGCATACCCCCCCCCTCAGACGTAACACTGCCCCCTCCTCTGGTATCACAGCTCCTGCAAGGTATATCATAGGCGCTACTGTACCAGCCTTAACACTTACTGACTCACACCTAATTAACTTAACGAAATAAAGTAGGAGGGGCAATGGGCAACGAGCCGCAGCTAACTTACCTATCCTGCTTAATGTACTACCCCCTTATGGCCTAAACAAGCATTCATTTTTTTATTTTATCACATGAGAGCACTGAGCGAAGTTGCACTCCATCCTCTGGATCATCGCTCTTGTCCAACACTCTTCCAGTGATCTGGGGAGGGGAAACAAAAGGTTCCACAAAAAAACACAACACTTATACTTTACATTCCTACTCTAAGCCTTAACGACACTATTCATTGGATATTTACACTTGACCGCGTCCCCCAGTGGATGCTAACAGACCCAGCATTACCTGGGGAGCCAATTTTCAAATTTGCTTGCCCCAAAATTATGCGGACATCATGCCCTTGCTGCACATGTCAAGTTGTGCGGGATCGAGTGGGACTCACACATCTTCACAACACTCACACCATGGTCATCATCACATTTCTAGGTCATGGTCCCCATTTTAATGATGCAGGCTGAATTCCGTCATGGCCGTGGGGTGGGTTACCACAAGATGATGGGGGCATCTCAGGTGCAACCATGCCCAAAGGTAAGCTTTAGTCCAACCCGGACGTTTCTCCACCCCGCTCCCTTTGATTCCCACCCCCCTGGTAGCCATCAGCTCTAACCCCGTACAACACACTGGAAGGGGTCTCACTGGCTCCTCTGGCCTTCCTGGGTCGCCAAGGTCCTACCCGCTTTGGTTGCCCAACCAGACCCTCTCCCAGTTGCCTCCAGACACTGTCACCATTAGCCACCAGGGGTGAATCTCCTTGAAGGGGGTCGCAATTCCCGCTCACCGTGAGCCTCAGCAATCCCTGTGGACAAGCACATCATCCCCAGCCACAAAACCCACATGACTCCCCCCACCCCATCGGCCTTACATGTGACACCTGCATTTCTAACACTTCACCGACCATGACCTTCCCTGTTACCACACCATGTCCAATAAAAAAACAATGTGTGCACCATACATTTCACTTTTTAACTTAAAACAACTCACACAGCACTTTTCCTCACCTGATCCACGCACCAGCCATTGGACAGCCACTCGTGCCCGCTTTGTTACCAATTACCCACTGTCCCGATTGTCACTCTAAAACCCAGCAGAACTTACAAACTCTCACCTTCAGCACATGGGGCAGGAGGCTGCCTGGGCCCAAGCTCCCGCACAGAAGCGGCCAATCTTCCCCTCACACGCTCTATCCAATCTGGAATATCCCGACCCATGTAAGAGCTCAATCGGTCACAATGGACGATCTGTGGGAGTGCGTGGCGGCCC
Organism: Eptatretus burgeri; assembly: GCF_056783735.1. NCBI lineage: Eukaryota > Metazoa > Chordata > Myxini > Myxiniformes > Myxinidae > Eptatretus > Eptatretus burgeri. The sequence continues at coordinate 5,839,006 of NC_140972.1, forward strand.
ATCTGGATTTTAAAAACTCCATCGGTTACCTGTCGGAGTATCACACTGGGGCCCTTCCAGGGGGGGGGGGGAGTGAGTTTCGGGCACACACCCTTCCTCCTCTGTGGCCGGAAGTGCCAAATGAGGTCTCCAGGGAGGAATCGGGGGGCGTGTGTCCGAGAGTCATACCTCAATTTAGCACGCGAGGAAGCCAAACCTATTCGCTCCCTCGCAAAGTCATGAGCTTTCTCTATGCTCTTACGCATTTTGGAAGCATAACCCTCCGCTGAGGTCCATGTTGGGGTTTCAGGTGTCACGCCCAGCCACAAATCAACAGGGACCCGCATCTCCCGACCAAACATCACCAAGGCAGGGGTGCAGCGCGTGGCCTCATGCTGCGCAGTCCTGTATGCCATCAGGACAAAGGGGAGATGTTCGTCCCAGTCCTGCTGATTCTGGGAGGTAAAGAGAGCTAACTGGGTGAGCAGAGTTTTATTAAACCTCTCCACCATCCCATCCGACTGTGGCCTTAGAGGAGTTGTCCGAGTCTTGTGAATTTGGAGGAGCTCGCACACTGAACGTAGGAGTTCGGACTCGAAGTTCCGGCCCTGGTCTGTGTGCAGCTCCCTCGGAGTTCCAAAACGGGTGAAGAACCCCTCCACTAGTGATTGGGCAACCAGCCGTGCTTCCTGATTGGGCAATGCATAGGCCTCCGGCCATCTGGTAAAGTAGTCCATTGCCACCAGAATATACTTGTTGCCTCGGTGGGTGGTGTGTAGGGGCCCGACCACATCAACCGCTCCCCTCTCAAGTGGTGCTCCTACATTATAAATTTGGAGGGGGGCCTTACGTGCGCATGGTGGTGTTTTCTTCCCCCGGCAGAGGTCGCACCAACGTACCCATTTTTGGATGTCGCTGCCCGAGTTCATCCAACAGAATCTCTGCCTCAATTTCGCTAGTGTTTTGGTTACACCTAAGTGTCCCATCGTTCGTGTTCCATGTACAAGCCCCATCACCTGTTCTCTCAATTTCTAAGGTACCACCAACAACCAGGAAGCATTTCCACTCGTTGGTAATTCCCACTCCCGGTACAAAATGCCATCCTTCAGCTGGAGCATCTGCCATTGTGCCCAATACGCCTTCACCTGCGCCCCAAGCAAAGCAATTTCTTCCCACGCAGGCCGTTTTCCACCCTCTAGCCAATTACAGAGGTGGCCCAATACAGGGTCCTCCTTCTGTTCCTTTTTCCAATCGACACTACCAAATTCAGGAGGTGGTTGTGGCAGAGTCCGACGGGTTACTCTGGCGGCACATAGGCATGCATCAATTTGTTCCTGCCCAATCAAATCCCTATTCTCTTGACGTTCACAAAATTTGCATTGGTGCTGCCAACAAGGTCGCCGAGAGAGAGCATCTGCGTTGGCATGTGTTTTGCCGGGCCGATGTTGCACAACAAAATTGTACTGCTGCAGTTTCTCAAGCCACCTTGCAATTTGGCTCTCCGGCTCCTTGAACCGAAGAAGCCATTGCAAGGAGGCATGATCAACCCGGATCACAAACTCCCTCCCGTACAGGTAAGGATGAAAGTGTCCAACTGCAGACAGCAAGGCCAATAATTCTTTGCGAGTGATGGAATAATTTCGCTCAGGCTTTGACAGAGCCCTACTATAATAGGCAATCACTCGTTCGACACCTTGTTGGACTTGAGACAGGACCGCCCCCAATCCTCCCTGACTAGCATCCATGTCAAGGATGAACTGGCCAGTCTCGGCCAGATACGCCAAAACTGGGGCTTCTATCAGACGTTGTTTTAGGTGATTGAATGCTTTGGTGCAGTTTTCTGAGCACACAAATTTAGCTCCCTTCTCTGTCAATTGGTGCAATGGTCTTGCTATACTTGCAAAATTTTCCACAAATTTCCTATAGTAAGAACAGAGGCCCAAAAATCCTCTGACCTCTCTTACATTTCTGGGGGTGGGCCACTCTTTTACTGCCACTGCCTTCATTGGGTCTGTGGCCACACCGCTCTCATTCACCATGTGACCCAGATAAATGACCTCTTTCCAAAAAATTTCGCATTTCCCAGGGTTCAGTTTTAACCCGCCCCCCCTCAATCGCCTGAAAACCTCCACCAAATTTTTGGCAGCCTGCTCAAATGTGGGAGCATGGACAAGAACGTCGTCTAAATAGATCAGGCATGTTTGCCATGGCAGCCCAATCAAAACGCGTTCCATCAGACGTTCAAATGTGGCGGGGGCATTGCACAATCCGAAAGGCATGACGACAAACTGCCAGAGGCCCTTCCCTGTGGTAAATGCTGTTTTCTCTCTCCCTTGTTTGTCCATTTCCACCTGCCAGTAGCCACTCTTCAAATCCATGCACTGATCTCACTCCCCCACACCCCCAGGAATACCTCTGGCTTCGGCTTCCCCTCCACTCCCACCTCATGTTTATATGTGAACTGTACCGTCCACCGAACAGTGATGACTCCATCTACACCTCACTATCCGAAAACATGGACCATCTTCTATCTTCTCATCCAAACTCTCTCTTCCTCTGATGTGGTGACTTCAATTGTCATCACGCCAGTTGGCTCGGTGTGGGTACCTCTCTCACCTGCCATGGCACCTCAGCAAAAGCTTTCTGCGACTCATTGGGACTGACTCAATCGGTCAACTTCCCGACCCGGATCTCAACCAATGGTACTCCATCTCTTCTGGATCTGATTTTGACAAATTTCCCTGACAATATCTGCTGCTCTTCCTTTGCTCCAATCGGTTCTTCTGACCACGTCCTTGTTAAAGTGGACATCTCTCTGGCTGTTATCAGAGAACCACCTCACCGCCGTCGAGTCTGGCATTTCAATCAAGCCGACTGGCAGGGTCTCCGAGCAGCCATCAAACTTACAGACTGGTCTCCTATCACTACTTTCTCAAACATCAACTCATCCTGGGAATTCTTTCAAAGATACTTGCTCTCCCTCATGCACAGATTTATCCCCTCTCGTGTTCAGTTGTCCTACCCTTCCTCCCGCCCTTGGTTTACTGAAGCTTGTGGCGAGGCAGTTGTCCTGAAACAACTTGCCTTTGCCTCATGGAAAGCAAACCCAACTGAGGGCAATCTCAGTTCCTTCCACAAAGCTCGGAACAAGTGTGTAGCTACCCTCAGGAGAGCCAGAAATCAACATCTTTCTCATCTCAAGTCTGAACTCTCAAACCTCTCTCCCTCCTCAAAATCCTGGTGACATTTAATCAAATCTGTTTCTGGTGTATGTTCCCCCTCCATCCCCTCCCTTACCTCAAATGGCCGCACTGCTGATTCCACACGTGAAAAAGCTGAATGTCTAAACTCGGTGTTTGCAGCTAAATCTTGTGTCCTAAACCCATCACTATCTCTACCCACTTTACCCAGTCGCACCCAACTGTCCCTGGACTCTGTGTCCTTTTCTCCTAACAAGGTGGAGGGCTTGCTTTCAAACCTCGAGTCAGATTCTGCAACCGGTCCAGACGGCATCAGCCCACGTGTCCTCAAAGCCTGCTCTTCTGCTCTTGCTCACCCTCTCTCTGTTCTATTCACCCTCTCATTTGCCCAAGGTCATCTGCCATCTGCTTGGAAATCTGCTAACATCACTGCCCTGCATAAAAAAGGTGCAAAAACAGATCACTGTAACTACAGACCAATCAGCCTTCTCCCAATCATCAGCAAGGTGATGGAATCCATCATCGCTTCAGACATGAAATCCTTCCTCTTCTCCAATGGCTTGATTTCCAATCATCAATTTGGTTTCAGACAAGGTCACTCTACCCTGGATATGCTGCTTCTGCTCTCCCATCAATGGATGGAGGTCCTCAATGCCAGACAGGAAATCCGAGCCGTATCCCTGGACATATCACGTGCTTTTGACACAGTCTGGCACCCTGCCCTACTCACCAAACTCTCTTCCCATGGTATTCAAGGCCATCTCCACTCATGGCTCGCAGACTTCCTCTCCTGTCGCAGTCAACGTGTGGCCCTAAATGGAGTTCTTTCATCCCCTCTTCCTGTGCAGGCTGGAGTTCCTCAAGGTAGCGTTCTGGGCCCTGTTCTTTTTCTGGTTTTCATCAATGACCTCTCGGACTCTCTGGAAAATCCTCTATTTCTCTTTGCCGACGACTCCACCCTCTGCCGTACCATCTGTCATCCCTCAGACTGGCAAGCAGCAGCTTCTTCGCTCACTGCAGATCTGGATAAAATCACAAACTGGTCCAACATGTGGAACATGTCTTTCAATCCAGACAAATCTCACACTCTCATGATGTCTCTTCGAAAGGACCGTTCAGAACCCCCCCCCCCCATCCACTTTCTCAACAATCCTCTGGAAGAAGTCTTTTCTTTCAAGCTTCTGGGTCTCACTATCTGCCATGACCTTTCCTGGGAAAGTCACATTTCCAACCTCGCCTCAAAAGCCAGTCGCCGACTGGGAATCCTCCGTCGTGCAAAGTCCTTCCTCGGCCCTCTTGAGCTCCTGACCACTTACAAAGCTTTTGTCCGTATCCTGATGGAGTACTGCTCTCCCCTCTGGGCTGGTGCTCCTGCCTCCCACCTTTCTCGGATTCACGCTGTCGAAACCAGGGCATTTAAGATCATTGGCATCTCCCGCAATGAAGCTGAGTCTTTGGGCCTCTCACTCAATCACCACAGGTTGGTCGGTGGTCTTTCTGTCTTCTACCGACTCCTCTCCAGCCTTGCCCCCCCTGCTCTCTCTGCGATTTGTCCCCACCACATTTCCACAGGGCGCTCAAGGTCCGCCAACAACCCCCTTCTGGTAAAACTACCAAAAATCACGAATCACTGCTCATCTTCACTCTTTCATTCCTCTTTTTTCCCGCCTTTGGAATAAACTTCCTCACTCTATTCTTTCCCATTCTTCCCTCCAGGCTTTCAAAACAGCTGTTCACCACCACCTCTTATCTTCCCCCATCCAAATCCTCGATCTTTTCTACCCCCGATAATCCACCCAAGCCCACTTCCTTTAATTCCCCTGCTTTCCTTCCTGAAAGTCCCTGTAATGTCCATCTTCTCTTCGCCATGTTCCCCGTCCCATCCCCATCCCTTTCACAGTTCACCTAATGTGTCTGTTCCCCACTGTTTTGTCCCTCCCACTCCCGCCCCTCTTGTCTCATGCCCCCTTGCTGCGAGTTGTGTGTTTGCTCTCATACGAGCCTCGACCAAGGTATACAAAAAAAAAAATCCAATGTAGTGAACCATTTTGAGCCGGGAATGGCATCGAGTGTATCATCAATACGTGGCAGGGGATACGAGTCTTTGAGCGTCACTTGATTGAGCTGGCGATAATCCACACAGAACCAAATGGTCCCGTCCTTCTTTCTCACCAACACAATGGGTGACACCCAAGGACTTACCGAGGGCTCAATAATTCCAGCCTCCTTCATCTTTTCCACCTGTTTTTCAGCCTCATCCCTCTTTGCAAGAGGTAGCCGTCGTGCAGGCTGTCGAACAGGTCGAGCCTCGCCAGTGTCAATTTGGTGCCTGACTAGACTGGTGCGTCCAAAATCCTCGGGAGAGAGAGAGAATACATCCACATTAGCACCAACCAAATTGTGCAATGACCTTACCTGGTCCACTGTTAACCCCTGTTCTGCTCGGTTTACCATGTCCCTTACTCCCTCTGGCCAATTTGTTTTTCCAAAATTTTGCCCCAACTCCGGCTGACCTGGCGAGTCTGTGGTTCCGTCCCCTCTGGTGATCTCCACTACACTGCTGCACTTTGCTATAACAGCTCCGCCCCTCACTGTGTGAGGGCTGTCAGACAGGTTGAGCAACCGAACCACTACCATGGGCTGATGTGTATCCACGTGTGTACGACCCACCATCAATCCTGCAGTTTCCCCGGAGCTCCACCATCCCGAGCTGGCCCACGTGATTGGTCCTTGCTGATATCCGGGCCAACACCACGGTCTCAGACCTGGGGGCGACGGTCACGGTGCGCGACATCTCCAGTCGCGCCCCCTGCGCCTCCTCGACTTCCCCCAGTCCCTCCAACCGTAGCTTTTCAGTCCCTAGCCACATGTGACCCCGCCCCAGGTCTAGTTGGCAATCATGTTCCACAAGGAAACTCAACCCCAGAAGGCATCGGTCACACACTTCTGCCACCTACACCACCGCATCGACCTCTAGGCTGCTCAACTCTATCCTCACAACCCCATGACCCATTATCGGCGTCGTTGCTCCCGTAGCCAGTTGGAGACTGTGTCCTGCTAGTCTATCGATTTTGCCCCAACCTCCAACACTTTGGTCCAACACTAGCGGGCTAATAACGGTATCACTTGCACCCGTGTCCACCACTGCTTCACAAAACTCTCCCTCTATCTTTACCCTTACCCACAAATTCCCCACACCAATTTTCCCACAATTCACTATTTTCACCAAGGGAGGGCACTTCACCCAATCTCACCAGCCAAGCATGGCCCTGTATGCTCAGCCCGATCTAGTTTCCCTGACCCCCGACAGTGATCTCCGGACTCGACCTAGGTAAGGGCACCTCGGATAGACCTGGCGGTTCAGCAGGAGGATTCATCCTCTCCGGGCTTGAAAGTCTATTGGAGGGTCTCTCCATCGCCGGGTACCGGCAATATCGGTGCATGTGTCCTCTTCGCCCGCACCGGAAACAACTCCCCATAAAAGGCCCCCGTGGGTATCGGTGTAATGTCTCTTCCGGTTCCGGACCCCCTCGGCCATAATCAAATTGCTCTATTGGCTGGGCTGGACCCCGCCGCTTTGGCGCACCAACTACCGAATTACCCCTTATCAAACTTGACAGTTTCTGGCAAATGTCCTGAAACATTTGGGTAATGCCAATTTCTCCCAGCCCCTCTCCTTGATCCTGAATCTCCACCTGTCGGACCGTCACCGATGGCCTCTCTGGCACCCGACCCGGCCGCCTCCACGAGGCCAGCCTGGCTGCGCACTCAGCCGCTCGGTGAACAGTGGGTGGATCCTGTAACTCCACTAGCGCTCGGACCTCAGGGTCCGGAATAGCAGCTAAAAATTTCTCTAGTGCCAGTCTGTCCCATGCCTCCACTGTTAGGTCCCGATACGCAATCCTAACTGATTGGTAAATGTCCTGTGCCAGCTCTTGCACTGTCTCACCCGGCTTTAATCTGCGGTGCTGGAGCTGGGCCTGCACCAGATCACAGTTCGCTGCGAACCCAAACCGACGGCTCAACGCCTTGCAAATGTGGGAGCTGGTCAACATCCCACCGCGATCACGTTTAACACATCTGCGGCTGGTCCCCGCAACGTTGCCACCAAATTCCCTGTACGTTCCCGCTCATTCCACCCGTTTAGTCGGGAAATACACTCTCAATTGCGTCAGAAAAGCTTCAAGGCTCCCTGACCCATCAAAATTTACCAGGGGCATCACTTTTCCAGTGGCCCACTTCCCAGTTTCTCCCTTGTCCGAATCCAACCCAGGGATCAAACACCCTTGTGGCTGCGTATCCAATTTCGGAGCCCACTGTGGCCAAAGATGTTTTGTGGTGAGGGTCTCATGGGTCAATTTTGCCTCCTGTTCCAAACGTTGAATGGACCGATTCACCTCTTCCCGCAGGATCTTCTGGGCCCGCACAACCTCCTCCAAGGCTCCGTCGCGAGTTTGTAGCTGCTCCTCAACAACCCGGACACTCTACTTACAAAAGACGGCTCTACCAGGCCTTTATCCAAGACTTCATCTTGGCTCATAATTTTATCTTGTTCGTCCAAACGAGCCTCCAATCCTTTTACCTCCTCCGCCAAATTCATCCCTTGCTTCCTCAGCTCTCCCCACTCTTCTACTTGCAGCTGCATACGAGCATCCACACAGGCACGATGACGTTCCAGGCTTTCATCCACCTTATCAACCCAAATGTTCGTTGCATCAATTTTATCTACCAATTTTTTCCGTATATTTTCCCCCTCCAATGTAATTTCTACCTTTGTTTCCTCCAATCTATCCTCGAATTTACTTTGTATTTCTCCCAATTTAACATCCACACACTCCTGCATCTCAGTTTTCATTTTCTCCATCTTTTCCCCCAATTCATCCCTCATTAAATCAATCCGTGCACCCAACTGTTCCCCCATTACCCCCAATTGATCTGTCATTTCTGTCCTCTGTGCCACGAATTGATTTTCCATTTGTGCCGTCATGTCTGCCCTCTGTGTCACGAATTGATTTGCCATTTCTGCCCCCCTGTGCCGTCATTTTTGCCCCCTGTGTTGTAATTGCACTCATTAAACGTTCCAACATTGTCCAGATCGACATCGCGCCGGTTTCCGGTGCTGCCGGCTCCGTTACGGGCGATGAAGCACGGTCCACGCTCGGAATGGGGGAGGTTTCGATCCTACCCCCGTCTCTCCCTTCTTCCCCCGACTCGCTGCCAGACACGTGGCCTTCCTCCTCAAACATCTGCACATCCGCCATGGTGCAGAAGTCCCGTTTGCCGCCAATTAAATTTAATTTGAAAAATCCCGCCAAAATTTTCCCGCGCTCGCGCGCTTTACTGGAGTAATTTTATATTCCAATTCGTGGCGAGATTTCAGTCCTGGTATATTCTCCCGATACCAAATATAATTTAGAGGGGTTCGAACATCCAACACCCTGACACCAATGTGACGTCCACGCGACTTGAACAGTCCCACTAATGTAGAATGAGCCGAAACGATGGAGGCGGTTTATTTTTTATATAACCCAAAGATGGCGGTTTTAATCGCTCTACCGCAAACGGGACGAGGAAGGTGGCACGAGTCGCTTTTCACCGAGTTAATAATGTTTATTTCTCTAACAGAAATAATAATAAGACTCGGCAAGAGGGATCCGGGGCGATTCGACGGGATGGTGGTGTGGCTTCGGGCGTGGGGAAAACACAAACAATTCCAATGGATATACAAATCTCAAACCCTCTAAGGTGCCAGGTACACAAACACACACACACACGCACGCACGCACGCACGCACGCACGCACGCACGCACGCACGCACGCACACACACACACACACACACACACACACACACACACACACACACACACACACACACACACACACACACACACACACACACACACACACACAAAACGTAGCTGGTCCCGGTGGTCAGGCTGGCCCGTGGTGTAGACGCAACAGTCCCTGGATTGGCGTCGGACGAGCTGGCGTTGCGCTCGTCTGGTGCAGGAGACACCGTGGTGCTGTCGACCTCCTGGTGTCGGCCCAAGTCCGCTCACAGCCGCCAGGGAGCCAGTTCTGGCGCCAAGTTGCGAGCAGGAGAGGGAGGGCAGGTCCGCCCGCCGTTCGACTCCGTACTCCGAGCCAGCAGAACCCCAGAGCCAACCGAGGTGAGGCACGAGGCACAGCAAGGCCACGAGACACGATCAATCCAGGAACGAACCAGCGCAACAATCGAGCACGCTCCGAGCACAACAGCCTCCACCAAAACGCTTTCTCTTTATCGATCTTCTTCTTCCACCCTTTTTCCCCAAACAGAACCTTTTTATCCTCCCGTCCTCGTCACTTCCAATCGAGCCGTTTTATTGGCCCTCCGCCGTCGCCTTCCGCCAATCTTGATCACGGGGCGGAGCCATCTGTAGCACTGTCCTGTGACGTCACGGCAAGCCTCCAGGGAATACGAAAAGGGGTTTACGCAGACACACTTACCCTAACCCGTCTCCCTAACTAATTACGTGACAATTATCATTTCCCCCTTGAAGAAATGGACATTTACTAGACAACTTATCACCACTGAATTGCTCCTTATTACATCGAGATCCTGGTACAACTCGAACAGCATGGCATACCTAATTAAACATCCTTATTACGCTTTGAATGCATACCCCCCCCCTCAGACGTAACAATATAAATTAAAGTTCTATGTTTTAATGAAGTCGAAAAAACCCACCGAAGTAGGTTCATACTTAGACCCATAGATCAACAGCTTTGAATGAAACTTCCTTCCTCTGACTTGTTCAGCCAAGCCTGAAGTGTTCCTTTCGCATCGTCCTCTTCTCAGTACATACAGGGAATGTATTCGTCGTTTATAGTCTTTCCACCGTTTTAAGGCAGCTTCAACTTTCTTCCTACTGTGTAAACTTTTTTCAAGGAACTCTAAAATTTAATTGCCAGGAATACAAGAAAGACGTTCTGAAGGCAGATTCGACTCAGAGGTTATCATCGCTCCTTGCTCTCCTTCCCAGTCACCAATGCTCTCCTCGTCTTCACTGCCTGAGATCTCATGGTCTCTCCCCTTTGTTATGTCTTCACTGTGTGCCAAATCCTATTCCTTGCCGTTACTTAAAACAGACTTGGCATAGGCTTCTGGCAACACAGATTAAACTTCCACTGCTATGGTTATTGCTTCCTCACTAGGCAAAGCTGTAGGAATTGAGGAAACTACATCCAAGGGGATGAGGAGTTCATCTGTTTGAGGTGCTTTTGGTGAAGTTTGTATGTTTACTTCCCTCTCTGTGCATCCTGTGGATGTAGAGGAAATACCCAAGACCTCAATCAGTATAGGCAATACCTGATTCTTTCTCAGTCTCCGTTGACTCTACCAAGTGAGGAGATGTCATCGAGTCGGTTGTCATTATCATACTGGGTTTGGTTATGGATACTTTATTGCCCTATTCACTCTTTGGCAGATCAGTTGCTGCATTTGGTAGCCGATCACATTCACGATCTGTTTCCTGAGGAACAGTAGCTACCTATTCTTCCATTTGTTCAGAATGAATAACCAACTCTACATTTTCCAGAGCACCTGGCTTTACAAATTGTTTTGCCATGTCCTTATCAGGTGTATCTTCACAAGTATAAACATGGTCACCCTTCCTCTCATCTTCTTGTTCTGATTTTCTCTTCTGTGCTCTTTTCCCTTTCCCCAACTTTACCATCTGCCATTGGTCTATGGCAGAAGGTAACCCAGGGCCAGCACATGGCACAGAAACTTTTGAAGTGATAATTTCCTCTTCCTTTGACTTTTCTGGGCATCAAGGAGCAGGTACCCCTTTACAGCTATCTGGATTGACACTCACATCTTCCTTTGGCTGTTCAGGGTCCAGAGGCACAGACACTTAATTTAAGATAGTGGGGGCAGTCTGCTCTCAAATGATTCTTTGCCTTACAACCATAACCAGAAGGTTCATTGGTCATATTAAAAAAAAAAAAAAACTCAAAATTTCTTACCTTCAAATGGAACAACAAAGAATCCCTCCAATGCAGTGTCATTATTGAGTTCAATGGAAACTTGTCTTTTAAAAGACAATATATGACATAGGGCAGGCTCACGATATCCAAGAGGCAAAGGGCTAATGGGCGATCTTAGCACCCCCAATCACTCCAAGAATGGCACAGCCACATAATCGGCAATAAAAGAAGGTATGTTGGAGAGGATAATCCATGTACCGAGGATCAAAAGCAGCTTTACTTGGACAAATAACCCACCGACAACAATGCCCTCTTCATTCACTGCAGCCTCAGACTTAAGGAAGAACACAGCTATTCCGTACATTTTAGAGGCTGCAACTATTGATGATGAAACAAACCTGCCCCATCCCTCTCCCTTCTACAGATCTCCTCATGTCTCTGTTCCCCACTGTTTTGTTCTAACCTCTCCTGCCCCTCTTGTCTCCTGCTCCCCTTGTTATACGTTCTGTGTGTTAGCTCTTATACGAGCCTTGACATTGTATAGTTGAAATTAAAAAAAGAGAATGCATGAAGTGGAAGCAGAAGCAGTCGATAGTTTTAAATTGGAAATTGGTTGGAATCTAGAAGCATTGGAGATAGAGCGGTACTGAGATATTGGCAGGAGTTGTAGATTGTGTGCATGTGCATGGATGATAGTAGACATATGTAGTGATTGTGATGTCTGTTGAAGGGTCTCTTCACTTATGTCTGTGGGTTTGCCTTCATCCCACCTCCTCCCCCCCCTCCCCCCCAAAAAATATCTGAAGATGGGAGAGGGATGGGGGCAGGGAACACGGGGTATACAAGATGGACACCATAAGGACTTTCAGGAAGGAAAGCAGGGGATTTGAAAGAGGTGGGTTTGGGGTGGATTAACGGGGGTCGAAGAGATCGAGGATTTGGATGGGGGAAGATAGGAGGAGGTGGCGAACAGCTGTTTTGAAGGCCTGGAGGGAAGAATGGGATTGAAGAGTGTGTGGGAGTTTATCCCAAAGGTGGGAAAAAAGAGGAATGAAAGAGTGAAAAGGTGAGCAGCGATTCGTGATTTTGGTAGTTTTACCATAAAGTGGTTGTTGGCGGACATTGAGTGCCCTGCGGAAATATGGTGGGGACAAATCAGACAGAGCAAGGGGGGGGGGGGCAAGGAGACGGTAGAAGACAGAAAGACCACTGACCTGTCTGCGATGAGAGAACTCCATTTAGGGCCACATGTTGGCTGCGACAGGAGAGGAAGTCTGCAAGCCATGAGTGGAGATGGCCTTGGACACCATAGGAAGAGAGTTAGGTGAGCAGAGCAGCGTGCCAGACCATGTCAAAAGCACACGATATGTCTCGGGATGCGGCTGATTTCATGTCTGGCATGAAGTACCTTCATCCATTGTTGGGAGAGCAGAAGCAGCATATCCAGGGTAGAGTGACTTGATGTGAAACCAAATTGATGACACATGTGTTAGCTCTCACAAGAGCCTCGACATTGTATGCAAAAAAAACAATTACACTCACATTTGCTTCTTTTGGGTAGTTTGTCCCAACTTGCATCCAACACCATGTTTCATTGTCAAGGACTGAAACAAGTGTACTATGCTGTTCACACCTGCACCAGAATGGGCAGCAGCGACTTGAACCCAATCCCGATTCATAGAAATGATTCAAAAATAATTATCTCTCTTGTGAACAAAAATTTAAAAACAAAAACAAACACATTATTAATCAAACAAGCCGGAAGGCGGCGATGGGTCGCCGAGCATGGAAACTATAAGATATAGAGCAAAATGGATGTCATATAGCGGATAGGGAATCACCTTAAGATTATGCATATCAAATCTCATCCAGTTCCATCGACTGATAACTACTCGGTATCCATTTGAATGAAAAGTACTGAAAATGCGGTTTGAAATCGGAAATCCCCAAAGTTCGAGGGGGTGCTGTGGGTGAACAAAGATCTAAATCGAAAATCCGGCTCAATCGTTTATGCACAATGTATTCCAGACGATTAGTGTGAATTTTCATGACCATCCGACCATAACCCTAGGAGGAGTAGCATTTGGCTCGAAGGCACCTCCAGCTCTCGCATATTATCGATTTTTGCACAAATTGACCTTTGACCCCTGACCTAAGCAAAATCGGTCAATATGTCCTGAGGCAAAGTTGTAGTACTCATTGAGTACCATGAACCTGCAAAGTTTCATTTGTATCTATGCACTCGCCTGGTCGCTAGGGGGCCTTCAATTTTCGCACATACCCTAATTGTAGGGGGCGCTGTGGGTAAAGTATTCCATATATCTCTTTGCATCTTCTAATTTCAGTCTAACAATCAGCACAAAGAAAACGGAAGTCATGTATCAACCACCCCCAGGTGTTATACATCACTCGCCCACGATCCTTGTCAATGGAGAAGAGTTGAAGACTACCAAAACTTTCCCTTATCTCGGAAGTATCTTGTCTGATGATGGACAGCTTGATCACGAAATTGTCAGCAGAATCTCCAAAGCCAGCTCTTCTTTTGGCAGGCTCAGATAACGGGTTTGGAATAGCCATGACATTAAACTTGCAACCAAAATAGCAGTCTATCGGGCAGTAGTTGTTAGCACACTGCTATATGGAGCGGAGACGTGGACGGTATACAGTAGACACATCCGACAGCTTGAAGATTTTCAGCAAAGATGCTTGAGAAACATCCTGAAAACAAATTGGGAAGAAAAAGTTTCGAATATTGAAATTTTGGCAAAAAAAGTGCTGTAGCATTGAAAGCATCATCTGCAATGGTCTGGTCATTTAGTCAGAGTGAATGATGCGTTTACTCAAGTCAATCTTTTATAGTGAGCTAAAAAATGGGTCCAGAAAGTTGGGTAAACCAAGGAAACGTTTCAAGGACATGTTGGCCGATACAATGAGGAAGTATGATATCCCTGAGTCATCATGGGAAGAACTTGCCAAGAATCGTTCGCAGTGGAGGGGAAGAGTACACACCGGGGTGCAAAGGTTTGAGAAAGTTCGGGAGCATGAGATTGTGCAAAAGCGACTGCGGCAGAAGGATCCATCCAAGGCAGCGGAAACCGGTTTCCGTTGTGGTATATACGACCGACCTTGTACAAACAAAGCTGGTTTCACTGCCCACAGTCGCGTCCATCGGCAATTGAACCAATCGACAGAGTCGAAAACGACACGTCATCCATCATATCACAAAAACCGGAATATATTTGATAGAGCATCACCTGTAGATCATTCGTGCCAAATTTCATAACCCTATGTGGGATAATGGCTTGTGGAATTGATTTCGCGTGAACGGTACCGATTTTGAAGGTTTTTCGGTTGTTGCTAGGGAACCAGAGTGTCCCGAGTAACCATCACAATTTCCAAAGGACTAGGTGATAAGATGTAGCTACCACCCGAGTTTGGTCAAAATCCGCCCACGTTTACTACCAATTATGCTGATAACAAACGAATAAACATCCAAACAAGCAGACAGAATTACTGACAATAAGGGTCACCTATTTTGGCGACCCAATAACACACTCTCGCTCACGAAAGTATGCTAATTTCACACAGGAAATGGTAATTAAAACAAAAGCAACAAGTAAAAAAAGACATAAAATATCGTAGCCCTCATTCTTTTCGTAATTTTGCTGTAGGAATTAAAGGGCTAGCCCATATTTATGCACAAATAAAATGGACGCGTCTACCAGTCGGCCATCTTTGATCAGATCGCAAAATAAAGTGAGGGGCATGTGTACGCCACCATGTACTGTGCTTGTGGCATGTTTGAACAAAATCGGAACAAAATGGCACCTCTTCACTGTCTTCTGCTTCATTATCAGCTCCTCCTCTGATGTCCCAAACTGTGTGATGTTCTAACATCTGTGGGCTTCATTCTCACCAAACAGATACCTCACTCTCAATCAGTACACTCATCACCACAAACATGCTCCTTCCTTCATCTTCGCACACCTCTCCCTCTTCCCAACCCCTCATTTCTTGTACCTCCCCCTGCCCACTCCCTTCTTCACCATACTTCTACCAAGTCTCATCCTTCCCCTCTCCCCTCCTGCACCTTGGCCGTGCCTGCTCTCATCGTCTCCCCTCCCTCTCAAAGCAACCTTCACACTCCCCCTCCAAGCCTCCCTCTCACCTTTCTCAAAAACTCCCCCGTCACCCTTCTCCCTCAAATCTTCCCCCTCACTCCCCCTTCCCAAAGTTGCCCCCTCAAATCCACAAAGCTGCCTCCTTACCCCCCACCCTCTCTCTTCAATCTCATCACTCCACCCCCCAATCTTCAACTGCCCTCTGCCCCCTCTTATTACTCCCCACTGTACCTCAACGCATCACCACCGAGCCTTTTCTCTTCCTCATCCGGCCCTCTCCCCTGGCTCTTCTGCACTCCCCCACACTCTTTCAACAACTCTCCTTACCTCCCCCACCCTCCTACATCATCCCACCCTCCCCATCCCATCCCCTGCACCCAAAACCACCTCCCCTCCCTCTTCCTTAACAGTGTGAACCTCAAACATCCAGGGACTTAGCTCAAACTGACAGATCTTTCCGTACAGGTTGTGACTGACAAGCCAGACATAATCTGCTTAACAGAAACTTTCCTCCTTCAAGACATCTCTGACTCCCGAGTATCTCTCCCTGGTTACTCTCTCCTCTGGTATGACAAAACTGAGCCTCGTACTGGCGGCGGATTTGTTCTCCTCATCAAAGATTCTATTCCTCACTCACCATGTACTGCCCTCGGCTCCACATCCCCATGAATACCTCTGGCTACGGCTTCCCCTCCATTCCCACCTGTGTTGTACCGTCCACCAAACAGTGATGACTCCATATACATCTCGCTCTCCGAAAACATGAACCAACTTCAATCCTCTCATCCGAACTCTCTCTTCCTCATTTGTGGTGACTTCAATTGTCGTCATGCCAGTCAGCTGGATGTGGGTACCTCTCTCACCTGCCATGGCACTTCAGCAAAAGACTTCTGTGACTCATTGGGACCGACTCAATATGCCAACTTCCCGACCCAGATCTGTCAATGGTACTTCCATCTCTTCTGGATCCGATTTTGACCAATTCACCTGAAAATATCTGCTGTTCTTCCTCTGCTCCAATTGGTTCATCTGACCACATGCTTGTAAAAGTAGACATCTCTCTGGCTGTTATTAGAGAGCCACCTCAGTGTCGTCTAGTCTGCCATTTTACTCAGGCCAACCAGCAGGGGCTTCAAGCAACCATCAAACTTCGAGATTCGTCTCCCATCTCAACTTGCTCCGACATAAACTCATCCTGGGAATTTTTTCAAAGAAACTTTCTCTCTCTCATGCACAGATTTATCCCATCTCACCTTCAGTTGTCCAATAGCCCATGGTACACTGAAGCTTGTGGTGAGGCAGTTGTCCTGAATTAACTTGCCTTCACGTCATGGAAGGCAAATCCGACTGAAGGCAAACTCAGTTCCTTCCACAAAGCTCAGAACAAGCGTGTGTCTACCCTCAGGAGAACCAGAAAACATCTTTCTAATCTTAAGTCTGAACTCTCAAACCTGCCTCCATCCTCCAAATCCTGGTAGCATCTACTTAAGTCTGTTTCTGGTGTATGTTCCCCCTCCATCCCCCCTTACCTTAAATGGCTGCACAGCTGACACTGCACATGAAAAGGCTGAAAGCCTAAACTCTGTGATTGCTTCTAAATATTTTGTCCCAAACCAATCACTTTCTGTACCCACCTTATCCCCCAACTGTCCCTGGACTCTGTGTCCTTTTCTCCTGACAAGGTGGAGAGTTTGCTGTCAAACCTCGACTCAGATTCTTCAACCAGATGGCATCAGCCCACGTGTCCTAAAAACCTGCTCCTCTGCTCTTGCTCACCCTCTCTCTGTTCTATTCACCCTCTCATTTGCTCAAGGCCATCTGCCATTTGCTTGGAAATCAGCAAACATTACCACCCTGCATAAAAAGGTGCAAAAACAGATCCCTGCAACTGCAGACCAATCAGCCTTCTCCTAATCATCACAAAGGTTTTGGAATCCATCATCACTTGAGACATTAAATCCTTCCTCTTCCCCAATGGCTTGATTACAGATCATCAATTTGGATTCAGAACAGGTCACACTTCCCTGGATATGCTGCTTCTGCTCTCCCAACAATGGATGGAGATCCTCAATGCCAGACATGAAATCAGAGCCATCTCCTGAGACATATCGTGTGCTTTTGACAAGGTCTGGCACACTGCCCTGCTCACTAAACTCTCTTCCAATGGTATCCAAGGCCATCTTCACTCATGGCTCACAGACTTCTTCTCCTGTCGCAGCCAATGTGTGGTACTTAATGGAGTTCTCTCATCCTCTCTTCATGTCCAGGCTGGAGTTCTTCAAGGCAGTTTTCTTTTAATGGTATTCATCAATGATCTCTCTGACTCTGGAAAATCCTCTGTATTTCTTTGCTGATGACTCCATTCTCTGCTGCACCATCTGTCATCCCTCAGATCGGCAAGCAGCAGCCTCTTCATGCTCTGCAGATCTGGATAAAATCACAAGCTGGTCCAACACGTGAAACATGTCTTTCAATCCTGACAAGTCTGACACTCTCACTATGTCTCCCCGAAAGGACCATCTGGAACCCCTCCCCCCGCAGCTACTTTCTCAACAATCCTCTTTAATAAATCCTTTCATTCAAGCTTCTGGGTCTCACTATCTGCCACGATCTTTCCTGGGAAAGCCACATTTCCACGCTGGCCTCCAAAGCCAGTCACCCGACTGAGCATCCTCCGTCATGTAAAGTCCTTCCTTGGCACAGCTGAGGTCCTGACCACATACAAAGCTTTCATCCGCAGTCGGATGTCGTAATTCTCTCCCCTCTGCGCTGGTGCGCCCGCCTCTCAGCTTTCTCGGATTCACGCTGTGGAAACCAAGGCATTTTTGATCATTGGTATCTCCTACAATGAGGTTGAGTCTTTGGGTCTTTCACTCTCACCGCAGGCAGATTGGTGGTCTTTCAGTCTTCTACTGTCTCCACTCCAGCCTTGCCCACCCTGCTCTGTTTGAGATATGTCCCCTCCCCCCCAACCCAATATTTCCACAGGGCGCTCAAGGCCCGCCAGCAACCCCCTTCTCGTAAAACTACCAAAATCACGAATCACTGCTCACCTTCACTCTTTCATTCCTCTTTTTCCCCACCTTTGGAACAAACTCCCACACTCTCTTCAATCCCACTCTTCCCTCCAGGTCTTCAAAACAGCTGTTCACCAACATCTCTCATCTTTCCCCATCCAAAATCACGATCTTTTCTACCCACATTAATCCACCCTAAACACCTTCAAATTCCCTGCTTTCCTTCCTGAAAGTCCCTGTAGTATGAGGACCTGAAAGTCCCTGAAGTGTCCATCTTGTTTACCCTGTGTACCCCATCCCATCCCTCTACCCTTCCACAGATCTCGTCTCTGTTCCACACTGTTTTTTCCTTCCCTCTCCTTCCTTCCTTTCCTTGTCTCCTGCTCCCTGTGTTGTACGTTTTGTGTGTGAGCTCTCATACGAGCCTCGACATTGTTTTCAAAAAAATTTAAAAATTCTACATTTCTTGGGTGATGTCTCAGTGGAGTGGTAGAAAGATCTGTTTCGATGTTTGCAGGTCGTAAACTCCCTTTAGCTTTACACCTCAGGTCCTCTTCTATCCTTTACCTGTCAGTGAACTGCTGGTAACACTTCTGCCAATGATAACCAGCAGTCTCACACTGTACACTCAAATTGTAAAGCATCTTATTTTCCTAACCCATCCAACAGTATCCAGATATTCATGCACTCACAGATTGTACTCAAAGAAACATCAGGAAACCTTGTAATTTGCCCACATTCACCCTGCAGGATGTGACGAACACGCTGCAACTTGGGCGTCACCATCTTGGAACGATCGGAGAGTGTGAAGAAGGGCAATCTGATTGGTTAATATCATGCTGTATTCATTGAAATTATTTGGGTTTTTGAAGTCGATAAAAATGCTGTATATTTATTAACAAAAAAAAATTTTTGATAGAACATTTATTATTTCGTTACAATATTCATCAGGAAAGACTTTGATACAAAATAATTTCCTTCACCTTGGACAGTGAAACACTTTCTTTTCTTTTTTTCCACAATTCCTGGGTTTGGCACATTGCCTAATCAGCTTGCTTGCGATGTTTTGGTAGATCAATGCCAATCTTTCAAAGCATCATTTTTAATTCCCATGGAATATATGACCTTCATTAACCCAGAAACAATTACTGCATAGAAAGCAATTTCACACAATCATCGGAGAACAGAAAAATTAGTGCAAAAATAATCACTTCTTTCTTGGACAAAAAAGTTTGTGCACGACAGCCAGGTATAGCTCTCGTGCTAGAATTGCTATGTTGACAGCGCACAAAACATTTACACGCTGGATTTTGTTGTAAACGTTCACAGGTAATGGTGGTGGTAACTTCACAAGTAACTTTGCAGGTACCTTTACTTATCTGCAAGTTTGGATATTTTGTACAGCAAGATGACATTTTGTTCTGCCAAGTCTTTCTTCAGCATGCTTATGCCACTGGAAACCTTGATTTGTATAAGGTCATGAATTGTGCCTCATCGTCGAAATATGGAACTGATGATTCACACCACACACTCTTATCGGAGTATGAATGTACGATACAATTCTTGCTATAACCAAGAGGTGTAGGGCCTGGTGTTCATTCACTGCAAGAAGGTCGGTGACTCATTCGTCTTCCATCATCTCTTTGTGAACCTTGTCCTACCTCTGCCAAGGGACAATGAAATCTTTCTTTCACCATTCATGGCAAAATTGAATAAAGCAATAATGATCTTTGTAAATCCTATAACTGTCATGACGTTGACATGTATTATGCCTTTGTAGGTGTTCATTATTCCTTATAATCGAATAGCTTGTTGTGTCATGTCCATCTGGAGCCGACTATATGTTAAACTCCATAAATTACATCGATTCTTATTCATCGCTCATTGTATTTACATTTAACAACCTCGATGTGCTTTAAACGGTTAGGTCTAATCATCCATCTCAAATTATGTCTCGATAAAACACGTCATGTTTCGAGGACCGCAACATCTTTCAAATGCAGACCCAGACCTTTGAATGAAAACACGCCACCTGTATATCCGTACATCCTCAGACAAATTTCGTCATAAAACGCACCACCTGTATATCATGCACGGACGGCCTCCAGCTGTGCTCCCATCTGCAGGGGAGCTCAGTATCACAGCTTGATCAATTTTGTGATGAAGCAACTCCAAGAGCAATAGAATATTCCAGAGTATTTTGCCTTTTACAGAATAAATCCTTTGCAAGGAAAACATTTGCAAATCGAAAAACCTTAATTGAAGCAACATACTTAAAGGCAAGCCAATGCTTCAGCGTCGTGTAAATTGTGTTTTCCAAAGGCATCTGTTTCACGAGTGGTAAATTGTAACCTACACCCTGTACAAAAATAAATTTGCTTCCAATCCACAAATCCTCATTCTCTAAATAAGACATCACATGCGCATTGACGTAGTGCCGACAACTCGCAAAGGTGTTGTTCCAAATTTTTCAGAATACTTTCCAATTGGATTATCTTAAAGTTAAACGCAAAACCCTCTTTACATCATTGCTGCCAATTAGTGTACCCGCTTCTTGGTTATGGATTGTGCGAAACGAGAGCAAGTCGAATTCCCATTACACATATCTCTTTAGACCGTGTAGCGTGCTGGCTGTGGATCGAAGAAAACTTTTAGACTCACAATAAGGTAAGGAAAAGGTTCGGGACTCATCCATTTCCAGTCCTCCATGAGCCATGACTTTATTTAATAAAAATAATTTTAAAAAAATAAAAAGGGGGGAGATTGTGGAGAGACAAAAACAAAAACTATTTTAAGGAGGAAACTTTAACTGGTTCCAAAGTTAGATGATAAACCACAATTGCATTCGAAATCACATTTAGTGCTGCATCTAGAAATGAAACATTTTCAAACGAGAAGGGCACTTGGTTGAGTGCATACCTCCACAGGCTGAACAGTTTAGATTTTTTATCCCACCAATAGGCCAGATCTGGATCTGGACCTCAACCGAAATTGAATCGGCCTGTTCTTGTCACCTACCCAACTCATCCACCAAGTTTTGCCATAACTCGTCCACAACCTTTTGAAATATCATGCTACATATCGTTTTTGGCCTCATCTGTGAATGGTGACGAATCACTTGAAAAAGAAAAAAAAAATTATCGTGTCTGGATCTGGATCTTCACCAAAATCTAATCAATTCGTCTTTGTCACGCACCCAACCCGTCCAACAAGTTTCGTCTAAATCTGTCCACAACTTTTTGATATATTGTACTCATATAAAGACAAACAAACAAACAAACAGACAGACAGACAGGGGGTGAAAACATAACCTCCGTCCACCTTTGGTGGTGGAGGTAATTACTTGTTGGTATCTCATTCATTGCAGCAAAAAGTATCGTTGCCTTAAAAGCCACAATTTATTTCATTTATTTGTCACAACACCGTCCCAAATAATGAAAATTGATCGTCTGGTCTGCATAATTACGTAACCATAACCTCACAGGGCTTTTAAATATAGAGAGAGTGCTGTTTAACTCATCAGCCCACCCAATTTAGCTTCACTGGAAGCATTTACTCGATTTGTTTTGCTCTTATTTCATTTCCATCGAGCACAGTGATTTGTTAGTCCACAGCAGCAAAACGAACTTGTGCCCGCCGCATTCTTCCGCTTGCTTACAACAGGAATGCAAATGCAAATCAGCACTCCTCTGGGAAAACCTTCGGCTCAGGCTGCAGGAATGCCAAGCATTAGATCCTGACCTTTTGAAATTCACCACCAGGGGTCTGGTATCGCTTGCTTTACATGCAGGTATCCGTTTAGTATCCTTTTAGAAGCCATACCCAAGGGAGGATTGCATGGACGCCGATCACGGGATTGTTTTTGATGGATGAATCATGCTCTGTCCAAAGGTATTGCTCTATGTATTGATATAATGTGAACACACAACATATTAAATAAACTATCTTGTCACACCCCATTCGCCTACACGCTCAAAGCATTTGTGACATTTAAAATTTGTTTTCATACTAATTATAGGAACTAGGAATTTGCCAAGAGGCTAGATAAAACTGCAGTTTCATTCCCTCCACACAACTCAAAATATATAAAAAGTGTGGAACTAATTAAATAATTAATCTTCTAAATCCTTATCATAGAACCATATTTATGATTACAATGTACTATACTCTGTTACAAAGCATTGGTGCTGCCGAAGCTGTTTCTTGGCAAGGGTTATACTGGGTGGTTTGCCATTGCCTTCCCAGCAGTAGTTAAGAGCAGAAATTTTGGAATTTGTTCAGGGTGCCGCCGGTGATAGCTCACCTACTCTTTGCAAAGGACACTGTGGGGATCTTTCATGTCCACCAACTAATGCTGGCAGACGGGACAGTTTGATGTCCATCCGAGGGACGGCGCACACGTTGATGAATCACCCTGCCTGTGAAACACTGGGATGACAGTTTATATAGTCGGGTCGGGATTCAAACCCAGGCGAGACAGCTTAGAGGAGAATGTGGGCACCTCCACCTGGCTGTGCTGCCAGTACTAGGAGTATCATGGAATTAAATCAGATATTCGACCTTTATTCAACGTTGGTATTTTCCGTATGATAGAGCACAGGGTTATTGGTGTAAAATGATGAGTCAAAATCATAATTAAAGGAGAGCTTGTGGAGTTGAAGTAAAACGGAAATGAACAACAGTGAGATGAGAGGGCACACAAAGAAGAGTCCACACACTGCTATGGAGGAAGGTTGCTGGCCCGCATACCTACATAGCAGCAGGTGTTGCGCTCTGTTGACAATGCGCCGTTGTCCTGCGATGGCTTGCTCGTGCACACCTCACAGTGTTCCACGAATAGAGTTCGGCGACGTAGGGCTGCAGCATTAAATCATCACATTACAATGCATGTACCCCGATAGAGCACATTTGATACGTCCAAACACCGCGATCAATGAAGTCAAACACAATTGCAACTGCTGCATACCCTTGTGCACCGATAGGTCGACCTGGAACTTTTCACAGCGCGATGAATATGTTGACGCATCGCACCAATCGCTGGCTGAGAGATGCCCCTTGTGATATATCCATCGATGCCGAGATAGTGTGTGTCGCATGGGGTTATGGATTTTGCTTTGCAGTGAAGCACGCACCATGAAAAAGCTTAGGACCCCAGGGATGGACTTTCCTTCAACAGCTGCTCAATGGAAGGGTATGGCAATGAAAACGACAGACCTTCCAATATATATATATATATATATAGTTACGGCTGTGGAAATTCACAGTAAACCATAAAGGGCCCTCAGGTGAGATATCTCGATAGGTACATGTGTAGTTAGCCCAAACCCGTTGTATAGAGGGAATTTATGTGATCCATTCGGGCTGCGATCCTCCAGTTAGTCGTTTTTCTTTCTCTATCTTTGATTTCAAATGAACAAAACCGCCAACGATGCTGGTGGGCTTTTCCCGCCATTCTTCCCCGCGCTTGGTGTGAGGGAAGGGGGGGAAGAGCGGCTCGCCGCCGATTGGTGGATGGACAGCGTGAGGCGGTCGGGGTGAAGGAACGCCCCTTTTCGAGAACCCTCTCGAAGGAGGGTGGAGCCGAAAACCGGGCGGAGTAGAGGGTGGAGCCCTGCGCTATAAAAGTCGGACACGGGCGGGGCGCGCTCTCTCCCTCTTCCTGTGCCCTCCCTCTTCCTCTCGCTCTCTCCCTGACTCGTGAAACTCGCCTCCGTCTGAAGTCGTTGTTGGAACATCGCCGAGCTATGTCGTCATGGTCGAGTGTCTCTGCGTCGGTGTGGAGCTCGTGGAACTCACGGAGCCCGAGGAGCTCGTGGAACTCGCGGAGCCCAAGGAGCTCGTTGAAGTCGAGCTGTGTCGTCGAGTCTGGTCGGGTCGGCAGTGGAGGACGGCAAAGGAGACGGAGCTCGGAGTGGAGGTCGTGGGAGGAGGACTTGATGGCCGCACCAAGGGAAGTCCTTTCTTTTCTTTGGGTTTGTGTAAATGACTGTGGGTGGCGCCTGTCCGACAAGTAGAACTGTTGAAGTGTTGCCGTGTGGACGCGTATTCGGTTTTAACCCTTCCTTTGCTTTATATGTGCATTTTGATTATTGTGACTGTAAATACGTGCCTTCCGTGCTGATCTGTGTGAACTTGTTCCCCGTTTCGCTGCGTCCTTTCCTTCGTTTGAATTTCCATCTTGCATCACGTAAGGGGTTTGTAGTGGGTGCAATATCCTGGTAATTAATCAGAACCGTCAAGGCAGACGATAACACTGCTCGGTTATCACTGCAGCACGGAATGGACTGCTTAAGCGGTTCGTGTCCGGAGTCGGCCTGTGGCGTGGTACGATCGCCCGGTCGACCATTCGCGCAGGTACTTAGGTAGATAGAATTTGGCGAGCAACCTTATCCTGCGCGGGTGGGCAATTGGCACAATCGTGGTGAGGTTAAACCCCCACCCGTGACTAGCTCCCGGCGTTGTTCCGAGAGGGTCACGACTGAATTGTCCGTTCCGGTGGGCGAGGCGGCGCCATTTGAGTCGAGCGGCCGATCGCACGCCGGCGGGCGCGAATTCGCAACAATATGTGTGTGTATATATATATGTTTATATATATATATATATATATATATATATATATATATATATATATATATATATATATATATAATTGACCCCTCCCATGCTCCTCCAGTCAAAGTAGCTGCATAAAGCAACCCAAGAAGACTTACGCAAGGTAAGTGCTAAACTAGAGGAGCATGGGAGGGGTCAATCATTAAAATAATCCGAGTCACCTGGGTGTAGTTGATTAGGTGAGAGCTGATTGGCTGTTCCCTCCATTCTCAGGTGAGAGATGTAGGTGGGTCTTTCTTTATATACATGTGTTCATATATATATATATATATATATATATATATATATATATATATATATATATATATATATATATATATATATATATATATATATATATATATATATATATATATATATATATATATATATATATATATATATATACATACATATATATATATATATATATATATATATATATATATATATATACACACACATGTATAGAAAGAAATATATTCATATACACACCACCTTCATTTACACATTGTAACCCACAACTTCCAAGTGAAAAACAATTTCCACAAATTTCAGAAAATTAATTTAAAATACAAAACTAGAACATTCGTTCAGAGAGGGCGAGCTGGAAAGCGAGTCGTCTTGAGAGGGTGTGGGTGAGTTGGAGAGTTCGTTGAGAGGGAGAGAGTGAGAGATCCAAAGACTCAGCCTCATCGCGGGAGATACCCAATGATCCTGGATGCCTTGGATCCCACATCGCGAAGCCAAGAAAGGTTTGCACACTGTTTGTGACTGGTCTACCCTACGACATCAAGCGTCGGGAACTCCACCTGCTCTTCCACACTTTCAAGCCCAGTTCATACCTTCGACTCCGCACTCTCCATCCGGGTTCCTCCGCGCACACACGAACTCCACACGTGCGGCTCTGGGCCAAGCTGCGCGACCATTGTAAGGCGCCGCACCACGGAGCATCCCTTTCCCCGAAACTCAGGTACCAAAAGAACTGCAACCTCAGTTCACTCCCTCCCTGGCTACGAAAGTCCTTTGCCATTCATCTGGGTTTATTTAGTCTGAGTGTACGTCTGAGTGTGTGGCACCATCTGGTAAGTAGTACTGCATAAGTGCTTTGATCATTGTAAATGTTACTTGTATTCTCGCGATAAGTCTGCTCTGTGTCCTTCGTTTGCAAGTTGATTGTAAATAAATGATTGTAGAAATGTTCCCAGTTAGTTTTCGTCTTTTCCTTCATTGGTTCAGCATGGTTCGGATCTGAGTTTAGCCAGGTCTTTATCCCCGATAATTATCTGTTCATTCTGGCTGGTACGTTCTTGGCAGTTCTGCTCGGCTGCATCCAATCCGGAGTTGGTAGTTCGTACTCTACTGTAGTTGGTAGAGTAGTCCGGTTCGGGCAAGGCGTACCGAGGGCGTGGTTCCCCGGTTGTCGAAACCGCATGGTAAATTAGGTAAATTGATTCTCGACAAAAAGACCCTACGCCACGCGGTGGAGGTATGGGTGTCCACGGTAGGTTAAGCGACCCACCGTGTCATGGAATTATCCGTGAGCGACGGGCTACAATTCCAGGAGTCTGGTGGGAGACGACGCAACTTTCCTCACATCATGCTCGTTCTCGCCACCGGACCCCGGCCTGCAACAATATATATATATATATATATATATATATATATATATATATATATATATATATATATATATATATATATATATATATATATATATATATATACATATATACATACATACACACACACACATTATGTATTTGTGTGATGACAGGTTGATGGGGGCCCCACTAGGCCAGGCCATTATTGTGATTTCATGTATATATAGTGTTACGGTTGAGGAAATTCGCAAACCACCATTCAGGTCCCGTATGTGAGATATCTCTGTAAGTACATGTGTAGTTAGTCCCAAACCCGTTGTTTAGAGGGAATAAATGTGATTCATTCGGGCTGCGACCCTTTAAGATAGCCGTTTTTCTGTTCTATCTTTATTTTGAACCAACCACGTCTCAACCGCCATCACACAACAACCACCAACCGCAACGCCGCTTCACAACAACAACAACGCCAACAGCCAGACCTTTACCTTCACAACTCGCTCCCGCAAACATCGCATCACCGCCATTCCAAACGTCGCCATGGCCATGGACTGCCACTTTAGACCCTCCACCACCTTCACCTCTCCTTCTGCGGCCATTCCCGCACTGCTTGTGGGCACCGAGCGTCAGGCTGTCCTGGGCTCGTACAGGGCGCGCGCCGAGCCGCAGGTACAAAGTGCGGCCTTTCCGAGGAGAAGTCGGATCAGGAATGATACACGCCCACTTCTGATCCGTCCAATCAGCAAGCGCAGGGCGATTTGACCCCGCCTCCAGGTGCGTCGGAGTAGAATCGATATATGCAAATTCGAGGATCAGGGGAGATTCACGCCCCTTTTTCTCCGTCCAATGGGCGAGCGTGGCTCCACCCCCGAGCTCGTTCTGATCCAGAAATTTGCATATGGGTTCTCCTACACCACTATAAAGCGCCGAGCACGGGGCGAATTCAGTCAGAGTTTTTCGGTCAAGGCGAGTTGGAGAAGAGTTGAGAGTTTTGGGTCGGAGGCAGTTGGAGGCAGTCGGAGTTGGAGAGGAGTTGGAGTTTGAGTTGGAGAAGGGTTGGAGGCAGTCGGCTGAGGAGAATTGCGGAGGGGACCGGATACCTCGGGTCCGAGGCAAGGAAGACGGCGGTCGGCGACGAGGTCGCAGCAGAGTCGCTCGTCGCGGGACCCAAGCAAGCCAGCTATCCTCTTTCCACAGAGCATCAACAATTCCCCCCTTCTTCCCACCCCCGCGCTGAGATAGTGCGAAAAGGGGGCCCCGTTCCCACCCCACTCCAAGCAGTGCCAACGAAACCCGCGAAGGAGCGCGGAGTCAGGGCACCGCCGCGACATTTGCGGCTCATCACAAGACACGGGTAGGCTCCACCCGGTCTCGCGGCCCACAGGCCCCGTCTCTGCCCCCTTGTCTTTGAGGGTGGCCCTTTTCTTTTGCTTTTGAGTATATGTGTTGTCGGCGTCGTCTGTAAAGTAAAACTGTGTAAGTGTTGCCGTGTGCTCGCGTAGTCGGTAGTAGATCTGCATTGTTGTGTTTCTTTTGTAACATCTGCTTATGGTGCATAATTGTTGTAATTGTATATGTGTGCTTTCCGTGTGCCGCGGAATAAATGTGCATTATGTTGAACTGTTTTTCCCGTTTCGCTTCGTCTTTTCTTTAATTGAATCTCCATCTTGCTTCACGTAAAGGGTTGGTAGTGGGCTTAATATACCCGATAATTAATCGGAACCGTCAAGGTCGACGATAACACCGCTCGGTTATCCCGATAGTACGGAACGGGTCGCTTAAGTGGCCGTGTCCGGAGTCGACCTGCGGCGAGGTGCGATCGCCCAGTCTACCCTCCATGTGGGTACTTAGGTAGGTCGAATTTGGCGAACAACCCTATCCCACGCGGGGGGCCAATTGGCACGATCGTGGTGAGGCCGAAATGCCCATCCGTGACTAGTTCCCGACGTTAGTCCGAGAGGGTCACGACAGAATTGTCCGTCCGGTTGGCGAGGTGCCGCGATTCGAGTTCCGTGGCCGCTCGCACGCCGGCGGGCGCGAATTCGCAACAATATATATATCTTCTCTTCTTTCGGTTGCTCCTGTTCGGGGTCGCCACAGCGGATCATCCGTATGATCCGCATAGTGATTTGGCACATGTTTTACGCCGGATGCCCTTCCTGACGCAACCCTGGTCGCCTCTTACGACACAGGGATATGGCACACCGATTTTAAACGGGGTAAACACCGGCCCAGTACACTGGTACTCATTTCGCCGACCTCGGAAGGATGACAGGCTGAGTCAACCCCCTGGTGTATTAATTCAGTGGCCCAACGGGGCTTGAACTCGGGACCTTTTGGATCCCAAGCCGCTGCCCTAACCACTGTGCCAACGCCAGGCTCTGTGTATGTATGTATATATATATATATATATATATATATATATATATATATATATATATATATATATATATATATATATATATATATATATATATATATATATATATATATATGTATATATATTGTTGCTGATTCACGCCCGCCGGCGTGCTGACGGC
Source organism: Eptatretus burgeri (assembly GCF_056783735.1). NCBI lineage: Eukaryota > Metazoa > Chordata > Myxini > Myxiniformes > Myxinidae > Eptatretus > Eptatretus burgeri. The sequence goes on from NC_140972.1 coordinate 5,868,027, forward strand.
CACGTAACTTGAATCGCGGCACGTCGCCCACCGGACGGACAATCCAGTCATGACCCTCTCGGACTAACGCCGGGAACCAGTCACGGGTGGACCTTTCGGTCTCACCGCGATCGAGCCAATCAGCCCCCGCGTGGGATAGGGTTGCTCGCCAAATTCGACCTACCTAAGTACCCACACGGAGGGTAGACCGGGCGATCGCACCTCGCCGCAGGTCGACTTCGGACACGGGCCACTTAAGCGACCCGTTCCGTACTATCGGGATAACCGAGCGGTGTTATTCGTCAGCCTCGACGGTTCGATTAATTATCGGGCGTCTTAGCCCACGACCAACCCTTTACGTGAAGCAAGATGGGGATTCAATGAAAGAAATGACGAAGCGAAGCGGGAAAACAGTTCGACAATAAGCACATTTATTTCGCGATGAACGGAAAGCACACATATACAATTCCACCAAAAGCACATGTAAAAGAAGAAGACAAAAAGCAAATGCAACAATGCAGATCTATCCGACTACCGGGCACTCGGCAACACTTATACAATTTTACTTCACAGACGGCGCCGACAACACATATTCCCAAAGCAAAAGAAAAGAGAACCACCCTCCAGGATGAGGGGGTAGGCGGGCCTGGGGCCGAGACCGTGTCGGGCCTACCCGTCTGATGATGAGATGCGAAGTGGCGGTGGTTCCTCAACTCCGCGGGCCTCGCGGACAGTGTCTGGTAGGGGGTGGGAAGGGGGCCCCCTTTTGTCGCACTATCTCAAGCCGGGGGGAAACAGGAGGGGGTTGCTGATGCTCGGGGAAAGGAGGATTTCACAAAATCTCGGGTCCCGCGACGAGCGTCTCCACCACGACCTCGGTCGCGCCGCCGGCCTCTCCCTCCGTAGTTCCCCGAATCCGACGCGAGCACCCCTTCAACCGCCTTCGCCGCCTCTCCACAGCTCCGTCCTCTTCACTCCGACTCCGTGAACTCCCAACTGCCCCCTCTTACTCCTCTCACTCAACTTGTCTGACGAACGCAGTCGTTTTTATAAGCCCCGTGGCTTCGCTCTTTCATCTTTGACCCTCTGCCTCCGACCTTTCACCTCTCTTGCTGGCTCCCCATTGGCCCGAGGAAAAGTGGGCGTGAATGCTTTTTGATCCATGAATTTGCATATAGCGACCGCCCTCCAACGCCCTGGAGGCGGGGCCAAATCACCCCTCGCTCACCGATTGGACGGAACAAAAGTGGGCGTGAGTCGTTTTTGATCCGTTTTTCTCGGAAAGTCCGCGATGCTTTTGAACACGCTGCTCGGTGCGCGCCCTACACGAGTCCAGCATCGGTGCCCACAAGTGGCGCGAGAATGGTGGGGGATGCGATGGTGGCGAGTTGTGACGGTAAAGGTCGTGGCGGTTGTGGTGAAGCGGTGTTGTGGTTGGTGGTTGTTATTGTGAAGCGGCGTTGTGGTTGGTGGTTGTTATTGTGAAGCGGTGTTGTGGTTGGTGGTTGTTGTTGTGATGGCTGTTGAGACGTGGTTGGTGGTGGTAATAATGGCGGCTGGTCCAAAATAAAGATAGTAAAAGAAAAACGGCTATCCTGAAGAGTCGCAGCACGCATGAATGACATTTATTCCCTCTAGACAATGGGTTTGGGCCTAACTACACATATACTTACAGAGATATCTCACCGAAGGGACCTGAATGGTGGTTTGTGAATTTGGTCAACCACAACAATATATATATATATTTATATATATATATATATATATATATATATATATATATATATATATATATATATATATATATATATATATATATATATTTATATATGTACAGTAATGCGCCACTTAACGATGGGGATACGTTCTGAGAAATGCGGCGTTAAGCGATGTCGTCATTGTGCGAACCTCATAGTGTACTTACACAAACCTAGATGGTATAGCCTACTACACACCTAGGCTAGATGGTGTAGCCTATTGCTCCTCGGCTACAAACCTGTACAGCATGTTACTGTTCTGAATACTGTCGGCAATTGTAACACACATCCAAGAGAGACGGAAGACACGTTAGTTTTACCTTTGTGCTGTTCATGACGGCCATGGGTGTTGTTCGCGGCTGCTTAACAATCTCCTCTCGCATTGGTTATAGAAAGGTGAATAAATAGCGTTTGGATTTTATAAATACGTAATCATTGCATCGATGTTATAATTTACAAATGAATAAACGAGCACCTGTCAATTGTGTGATATATTTTCAGAACAGTGCGAATGTTTTAACAACATAAAAAGCTTCACCAAAAATAAATTTGCGTTTTAATTTCGACTGCAACAACAATGATTAATTCGTGGAATTCTTCAATTCAAAGGCAATTTACTTGCTGGAAGGTAAACGTGCAAACATTGGTTCAGCTAGAAAGCCGATTTCCTTGTATCCCGATTTAGCACGACCCTGCTTTTATCGCGATGACATTTTATGGACCTCAACGATCGCATTATAACGGGGCCACACTGTTGTTTATCATTATGAAGTATTATGTACTGTACATAATTGTATATGCTATTCTGTACTTTTATACGACTGGCAGCGCCACGACATCGCTCGGTGATAGGATTTTTCAGCTCCATGACAATCTTATGGGACCACCATCGTATATGCGATCCGTCGTTGACCGGAACGTCGTAAAGCGGCGCATGACTGTATGTATGTATGTATGTATATATATATATATATATATATATATATATATATATATATATATATATATATATATATATATATATATATATATATATATATATATATATATATATATATATATATATATATATATATATATACATATATATATATATACATATATACATATATATATATATATATATTGGATTTGCTAGATATCCCTTATTGTCAGGTTTTCTGTGTGTGTGTGTGTGTGTGTGTGTGTGTGTGTGTGTGTGTGTGTGTGTGTGTGTGTGTGTGTGTGTGTGTGTGTGTGTGTGTGTGTGTGTGTCTGCAACGCGAGGCTCCACAGCACAAACCAGCAAACAGATTTCGATGAAACTTGGTGAACAGGTGCCATATGGGCTGGGAGTGTGCGCGTTTGACTTTCGTTGCTAAGGCCGAAGTCACATTTGCCACGGCGGACGTGGGGTCTACAAAATCTACGGCCACTAGCAATTATAGGGCGGCCACAGTATTTCCACGGTCGCACAATGTAGCAGTCACATTTGTTTCTATTTTTCGGGGAGCCGCACGGCGTATTTATAAATCGTGGAGACCGAAAATGTGGGGGTGCCGTACGGTGTTTGATTTAATGTCGCACGGTGACCTTAGGGCGTTCCTGCAGCGGCCATATAATTTTCAAGGCAGATGCAAGGTTGCCTCAAGGTGCCCGCAAGGCGACCGCAGGGGGGCCCTAAGGCGAACGTGCGGCCAGACGGACGGTAGTGAGTGGGTTTTTTTAAATTTTTTTTTTTACCAGTTCTTTTGTTTCGGCTTGTCGAATTGCTGCGGCGAACGTAGAAATGAAAAAAGTTATAACTTCGCACTACGATTCCACGGCGACCCCAACGGCCTGTAAAATATAGCCAAATGGCGTAGGGCCACCCTGAGGCCACCGCAGAAACTCTGCGGCCGCCGCACATTTCTGTTAATTCAGAGGGCATGCGACACCGTATCCTCGCCGCAAAGCAAATGTGACTTAGGCAGAAGCAACCACCCGTTGCTATGCAGTGGCCGAAAAACCGCGTTTTAAGAACCCAAACGGTAACTGACGTAGCGCGGCTTCTATGATAGGTAGAGCAACCGGACCAACTCCTGCCTATTCCTTGCATCCCCATCAAGTTATCGCGACAGCATAACGTTCCTCTATCTCTCATAGTTTCCGAGTGGCAGCCCTCCGAATGCGGAAAGGTGGTGAACCAGGGAATATGTGAAGTGACCTTGACCTCGGAAACCGTCGATGGCGGAACGTTCAAATTCGGTGTACGGATAGAGTTTAATAACTACTACAAAATTCAACTGCAGCATTTTTCCATATTCGATCACCAAGGGTGTCGGGGCTGAAATACGGAAAATTCGAAAAAATACTTTTTCTCGACCTACGTTCACTATTTTCAATACTTGTTTCAATATATTTTAGTTTGATGATTCAATTAATTTTGATAACATGTGATCTGAACACCAACTGCATCTCCAATTCAACTCCTCTTGAGGCAATATTGGGATTCACTAGATATCCCTTATAAATTAATATCATCAAGGCGAAACGGTCAGACGTAAATGAAAGCGTCTTGGCATGGTGATAGAACATAGTTGGTAGAACATTTTTTGTCATTTACTCTTTCCTCCATCTCCACTCTGAGGAGTGCCAGTTGGCAAAATTCGCAAGAGGAAAAATCTTGCCAGGCAGAGGAACAATTGTATGTGAACCAATACGTCTTGGCAATGAATCTTCGTCGGTGGATCGGTCAGAATGAAAAGCATCGTATCCAGCGCTTCGATCCTAGCGGATCCCTCGTCACCTACCGGCTTATATATATATATATATATATATATATATATATATATATATATATATATATATATATGTATATATACATATAAATATAAATAATTAATTTGCATTTTATTGCATGAAATAAGTATTTGATCACCTACCAACCAGTAAGAATTCCGGCTCTCACAGACCTGTTAGTTTTGTCTTAAAGAAGCCCCCCCATTCTCCACTCATTACCTGTATTAACTGCACCTATTTGAACTCGTTATCTGCATAAAAGACAGCTGTCCACACAAAATCAATCAGACTCCAACCTCTCTACAATGGGCAAGACCAGAGAGCTGTCTAAGGACATCAGGGACAAAATTGTAGACATGCGCAAGGCTGGGATGGGCTCCAGGACAATAGGCAAGCAACTTGGTGAGAAGGCAACAACTGTTGGCGCAATAATTAGAAAATGGAAGAAGTTCAAGATAACAGTCAATCTCCCTTGGTCTGGGGCTCCATGCAAGATCTCACCTCGTGGATCCTCAATGATCATGAGAAAGGTGAGGGATCAGCCCAGAACTACACGGCAGGACCTGGTCAATGACCTGAAGAGAGCTGGGACCACAGTATCAAAGAAAACCATAAGTAACACACTACGCCATTATGGATTAAAATCCAGCAGGGCACGCAAGGTCCCTCTGCTCAAGCCAGCGCATGTCCAGGCCCGTCTAAAGTTTGCCAATGACCATCTGGATGATCCAGAGGAGGAATGGGAGAAGGTCATGTGGTCTGATGAGACCAAAATAGAGCTTTTTGGTTTAAACTCCACTCGCCGTGTTTGGAGGAAGAAGAAGGATGAGTACAACCCCAAGAACACTATCCCAACCGTGAAGCATGGTGGTGGAAACATCATTCTTTGGGGATGCTTTTCTGCAAAGGAGACAGGACAACTGCACCGTATTGAGGGGAGAATGGATGGGGTCATGTATCGCGAGATCTTGGCCAACAACCTCCTTCCCTCAACAAGAGCATTGAAGATGGGGCGTGGCTGGGTCTTCCAGCATGACAACGACCCGAAACACACAGCCAGGGCAACTAAGGAGTGGCTCCGTAAGAAGCATCTCAAGGTCCTGGAGTGGCCTTGCCGGTCTCCAGACCTGAACCCAATAGAAAATCTTTGGAGGGAGCTGAAAGTCTGTGTTGCCCAGCGACAGCCCCGAAACCTGAAGGATCTGGAGAAGATCTGTATGGAGGAGTAGGCCAAAATCCCTGCTGCAGTCTGTGCAAACCTGGTTAAGAACTACAGGAAACGTCTGATCTCTGTAATTGCAAACAAAGGTTTCAGTACCAAATATTAAGTTCTGTTTTTCTGATGTATCAAATACTTATTTCATGCAATAAAATGCAAATTAATTATTTTAAAATCATACAATGTGATTTTCAGGATTTTTATTTTAGATTCCGTCTTTCACAGTTGAAGTGTACCTATGATAAAAATTACAGACCTCTACGTGCTTTGTAAGTGGGAAAACCTGCAAAATCGGCAGTGTATCAAATCCTTGTTTTCCCCACTGTATACACACAGTATATAAAACCTTGACAAATCAAATAAATTATATTTCAACCTCTACTCACCAAATTTGCTGAATGTTTGGGGGGGGGGGCAATAAATTGACCTCAACATGTTTGGCAATCTGCACAATGGTGATTCCAAACTCGAGCTTTACATTTCTGTTTTGCCCATCACTGGTTATCCAACATCCTGTGGCCATATTCTGAGTGAGTTCAGCAAAAACATACAACGACAATAAATAAAGGTTTTTTGGTGCAAGGCTGTGTGGATATGAAACCAACCCATCAAAAGTGTAATGGTTGAAACTTCACCAAAAACAAGAAAGAGTGGAAGAATAAGTTTGACAAAACTGTGAGGTTATTTGATGGGAAAGGATGACAAATTGGTGGCAGATTTGTTTTCATTGCAAAGATTAAATTAACTTGATGGCATTTCTTGACCACCACAAACAATGAACTAGAAGGGCACTCGATAGAGCACATACCTCCGCCACGTAATGCCTGATCCACGAGAACATATCGGGCTGAATACATATTTGAAATATCATACTAGATATAGTTTTTGGCCCTATCGCTCTTTGGTGAAGAATCACTTTCAAAATTAAACTATTCTCATATCCAGATCTGGATTCAGATCTTCACCAAAATCGAATCAATTTGTCATGGTCACACACCCAACCTGTTCACCAAGTTTCAACCGAATCCGTCCACAATTTTTAGAGATGTCATGATATATATTTGTTTAGCCCAATCTCTCAATGGTGAATAATCACTTAAAAAACATCACCAGATCCAGATCCGGAATCGGTTCTTCACCAAAATTGAATCAATCTTAACTTGTCACACACCCAAGGCGTCCACCAAGTTTTGTCCAAATCCATCCATAACTTTTTGAGACATCGTGCTATATATAATTTTTGGCCTTATCTCTCAATGGCCAAGAATCACACAAAAAATTCTAATTGTCAGATCCAGATCCGGATCTTCACCAAAATCTAATCAGTTCATCGGCGCCACACACCCAACATGCTCACCAAATTTTACCCGGATCCGTCCAAAACTTTTTGAGATATCTTGCAAACAAACAAACAAGCAGTCATAGACTGGGACTTACGAAATCGTCAACTTGACCTCTGACCTTGTCTAATAAAAGCTGTCTCTCGAGAAGGTAGCAACGCAAACCAGAAGTTTCTACGATGATTCTGTACCAAACCATCAAAAATCGAATGTTTGACTTCACTGTGACCTTTGACCGATTTTGACCAAAATCTAATCAGCGCTAGCCATCACCCTTCTGAATCATGTGGTGAAACTTGACATTGGTAGCTTTTTCCGTTCTCGAGTTATCGTGCCTACAAACAAACACACAAACAGAGGACGGAAGTCATCAATATACTTACGAAATCTTTAGATTTCGTAAGTAACACACAAGAAGATGATGTTGTGCAGAGCACGATACTTGCAAAATCCTTAAAACAAATTTGACTGAAAAAATAATTGGTCGTTGAATTAATGAACAAATATGCAACTCTTCAAATTTTAATTGAATCGGTTGAAAATTGACAATTGTAGAAATTCGGCCAATGCTGACCTTTTGGCCTCAGTAGACCTCCAAAATAATGGGTGGTTGAATTCATTGCCCTGAAATATATATATATATATATATATATATATATATATATATATATATATATATATATATATATATATATATATATATATATATATATATATATATATATATATATATATCCTCTTCAAATTTCAAGTCAATCGGATGAAAATTGAGGATTTTAGAAATACCACCTTTGTTGTTGACCTTGGGCCTATGTTGACCTTTTGTTCCATGTTGATCTTAAAAAGAATTGGCAAGTTGAAGTCATTGACCTGAAATATATATCCTCTTCAAATTTCAAGTCAATCGGATAAAAATTGAAGATTTTACAAATCTCACCTGTTGTTGACCTTTGGCCTCTGTTGATCTTTTGACCTCAAAAAGAACAATAGGCTTCTTCCTTATGACAAACTCTAACATGTGGTGAAGTTTTGTGAAGATTGGTTCAAAATTGTGACCTGCAGGTGACAGACAGACAGAATAACAAGCAGTCATAGACTGGTACTTACGAAATCGTCAACTTGACCTCTGACCTTGTCTAATAAAAGCTGTCTCTCAAGAAGGTTGCGACGCAAACCAGAAGTTTCGATGATGATTCTGTACCAAACCATCAAAAATCGAATGCTTGACCTCACTGTGACCTTGACCTTTGACCGATTTTGACCAAAATCTAATCAGCACTTGCCATCACCCTCCTGAATCACGTGGTGTAATTTGACATTGGTAGCTTCTTCCGTTCTCGAGTTATCGTGCCTACAAACAAACACACAAACAGAGGACGGAAGTCATCAATATACTTACGAAATCTTTAGATTTCGTACGTAACAAAATCGATTGATCAATATACTTGAAAAATCTTCGATTTTACAAGTAACCGACAGAATGGGGTGAAAACATAACCTCCTTCCCCTTCAGTGGCAGAGGTGAAGAAGAAGAAGAAGGAGAAGGAGAAGAGTGAGGAGGAGGAGAAGGATAGAAGGAGTAGGAGGAGGAGAAGAAGGAGGAGGAGAAGGAGAAATTAACCCAAGGGTTCATGGATTAAAAAAAAAAAATCTGAATGGCAGCATAGCATGGGTCCAATGGACCTCAGAACTGAAACAAAGTTAACCTGCAAAATATATTGTTATTTCTGTTATTATATGCTTTTATATACAATGTGTTGGCTCATGGACAATATTGGCAAAAAAAACAACTTATTTTGATCATATATGGAGAAAACCAAAAAAACCCGTAGTATATTCATTTATTTATAGCGAACGCAGTGAGCTTCATACTTAACGCGTGCACATGAGAGAATAGGAAACAACAACAACAACAACACAATACCCCTGACGATTTGGAATCCGTGTCGTTGGCTATGACCCTTTTGCTTCCGGTTGTTTTCAAACGCTGTGCGGTTTATAAACACGATTGGGTTTTATTTCTATCTTGTGAATATTACTTAACGCGTGCACATGAGAGAATAGGAAACAACAACAACACAATACCATTGCAATTTGGAATCCGTGTCGTTAGCTATGACCCTTTTGCTTCCGGTTTTTTTTTTTGCTTCTGGTTTTTTTTTTTTCCGGTTTTTGTCATGGGGAATGATGCATGCCGGGAGATAAAGGCATCGTCGGAGACATGAAAGACCCAAATAATATCAGACACGGTGTATATTTGCTCCACTGATTTTAATAAAGATATCTCCCGCATCATCAAAAAATAATTTTAATCGTGATTTACGTTATTTGATCGCTGATCCCGAATCCAGGCCGAAGTAACTGGAAATTGCGTATACAGTTGTGAACAAGTTATAGGTAAAGCCAGAAGCGAATGTAAGAAGAATACTACGTTCGCTTCTCGTATTTTTTTTTTTAGATGAGATCCTGTTCTAGGCGGTGTAGTTGTCGTTGTGAAGGTAATGTTGAGGTAATATTTATTTTTTAAGATGAGATCCTGTTCTAGGCGGTGTAGTCATTGTGAAGGTAATGTTGAGGTAATATTTATTTTTTAAGATGAGATCATGTTCTAGGCGATGTAGTTGTCGTTGTGAAGGTAATGTTGAGGTATAATGTTGAGGTAATATTTATTTTTTAACATGAGATCTTGTTCTAGGCGGTGTAGTTGTTGTGAAGGTAATGTTGAGGTAATATTTATTTTTTTCAGATGAGATCTTGTTCTAGGCGGTGTAGTTGTTGTGAAAGTAATGTTGAGGTAATATTTATTTTTTCAGATGAGATCCTGTTCTAGGCGGTGTAGTTGTTGTTGTGGAGGTAATATTTATTTTTTCAGGTGAGATCCTGTTCTAGGCGGTGTAGTTGTTGTTGTTGTGAAGGTAATGTTGAGGTAATATTTATTTTTGCAGATGAGATCCTGTTCTAGGCAGTGTAGTTGTTGTTGTGAAGGTAATGTTAAGGTAATATTTATTTTTTTCAAAGCAAAAAGACTTTAATTAGATATATTTAAGAAGCGATTGCAAGAAGAATTCTACGTTCGCTTCTAAGCTTTGCATATTCCATATTATATTTAATATATATGTTTATATTTTTTTCTATGCAAAGTTGTGGATATCGTGGAGTTTTTGCTCAAAAAATGTTTTGATCAGAAAATGTCGATTCACTGAGATTTTTTGACCGTCAGTCAACAAGGAAATTAAACAAAGTAAAATATTGGGGAATACTGGGTGGAAAATAATTAATATACTGTATAAGCCTGCATTCCAATCATTTGAGACGTCTCGTCTGCAAACATTGGATCATATCAACCTTTGAGATGTTTTTCTGACATCCAACAAACAATCTTTACATGCAAACCAAAACCATTGGATTCGCTGAACTAATGTCAATGCAATGACTAAATACACATTTATTCCATGTTTTATTGATAAAATAAATAATCCTACGTAAGACCAAACACTTAAAAGACATAAAATGGAGTAGAACCAAGTTCAGGTCCATTCAAAATACACACTGCCCCCATGTCAAATAAATAAATAAATAAATAACAAATCCTCCAGCACGCGACATTGCCAGGGAACCTTCGGCGCACTGCGATGCCGCCGGGCATCACATGGAGACGGAATTGGGAGGGAGCGGTGCACTTCTGAAGTAAATGTGTACAAAAGATACCGCCTCGCCTTGCAGCACGTGGAGATGGATTTGAGGTGGAGCGGTATCCAATTAATTGATTGTTTCATCGATTAATTGAGTCATTAAAATAAATAATAATCGTAAAATAATCAACTTCTCAAACAGTTTCCGAATAGCATACCGAAACCACAGCCGTTTCATCCGAATCTGTAACTTTTTGAAAATCAATTAATCAAAAAATGAATAATTGATCAATAAATCAAAATCTGGTGGACGACACCTCTGCTGGCTGTGAGTCAGAGGTCAAGACATCTGGGTCGAGCCTGGGGAGTCATGGATTCACTGGATCATGAGGTGTGGCGCTGCCGGTACCTGTGCGGGAGGACGAAAGTCCGAGTCTTCAGGTCCTTGGTGCTTCCAGTCTTGCTCTATGGATGCGAGACTTGGACTTTGACCAAGGATCTGAGACGGAGACTTAATTCCTTTGGTACCAGGTGTCTTGGGAGAATCCTTGGCTATCGCTGGTCGGACTGTGTGTCCAATGAGCGGTTACTCAGAGAGACTCAAATGAGATTTGTTACCTGCATAGTCCGTGATCGTCAGTTGCGGCTGTATGGACAAAGGGGCTCGTTTTCCTGATGCTGATCCTGCTCACCAGATTCTCTCAGCGAGGGAGTCTCATGAGTGGAGGAGGCGAACGGGCCGACCACGTGCCTCGTGGTTGTAGCAAGTTGACCGGCATCTCAAGGAGATGGGGAGGGGCCTGGCATCTGCCTGGGGGATGGCCAGACGGAGGCCCCTGGAGTACCGGCGGAAAGTGGACGCAGCGGCGCTGCTCTGGCGCATGTTCCCATACCTGACCTGACCTGAATAAATCAAAAATACCCTTTGTAACCAAATCACTTGTTCACCGTCGTGTCCAAATATCAGACTCCTCGCTCAAAATGTGCCCGAAATATTTCCAAGATGAGAAACAAAATAAAAAAAAAGGAATTAATAAATCCATGATAATTAAGTAATAAATCAATGAATCGATTAATCAGAAAATAAAAAATAGCGTTTTTTCCAAAGGACATGTTCACTTTTGTCGCCAAATTTCAGCTTCCTCACTCACAGGATGGTGGAGATATCGCCAGAACAAACAAACGAACGGAGTAAAAACCGAGTCCTCCCTTCCTTTGGGGCCCAGCGATGACGTCACGCATCGACCGGATATCGAACTGGAAAGAGCGTTGGACAAAAACTCAAAATACACTCTGACCAAACCGAGTGGAAAATCGGCCGTCCTGCCTGCAGGGCCTAACAAATGCAGGAAAAAGCAAACGAACATAAACCTCGTAAAACCTCATAAGTTAGGAAATAATGAGACGAAAAAGAAATTTACCTTTGTCAGAGGGAGAAACACAGTGGCGAATGATTTCAAAATGGAAAGATGCTAAAAATAGATCATAAAACAAAGTCGATGACGGAGGATGCAGAGAAAACATTCGTACAACGTTCTCAAAAAGGCAAAAGATGCAACTCACAGATCACGTGATATTTCGTTGGCAGAAAATAATTTCTAAATTCAAAAATCATGTGAAGTAAAATGAAAATACTTCTCTTTGTCAAATAAATCGAATCGCTCATCCGATTTCAAAGGTCGTAAATCAACCACGAAGTTGAGAAGAAAAAAAAAAATAACTCAGGAAGTGAAATGAAAACGAGAGAAGAACCTTCAGAGTGTAGGCTTTATTCCATTTGATTGAAGCCGCTTCTACGGGCACACCAGGGAATACAGGCGCAGCAAGGAGTACATAAGCAGTAAGGTATACACGTGCAACTAATCACCGCAAAATAAATCAGTATAAGCACGGAGTCCGATATACTCTCAATTCTCACCATTCAACGAGCACCAAGTGAACCGCCGCTGTAAACGACAATGCCCCTGGGACAATCCCCCTGACCGAGCGGAACCTTAGCTTTATCTATTCCGTGCTCGAGCCGTGCAACATGTGATCACACGTCACGACCTTCAATTCACCACATTCTCCCCATCTTTAAAATGTAACTAGAGGCCCAACTAACGCACCATGATTACTTCAGCGCTATAGGAGTATACATTTCAAGCAACGCGAACTATCTAAACTACAGAAGCATACATGCCAAGCAGTGAGGATTATTTTGAGTTGTAGGAGCATGGTCATGAGCATCGATATATTATGTAACGAGCATATAGGAGCATGAGCATCGAGGATGCCGATAATCCCCTTTACAGATTGAGTCGGCAAGGGGGTATTATCCGTCGACCTCTCCGGGAGTAGATGGCGGTTTCACTTGAGGGAGGCTTCCGATCCTATTGGTGAGCCTCGACTCGTGCCGGAGATGACTCCCCGATCGCTCTCGGGTGGAACGCGGCAGCTCCGTCGTCACCATTCTCGGGTGGAGTTCCTGGGGGGGGAACACCTGGGGAGGGGATGTCAGAGGGAGGAGTGCCAGATGGTGGTGTACCTGCGGGAGGAGTACCTGAGGGAGCCAAATGGCGAACCGACACAGTGGTCTCCCTGCCATCCGGGAGCCTGACATGAGCATACTCTGGATTAGTATCGATGAGTTCGACCTCTTCCACCATGGGTTCATACTTGCTTTGTCGTACCGGGCGTTTCATGAACACTGTTCCGGGATGGGTTAGCCAGTTGGGCACCGATTGGCCGTCAACATAACGTCGCTGGTGAGTAAACATTCGTTCGTGAGGAGTTGCATTGGTGGACGTGCAGAGCAAAGAGCGTATGGAATTCAGAGCGTCGAGAAGGGTAACCTCCCACTGCTCGGGCCCCAGTCCTCTCGATTTCAGCGCCAGAGTTACGGCTTTCCAAATAACTCCATTATATCGTTCCACCTGCCCATTACCCTGTGGGTTGTAACCCGTCGTTCGACTAGTTGCTATGCCGTGCTCTAATAGGAATTGTTTTAGCCCGGCCGACATGAAACACGGCCCTCTGTCTGAATGTATGTACGAAAGTTTCCCAAACATAGCGAAGAGGTCAGACAGACATTTCACGACAGTGCCCGAGGTCATATCCGAGCACAGAAATGCGAAAGGGAACCTTGAGTATTCATCAACAACAGTCAATATGTATCTGTTGTCTGTCTCGGTCGGCAGGGGCCCTTTGAAGTAAATGTTTAGTATCTCGAAGGGAGAAGTGGCCTTGATCAATCTGCCAGAAGCCGCGCCATAGAATCTGGGTTTTAGTTCAGCACAAACAGGGCATGAAGCATTCATTTGTTTAATATCTTCAATAGAATAGGGCAGGTTCTGTCTGCGTACGAAATGTGCCATTCTGGTTACCCCCGGGTGGCACAGAGACACATGGAGGTCTTGCAAAGCCCGACTGATTGTCGCCGAACAGTAGACCCGAGAGAAGGTGTCTGCAGCAGGGTTTTCCCTCCCGGGCCGGTCGACTATGTCGTAACTATAGCAAGCTTGGTCTATCCGCCATCTCATAATTTTTTCATTCTTAATTTTCCCGTTATTTTTCCCATCAAACATGAATGCCACGGATCGTTGGTCCGTAACGAGCGTGAAGTGGTTTCCCAGTAAATAATGTCTCCATTTACGTAGGGCTTCGACGATGGCGTACGCTTCCTTCTCTATTGCCGAGTGTCTCTGCTCGCTTCCAGAGAGAGTTCTCGAGAAGAACGCGACGGGCCGCCCAGACTGATTAAGCGTAGCAGCTATCGCGTGATCAGAAGCATCTGTTTCCACCACGAAGGGCACCGAGCTATCGATCGATAATACCACGGAATTACTGATATCATCTTTGAGGCTGTGGAAAGCTGTTACAACAGCGGCATCTGGTGGAAAGTTTTTGCAATGCACTAGGGGATGTATTTTCTCGGAGTATTGGGAAATCCATCTTGCATAGTAAGCGAAAATGCCGATCACCCGGCGCATTGTCTGCAGGTCCTGAGGTGGGGGTAGCTCTCGAAGTGGGCGCAATCGTTCAGGATCAGGCTTAATCGTGCCGTCGGCTATCGTGTAGCCGAGAAGGTCAATTGACCTTGCCGAGAATACGCATTTCTCGTAGTTGAGAGTCAGATTATATTTTCTAGCAATGCTCAAGAATCTGTCCAGATTCATATCATGTTCCCCCTGATCCCTACCGCACACTGTGACATTGTCCACGTAAACAAAAGTGTCTTTGAGGTTGTCATCTGAGATGATGTCGTCCATAACCCGTTGGAAGCAAGCTACTCCATTCGTGACACCGAACGGAATCCTCCTGAATTGGTAGAGGCGTCTACCTGCCTGGAATGCGGTGTAAGGTTTGTCTTCCTCTCGGATGGGAATTTGATGATAGGCGCTTCGCAAATCGATGGTGCTGAATATCTTATAATTGGCCACGCGTTCGACCATCTCGTCTATGCGCGGCAAAGGGTAGGCATCGAGTTGGGTGAAACGATTGACCGTTTGGGAATAATCGACAACCATTCCTTTCTTATGATTCTGATTGGCGGTGACCAACACCTGTGCGCCATGGCGAATCGCTCGGTTCTATAATTCCTTCTTCCAGTAATCGCTTGGTTTCTGAAGTGATGAAATTCATATCAGCAGTGGTATATCGCCGCGATTTGATCGCTATCGGTTTACAGACCGGCGACAAGTTAGCGAACAGCTGGGGGGACGTTACCTCTGCGGTGGTCAAAGCATTTAAAATTAGACGAGGTTTGCTTCCTCCAAAGGGTATTTCGACGCTCGTGTGCTGCTTGAGGACATTATGACCCAGAATTACGTCTGCGCATAAATCACGAAGCACCAGTACCCTTACATCCCGATGCGTGTACCCTTTTACGTCCAATTCAACATTGCAGTACCCTCGTACGCGGGACTGTAGTGATGTGGCGGCCATGCATACCGTATTGTCTGTCGGGTGGATCTTCCATTTCCTGCCCTTCACTAGCGAGCTGTTGACGAAACTTTCAGAGCTACCGGTATCAATCAGAGCCTCAGCCATATGCCCGTTAATTTGTACGTTGATGATAGCCTTGGATAGATTCCCCGGTGAGGCTGCAGTTAGTTTCTTTTGTGAGTAGAGAGCCGCAGAAGTGGGTTTATTTCTCCTTAGAGTAGATTTACATACCCTGGCATAATGCCCTTTCTTGTCACAATTCATGCATGTGGCATCTCTGGCGGGGAATTTCTGGCGGAAGTGTCTTTTGTACCCACAAAAGAAGCATTTACCAACCGGAGTAGTTGCTGAGGAGTTTGACGAGGTCTGGGTATCCGGCTCCTCGGGTTTTTCTCCATCCCCTGTGTCAGGCTGTGTCTGTGTCTGTGGGGTTCCTTGAGTTTCCACCGTAGCAGCGTTCATTAGCAGCATCGGTGTCCCAAATGACTCAGATTGCTGCTGAGCCGTATCCATCGCTCGAGCCTGATCGACTACCTTTTCAAGAGTGGGTTGCGCTTTCTCTAGTAAGCGTTGCCGTATGTGGGCTGATCCGAGTCCTTGGATAAATGCCTCCTGGGTCGCTTCATTTCGGTGTTCCTCGGCGTTTACGGCCCGGAAGCTGCCGTCTTTTCCCAGCTGTTTCAGAGCTTGCAGGAACTGATCGATTGTCTCCCCGGCTGCTTGCTTGCGTGTGTTGAGATGATGTCGTATGTACACCTCGTTCTTGCGCTTCACGTAGAGCGCCTGCAGCACGTCAATCGCTGCTTCGTAGGTGTCACACTCCGAGAAGAGCCTGTATACGCTGGGCGAGACATGATTCACAAGGGCGGCCAATTTGTCGGCTCCCTCTTCGATGATGGTCAGATAGTGTGAGAAGGAACGGAACCAATGCGACCATTTCATTTCTGAGTCAGTCGCGTTTGGGTCTGCGTCGAACCTCTCTGGTTTGTAGATCTTGTCCATCGTTGGTTGAGAGAGCCGAGGAAACCAAATGGAATAAATTGAAATGAAAACGAGAGAAGAACCTTCAGAGTGTAGGCTTTATTCCATTTGATTGAAGCCGCTTCTACGGGCACACCAGGGAATAAAGGCGCAGCAAGGAGTACATAAGCAGTAAGGTATACACGTGCAACTAATCACCGCAAAATAAATCAGTATAAGCACGGAGTCCGATATACTCTCAATTCTCACCATTCAACGAGCACCAAGTGAACCGCCGCCGTAAACGACAATGCCCCTGGGACAATCACCCCCGACCGAGCCGAACCTCAGCTTTATCTATTCCGTGCTCGAGCAGTGCAACATGTGATCGCACGTCACGACCTTCAATTCACCACAGGAAGTGCGTGAGAAAACAAGATGGTGAAAGCACACAGAAGCTTTCAAAACAACTTGAGTACATCGCAAATGACTCGGGTCATTCCCCCCGGAGATGATGAACCTTGAATGGAATGTGTCATGTGCAAATTACGAAGGATACAAACAAACAGAATCTCTGGCAGTCCCTTCTCGGCTTCCACAAACTTTGTAACCTCTTTTTGAAGAGTATGGGCACGCGTGTTGTGGGGGCGGGGTTTTCACCGGCATGGCCGAAACCCCGCCCAGAAAGGGCGGACTCATGGGAGGCCCGTCCAATCATGGCAGACTGTGACGTCTGTTCCACCGAGCCCCCGCCCCGTTCGGGGAGGTCAATAAAAGTTATGCCGCAATCCTCAGCGAAGAGTTCTTTGGGAGGTTTGAGTGCTGAGAGAGTTCCTTGGTTCTGAAGGAGTTCGTTGGTCCTTGGCTGAGAGGTTTGAGTTCTGCGTGGGGCGTTCGGTGGAGCTTTGCTGGGTCTTGTCCCTGACCCTGATTCCCGCCCTGGGACTCCGACCATTCGACTCGAGTTCCTCCGCCGGCACGAGCCCCACGCGTGTGACCGTGGGCCAAGCTGCACGACTATTGGCGGGTGCCGCACCGTGGAGCACTCCCTCCCTTCAACGTGCAGGTACCCACATGAACTGCGACCCCCATCTCGTCTCTCCCTCTCTGGCTGCGAGGATCTTTCAATAAACCGTCTGAGTGTTTGTCTGATGTGTGTGTGGGCCCATCTTGTGGGTAGAAACTGTTTAAGTGCTTGAATCCTTGTAAATCTTGCTTGCATATCTGCGATAAGTCTTGCCCTGTGTCTTCCTTTACTGTAAATAAATTACCATTATTAGAAATGTTCCCAGTTCGTTTCCGTCCTTTCTTGAATTGGTCCAGCATGGTTTGGATGTGAGTTTTGGCAGGGTTTTATCCCCGATAATCCGTTCGTTCCAGCCGGCACGGCTTTGGCAGTTTCCGCTCGGCTGCACCCGAACCGGAGTTGGTAGTCGGTCGTTGGAACTCTACCGCAGTCGGTAGGGTGACCCGGTTCGAGCAAGACGTGCCAAGGGCGTGGTTTCCCCGGTAGTCGAAATCACGTAGTTAATTAGGTAAATTGGTTCTAGACAAAAAGACCCTACGCTACACGATTGAAATATTGGCGACCACGGTCGGTTCTGCGACCCGCCGGCTCGTGGAATTATCCAGAGCGACGGCCTACAATTTCGGGGAGTCTGGTGGAGGTGACGTAGCTTTCCCCACCAAGTGGTCGTTCTCGCCACCGGTCCACAGCCAACAATAATATAAACAAAGCCAATGTCTATTGATAACATGAACAAAGCCAATATCTATTGTTAACATGAACAAAGCCAATATATATTGATAACATGAACAAAGCCAATGTCTATTGATAACATGAACAAAGCCAATATCTATTGTTAACACGAACAAAGCCAATATATTGTTACGGATCTGGAAACCATTTGCATTCAACATACAGGTCCCAAAAGTCAGTTAACCCATTAAGTACATGTGGAGTCAGATCCCTTTCCTTTTTGTCTCGTGGGAGAATAAAAGGTGTGCGTTGCGGTCCTTTTAGGGAGGTTATTAAATCTTTACATCCAACAAATCATCTAAGACCATCCAACAAACCATCCAAGACCATCCAACAAACAAACTGACACCACTGAACAAGCGCTTCACCCGCCCAACTGGCGACTCACTGTTTCGAGGCAAAATCTTTGTGAAGTACCTTTTTGGGCGAGTCCGCACGTGTGGAGTGGGCGGGCTTCCCGGTATGGCCGAAACCCCGCCCAGAAAGGGCGGACTCATGGAAGCCCCGTCCAATCGGGGCGAACAGTGATGTCAGTTTCACCAAGCCCCCTCTTCGCTGAGGGATGTCCATAAAAGTTACGACGCCATCCTCAGCAGAGAGTTCGGTGGAGAGGAGTTTTCACGGTGGTTGGACCAGGAGTTTTCACGGTGGCTGTGAGCAGTCTGGTTCTTGTTCACGGTGGCTGTGAGCAGTCTGGTTCTTGTTCACGGTGGCTGTGAGCAGTCTGGTTCTTGTTCACGGTGGCTGTGAGCAGTCTGGTTCTTGTTCACGGTGGCTGTGAGCAGTCTGGTTCTTGTTCACGGTGGCTGTGAGCAGTCTGGTTCTTGTTCACGGTGGCTGTGAGCAGTCTGGTTCTTGTTCACGGTGGCTGTGAGCAGTCTGGTTCTTGTTCACGGTGGCTGTGAGCAATCTGGTTCGTTGTTCACGGTGGCTGTGAGCAGTCTGGTTCGTTCTTCACGGTGGCTGTGAGCAGTCTGGTTCGTTGTTCACGGTGGCTGTGAGCAGTCTGGTTCGTTGTTCACGGTGGCTGTGAGCAGTCTGGTTCGTTGTTCACGGTGGCTGTGAGCAGTCTGTTTCGTTGTTCATGGTGGCTGTGAGCAGTCTGGTTCGTTCTTCACGGTGGCTGTGAGCAGTCTGGTTCGTTCTTCACGGTGGCTGTGAGCAGTCTGGTTCTTGTTCACGGTGGCTGTGAGCAGTCTGGTTCGTTGTTCACGGTGGCTGTGAGCAGTCTGGTTCGTTGTTCACGGTGGCTGTGAGCAGTCTGGTTCGTTCTTCACGGTGGCTGTGAGCAGTCTGGTTCTTGTTCACGGTGGCTGTGAGCAGTCTGGTTCGTTGTTCACGGTGGCTGTGAGCAGTCTGGTTCGTTGTTCACGGTGGCTGTGAGCAGTCTGGTTCTTGTTCATGGTGGCTGTGAGTAGTCTGGTTCGTTCTTCACGGTGGCTGTTACGGGTAGAGGAGTTCTGTGGACCTCGACTATTCGCCACGTGAGCTCTGCCACGAGACACGAGGGTCAAATAAAGACTGGGGTTTCTTTTCTTTTTGTGTGTGTGTCTGCGTGTGGGCCCGTCTATAAGTAAAACTGAGTAAGTGTTTTTTTTGCTTATTGTAAATATTTCCCTCTTTGCATATTCGTGTCAAGTCTTGCCTTTGTCTTTATTTTACTGTTAATAAATTTATCAGAAATGTTCCCAGTCCGTTTCTGTCCCTTCTTACATTGGTCCAGCATGGTCCGGGTCTGAGTATAAGCAGAGTTTCATCCCCGGTAATCGGTCCATCATAGCCGGGATGGCTTTGGCAGTTTCCGCTCGGCTGCACCCGAACCGGAGTTGGTAGTCGGTAGTTGGAACTCTACCTCAGTCGGTAGAGTGACCCGGTTTGAGCAAGACGTGCCAAGGGCGTGGTTTCCCCGGTAGTCGAAATCGCGTAGTTAATTAGGTAATTTGGTTTTAGACAAACAGACCCTATGCTACGCGGTTGAGATATTGGCGACTACGGTCGACTAATCGACCCGCCGGCTCGCGGAGTTATCTGAGCGACGGCCTACAATTCCGGGGAGTCTGGTGGGAGACGGCGTAACTTCCCCCACCTAGCGGTCGTTCTCACCACCGACCCCCGGCCCACAACAATATATTGATAACATAAACAAAGCCAATGTCCACTGATAACATGAACAAAACCAATATATATTATTAACATGAACAAAGCCAATGTCTACTGTTAACATGAACAAAGCCAATGTCTACTGTTAACATGAACAAAGCCAATGTCTATTGTAAACATGAACAAATCCAATTGAAACAAAGCTAATTGAAATAATGCCCCAATCCAGTCGTCGTTTACGAGAGTGAAGGAACGAAGCTGCACCTACGGGCCCGCACTAGTATTGATAACATGGCCAAAGCCAATATATTGTTACGGCTGTGGAAATACGCAGAGCACCATATAGGTCCTTAGATCAGTTATGCCGATAAGTCTGTGTTCCGATAGATTTCCCCACCGATGTCTAATGGGCAATTATTCGTGTGCAGGGTTGTGAATCTTCAGTTAGCCGTTTTTCCTTTGCTATCGTTATTTTGGACCAACCGTTCACAACAACCACCTCCACCACCAACATCGCTCTCAGCAACCGTTCACAACAACCACCTCTACCACCAACATCGCTCTCATCAACCACGATAACCACAACCACCTTCTCGTCAACCACCAACATCCCCACAGACAATGAACAGCCGCCTTCAGAACAACCACCTTAACCACAACCACACCACCATCACGACCACCACAAAACGCCAGCCATAGCACCATTACAACAACCACCATAACCACCACCGCATTGCCACCTCGGCACACAGTTGCGAGAAGCCTGGCATTCATCGGGGGAAAGCAGACGACGGCCCCACCCCCCAACGAATAACATCTGCAACAGGCCAACGCAGCAGGAGAATAACCCAACACCAAGAGTTATAAAGCGACACTAGTTATGAAGAAAGGAAAAGAATGAGAAAGGCCCCGATTCGGCGAGGAAAACGCCCTTCTTCTGGAAGTTTCGCGCGCGTGCTGGAAGAGGGGGGGTGGGGCGAAAGGGAGGGCGAGGAACCGTGGAAATAAAAGGGCGCACTGAACGAGAGTTGGCTGCTGGAAGTTGTGAGGTGTGTGGAGGAGAGGTTAGAGTGTCGTGTCGGAGTTGTGGGCAGTGTGTGGAGCCGCAGTAGGGAGCTGGAGAGAGCGGAGCACAGTGGAGCCAAGGCGCGCGGCCTGCCGTACCGTGGGTCGTTGGAGAGGGGACATCGAGGGTCGCCCTAGCGAGTCACCACGAGGGACAAGGTAGCCAGCCCGGTCTCACGGAGCCTTTGCGGTCTACACGGCTCCGTGTTTATAAAGACCCCAAGGGGTCCAGTCTACCCCTCGTCTGTCCTGGGGTTTTTCCTTTGTTTCTTTTGCATGAACGTTGTGGCGCCATGTCCGTAAGTAGAACTGTCGATAAGTGACTGTACATAATAAATAGACGGTGGTAGCTCTTTGTCTTGCTCACGTCTTGTCCCTACCCCCCATTCATTGCATGATTGAATACGTGCATTGTTTGCATGCATGACTGCATAACCGCATCTTTGACCATATACGTGCATGTTTGGTTGTGAAATAAATGTTCTTGTTTAAATGTCACCCGTTCGTTGCGTCCTTTCCCTTGATTGAACTGCCATATTGCACTCGGAATATAGTTGGTTGTTCAATAGCCGATAAAGTGATCGGGTCCAATGGGGCTACTCGATAAATACCCCGCTTGGTTATCCCAAAACGAAGCGAGCTGCTTAAGCGGCTCGTTTCCAAGCGGCCCCGTTGAGGTACAGTCTCCCGGTAGTCTGCCCACGCGATTAATTCGGTATATCGGCAATTGACCCTGTAGCGCGGGTAGAATATTGACTAGGCGGTGGTGTGCTCAAAACACACTCGTGGCTTGTTTTCGGCGTTGATCCAGAAAGCCGCAACTGGATTGTCCATTCGGTGGGCGAAGTGGCCGCTATTGATTAAACGCGGTCATTCGCATGCCGGCGGGCGGGAAGCTGTAACACTGGTGTCAGCGAGTGGGAAACAAACTCTCCCGTCTCCAAACAAAATTAACGGAACCGGATCAAGGGTGTGCGAGGCGACCCTCCGTTCCCCCAAATTACGAGCTTTTTAAATTAATTCCGATACGCAAAATGGCATCTCAAGGCGAACGGGAGCAGAGGGTATTAGATATAGATTTAGAAATGTTAGAATCCATGGTCGAGGACGCCATCGCCATACGGGTTGGACCTGTACCAGAAGGTTGGGAAATACGGCGATCCAATGTATCTGGTTCTCCGTTTTATTATTATAACCGCACCACAAATAGTAGTCAGTGGGAGCGGCCTGTGCAGGAACTTTTCTGGCAAACAAACTCGGAGTCGCAAGATGGCGGCGCGGCCGCACCTCAGCACGGCACGAGGCGTGAGCAGGCCACTATTAATAGCGCAACGAGCCGCACTGCACGGCGGGGGAAGCGCTCCTGCCCACCGGTTCAAACCACAGGGGCATGGCAGGTGAGGCAGGGCGACGGCAGTACATTGCAAACTGAATTGGCCGATGCACAGGAACGAATTTGGGAGCTGAATGAGGAAATAGCCAGCACAGTTGAGGAACTATGTGGGGAAACGACGCAAGTAGATTGGTTGCGTCGGTTTTTGTTACAAAAGGCGAGCGAACTGAATAAAAGAAAAGAGGAGGAGCAAATTAGTAATTCTCGGGATAGGAAGAACTTTGAGGAAGAATGTAGAAAAGGAAAAATGTGAACACGATTGGGAATTGGAACTACTGAAGGAAGAGGTAAGATCAGGCATTCAGATAAGGGAGAGCCTAGAACAGGAGATAAAAAGAGGAGATAAATATCTGGAGCAAAGGAAGGAAGAATTGTTGGAAAAGTTAAGACGGTTCAAAGAACTACAGGGAGAAATGAGGAAAGTAGAGGGGAGTACGCATGAGTTGGAACATGAGAAGAGCGAACTGAACAAAAGAATAAAGGAAGAGCGAATTAGTAACTCCCGGAATAGAGAGAACTTGGAAGAAGAATGGAAAACAAAGCGAAAAAAGGAAAAACGGAAACACGATTTGAAATTGCAACAACTGAAGAAAAATAAGATCAGGCGATCAGATTTGAGGAAGCTTAGAACACAAGATAAAAAGAAGAGAGAAATATCAAAAAAAAAAAAACCAAAGGAATAGGGTAAGACAATGGACGAAATGAGGAAGGAAGACTGCAAAAGAGGTGCGGAGATAAGAGAGGAATTATGGGAAGAAGCGAATAGGAAACGTAAAGAACACAAATTGGAAATTGACTGACTAAAGAATGAGATGAGCAAGAGAATGGATGAAATGAGGAAGGAAGAATGTGAAAGAGGTGTGGAGACGAAAAAGGAATTAGAAAAGAAAGTTTCTGAGTTACGGAAACACCAAAGCAGAGAGAGGGAATTACAAAACGAACTGAGGATGTTAAGAGAGGAAAGAACGAGAACGGAGAATGAAATGTTAAGGAACCACACTGCAGATCGAGCAGTTAGAAGTAGAAGCAAGATTAAAGAATGAGATGCAAGAAAGAGAATTGAAGGAAACTATGAGATTGGAGAATGAAGAGCATGAGAGACAGTGGAGGAAGAAACAAAAAGAAAGACAAGAACAACTGAAGGAGAAAGCAAGGTTGAAGTACGTGGAGATAGTGAAAGAACGACGAATGAAACGGTAAAAGGAGATCGGCCAATTGAAGGAAACTATGAGATTGGAGAATGAAGAACATGAGAGACGGTGGAGTAGAAAACAAAAAGAAAACGAGTTTGAAGTTAACCAACTTAAGGAGAGAGCAAAATTTGAGTCCACAGAGATGGAAAAGCTCCGGAAAGATAACGAACAGCTAAGGGGGCTCAGAGAGGAAGAACGACTCAAAAGGAGCCAGGAAGTAGAACAGCACAATAATAGGGGATGTGTGACATCACCACAGGGAGGAACGTTAGTGGTGCGGGACTTGATTGACATCACTCGTCGGATGAAACAACAATTAGGGCAAACCCTGAAAATGGAGACTGTGGAAATAATAACGGGAGCCCGGGTGACTGGAACGTGTAAGACGAGACACGAGGTGACGACGTCCGAAAAATCAAAAGAGACGATGATCCAGGAAGAAACTAATAGACACGAAGAGACAACAGAAATAAAATGTATAGAGACGCGGGAGATAGAAAAAGTAGAGGAGAGACCACACGATAAAGACGGGGTGAAAGACGAGCACGCACACATGGCGTTAGCGAGGGACAATGAGGGGGAGCGCGGGGAATGTGTCATGATCCGGTGGAAGCAGCCGGATCGCCTTCTTCAGGAATGGAGGGAGACGCTATGCTCCCTTGAAGCGGATCTCGACCAGGTGGGTCCGGTCGAGCTTTGCGAGGTAGAGGGGCCAAGTGCTGTAGATGGGTACACACGGAGCTTGGGGGGGGGGGTGAAGGCCCCGGGACCCCTTGTGGTGGCGCGAATCTCCAGTGTGATTGTTCCGGTGTGCATGGTTGCAAGTGTGCCGAAATGCGTGCTTTCCAGCACGCATTGTGTGAGTGAAACCCCCTGTGCAAGCATGCGTGAGTGAACGGCCGTGTGTGAGAGAGACAGCGTGTGTGAGGTCGCTGTACGTGAGGGAGATGGTGGTCGGCATGCGGGAACACCCAACCGCATGTCCGATTGTCATGGTGAGGTGTGTGAGCGTCATAGCACGCAGGAGTGCATGTGTTGAATGGCAACGACGACGGGACCAGATGAAGGACAAGGGCCGAGTAGCGGCCGTAGCTGTTTTGGGGACCGTGCCGGATTTGCACAGCAGCGAGCGCGTGGTCCGTGCTGTGCTCCGCACGAGGTCGCCACGTGCGCGCTTGTGTGAGTGAAATCCGGTCCGGAAATGCACACGGTGGATGTTAGCCGATCCCGCGGACGGACAGAAGGTAGGCTGGAATTGTGAATTTGGACCGGACGGGTTCTCCAGGCGAGCGTGCGTGTAAAGCCCCGACGAGCAGAGCACATGTGCTCGCGTGGGGAACCCCTCGAAACGTGAGGCTTCCTTTGGATGCACAGGGTGACGTCGTGGCTGCATGGTTGGAATCCGGCAGGAGGGGAATCCCTGCTGGATGTTACCGTCCAAAATGGACAAGGTGCGCGAAGCGCGAACAGCTGCCATGACGTCACGGGGAAAGAGTGCAGGTTGCGAGTTGCCGCGCTGGTGCTCACATAGAAAAGGAAAATTTTTTTTAAAAACCAAGCCTCGCTTCGGGTGAACAGGATTCCCTGGGCAAGGGGTGGAAGACCCCCTTGTCCAGGGCACAGGAATGGAACTAGTTAGGGGGAAGGGTTAGTGTTAGTTAGACTGGCTTCATGGGGCAGGGATAAGTCCTCATGGAGCCCGTGGAATGGATTAGTTAGAGGGATTCAGTTTAGATTTAGGATGAGAAATGGGAAATGGATTTGAGGACACTGACAGACTTTGAGTGTGTAGAGAAATAGTGTAGAGAAATGCCACCTTAGCTACGTAGCTTAAGGCCCAGTCACACCTTGACGTTTTAGCCAGCAATGGCAACGTATTAAAATGTATGTAAAACGCTGGCTTACGTTGAACTTTTGATGTTTTTTTTTTTAAAGATTCGGACGTATTCATAACGACTTGGTCTTATGCATAACGTATTAGTAACGGACACAGAACGTTTCGTTGTGTTATAGATAACTTATACCAACGAATGCTGAACCTGTTGTCGGCCTTCACAACCTATGCCCAACGATAGTCTAACTTATGCATAGCGCGCTGCACGTATCGCCGACGAACTAGTGGCGTAGCCTATTAAAAGGCTGACGCACAACGATTCAAATCATAACCGCTGCAGAAATGGAAGTGTCAACATCGCAGTCACACCTTGGCGATCTTGCCAGCGTATGCCGACCTCTGAATAATGCGTCTAAAACGCTGGCGCACGTCGGATACGGTATGGGTAAGTTTGGTATGCGTGAAGAGAACGCTAAAGTACTGTGACGTCCACGGGACTTGAACAGTCCCGCCAACGTAGAATGAGCCGAAACGATGGAGGCGGTTTATTTATTTATAACCCAAACATGGCGGTTCTAATCGCTCGACCGCAAACGGGACGAGGAAGATGGCACGAGTCACTTTTCACTGACTTGATGGCCGTATATGCTCAGCCCAATCTCGTCTCCCCGACCCCCGACAGTGATCTCCGGACCCGACCTATGAAAGGGCATCTCGGATAGACCTGGCGGTTCAGCAGGAGGATTCACCCTCTCCGAGTCTAAAAGTCTATTGGAGGGTCCCTCCATCGCCGGGTACCGGCAATATCGTTGCATGTGTCCTCTTCGCCCGCACCGGAAACAACTCCCCATAAAAGGCCCCCGTGAGTATCGGTGAAATGTCTCTTCCGGTTCCGGACCCCCTCGGCCATAATCGAATTGCTCTATTGGCTGGGCTGGACCCCGCCGCTTTGGCGCACTAACTACCGGATTACCCTTTATCAAACTTGACAGTTTCTGACAAATTTCCTGAAACATTTGGATAATGCCAATTTCTCCCAGCCCCCCTCCTTGATCCTGAATCTCCGCCTGTCGGACCGTCACCGATGGCCTCTCTGGCACCCGACCCGGCCGCCTCCACGAGGCCAGCCTGGCTGCGCACTCAGCCGCTCGGTGAACGGTGGGTGGATCCTGTAACTCCACTAGCGCTCGGACCTCAGGGTCAGGAAGAGCAGCTAAAAATTTCTCTAGTGCCAGTCTGTCCCATGCCTCCACTGTAAGGTCCCGAAAAGCGATCCTGACTGATTGGTAAATGTCCTGTGCCAGCTCCTGCACTGTCTCACCCGGCTTTAATCTGCGGTGCTGGAGCTGGGCCCGCACCAGATCACAGTTTGCCGCGAACCCAAACCGACGGCTCAACGCCTCGCAAATGTGGGAGCTGGTCAACATCCCCTCTGCAATCACGTTTAACACATCTGCGGCTGGTCCCCGCAACGTTGCCACCAAATTCCCTGTACGTTCCCGCTCATTCCACCCGTTTAGTCGGGAAATGCACTCAAATTGCGTCAGAAAAGCTTCAACGCTCCCTGACCCGTCGAAATTTACCAGGGGGATCACTTTTACGGTGGCCCGCTTCTCAGTTTCTCCCTTGTCCGAATCCAGTCCAGGGATCAAACACCCTTGTGGCTGCGTATCCAATTTCGGAGCCCACTGTGGCCAAAGATGTTTTGTGGTGAGGGTCTCATGGGTCAATTTTGCCTCCTGTTCCAAATGTTGAATGGACCGATTCACCTCTTCCCGCAGGATCTTCTGGGCCTGCACAACCTCCTCCAAGACTCCGTCGCGAGTTTGTAGCTGCTCCTCAACCAACCCGGACACTCTACTTACAAAAGACGGCTCTACCAGGCCTTTATCCAAGACTTCATCTTGGCTCATAATTTTATCTTGTTCATCCAAACGAGCCTCCAATCCTTTTACCTCCTCCGCCAAATTCATCCCTTGCTTCCTCAGCTCTCCCCACTCTTCAACTTGCAGCTGCATACGAGCATCCACACAGGCACGATGACGTTCCAGGCTTTCATCCACTTTATCAACCCGAATGTTCGTTGCATCAATTTTATCTACCAATTTTTTCCGTATATTTTCCCCCTCCAATGTAATTTCTACCTTTGTTTCCTCCAATCTATCCTCGAATTTACTTTGTATTTCTCCCAATTTAACATCCACACACTCCTGCATCTCAGTTTTCATTTTCTCCATCTTTTCCCCCAATTCATCCCTCATTAAATCAATCCGTGCACCCAACTGTACCCCCATTACCCCCAATTGATCTGTCATTTCTGCCCTCTGTGTCACGAATTGATTTGCCATTTCTGCCCTCTGTGCCGTCATTTCTGCCCTCTGTGTCACGAATTGATTTGTCATTTGTACCGTCATGTCCCCTATTAAACGTTCCAACATTGTCTGGATCGACATCGCGCCGGTTTCCGGCGCTGCCGGCTCCGTTACGGGCGATGAAGCACGGTCCACGCTCGGAATGTGGGAGGTTCCAACCCTACCCCCGTCTCTCCCTTCTTTCCCCGACTCGCTGCCAGACACGTGGCCTTCCTCCTCAAACATCTGCACATCCGCCATGGTGCAGAAGTCCCGTTTGCCGCCAATTAATTTAAATTTGAAAAATCCCGCCAAAATTTTCCCGCGCTCGCGCGCTTTTCTGTCGTACTTTTGTATTCCAATTCGTGGCGAGATTTTAATCTTGGTATGTTCTCCCGATACCAAATATAATTTAGAGGGGTTCGAACATCCAACACCCTGACACCAATGTGACGTCCACGGGACTTGAACAGTCCCGCCAACGTAGAATGAGCCGAAACGATGGAGGCGGTTTATTTATTTATAACCCAAACATGGCGGTTCTAATCGCTCTACCGCAAACGGGACGAGGAAGGTGGCACGAGTCACTTTTCACTGAGTTGATGATGTTTATTCGTTTTTACTATTAAGCAGAAATAACAAGACTCGGCAACAAGAGGGATCCGGGGCGATTCGACGGGATGGTGTGGGATCGGGCGTGGGGAAAAACACAGACAATTCCAATGAATATAGAGATCTCAAACCTTCTAAGGCGCCAAGCACACACACACACACACACACACACACACACACACACACACACACACACACACACACACACACACACACACACACACACACACACACACACACACACACACACACACACACACACACACACACAACGTAGCTATTTCTGGTGGTCAGGCTGGACCGTGGTGTGGACGCAACTGTCCCTGGATCGGCGCCGGACGAGCTGGCCTTGCTCTCATCAGGGGGGCAGGAGAAACCGTGGTGCTGTCGACCTCCTGGTCTTGGCCCAAGTCCGCTCACAGCCGCCAGGGAACCAGTTCTGGCGCCAAGTTGCGAGCAGGAGAGGGAGGCAGGTCCGCCCGCCGCCCGACCCCGCACTCCGAGTCAGCAGAACCCCAGAGCCAACCAAGGCGAGGCACGAGGCCCAGCAAGGCTCCAAGACACGATCAAGAACACGATCGAATCAGCACAACAACAAGGACGCTCTTTGCGCAACAGCCTCCACACCAAAAAAACACGATCTTTTGGTTGTAATCTTCTTCCTCTTCCTTTTCGACCCCGAACAGAACCTTTTTATCCTCCTGCCCTCGTCACCTCCAATCGAGCCGTTTATTGGCCCACCGCCGTCGCCTTCTGCCAATCGTGATCACGGGACGGAGCCATCCGCTGCACTGTCCTGTGATGTCACGGCCAGTCTTCAGAGAATACCAAAAAGGGGTTTACGCAGACACACTTCCCCTATCCCGTGTCCCTATCTAATTACGTGACAATTATCATTTCCCCCCTTGAAGAAATGAACATTTACTAGACAACTTATCACCACTGAATTGCTACTTATTACATCGAGATCCTGGTAAACTCGAACAGCATGGCATACCTAATTAAACATCCTAATTACCCTTTGAATGCATACCCCCCCCCCCTCAAACGTAACAGTACGCTATCATATGTCGTAGTAAGTGGAGTACGTCTTGAAATTTTAAACATGTTGAAAATTTTACGACGTACTTGCCGTATGACACACGCTCCGCATGCGATGGGAATAAGTTGTACGCACGATATGCGATCGTTGACACACATCCACACACGTTACTTGTAAGGTGCTCATAAGTCGAAAGACGTCAAGGTAATGGTTAGCGTCAGTGTTCCAGACTCCCGTTTTGTTTTTTTCTTCGGTATGACGGTGTTCAGTGTACAGTGCAGTTATGATTTAAATCGTTGAGCGGCAGCCTATTAATTCTATTATATTATAACAGCACGAGAAATCGAAGTGTCAAAATCACCATCATACCGAAGGAAGGAAGAAAAAAAAAACAAACAAAAAAACAAAAACCAGGGAGTCTGGAACACTGACGCCAACCATTACCTTGATGTGTTTCGACTTATGAGCACCTTACAAGTAACGTGTGTCGATGTGTGTCACCGATCGCGTAACGTGAGTACAACACGTTACTCATAGGTTAGAAATAAGTTTCGGGTACGCTAAACATTACCTCGACGTGTTTCGACTTATGAGTAACTCACAAGTAACGTGTGTCGACGTGTGTCAACGATCGCGTGACGTGCCTACAATTAATGGCCAGCGTTATGCAGAAAGTGTGAGTCATACGCTGGCATAAGTCTTAAAATTTCAAGCATGGGAAATTTGAGGACAACCGAAAAGTACAACGTTTTAAAGCCATCGTACAACGACGTATGGCAGTGTTTTTCAGCGTGCTCTCAATGTTATCAAAACTTACCCATAACGTATTTGACGTGTACCAGCGTTTTAGACAAATTTTCCAAAAATCGGCATAAGCTGGCTAAAACGTCAAGGTGTGACTGGGCCTTTAGCTACGAAGCTTAGCTACGTAGATTAAAAGGATGTGCTATATTTTAAGGGATGACGAGGGAGCACGAGTTGGTTGAGAGATTTAGTGAAGAAGAATGGCAGTGTTCAGCGATGGAATGAAATTAATGGAAACATGATGAGTGAGTGAGGGCCAGCGGGCCTGTGTGGATGGAGTGAATGTGGAATGCATGGTGCGATGAGTGATTGGGGGAGGAGTGATTCCCACCAAAGGGACCCCGGGGTCAGTGTAAAGTGAGTTAGTGGGTTCGTCAAATTGACAAAATGGAGGTCGTTTTGCTGTTAGTGCGAATGTAGGCTCGAAACCCATTTGGAGGGGTGCAAGAGCCCTGTCGACGGGCTGGGAGCGTGGCTGCAAACTGTGAGTATCGCATCGTGGGTACCCCGGGCACCGGGCTAGTCGGCCGTGGTAGGCCAATGGGCCGGGATAACGTAGTGGGCATGGGTGGGCTTGCATGATGCGGGACCCATAGCGCCAGAATGCCACGGGGGCAGTGTACTGGGCACGGGCGACCCTCGGAAAGGGACCCGGGGCGCCAACACACCACGTGGGCATCGGAGGGAGGCAATGCCAGAGAGGGCAACCCCCCGCGATTTTAGGGAGCTGGTAGGCTCGGAGGCAGTTGCAGGGCCTGGGGGTGCCATAGTTGGAGAATCGGCAGAGGGTAGTTCCTGCCAAGGGAGCCACGCGTCCCAGCCATGAGACCGTGCAAGGGCACGAGATGAAAATT
This sequence comes from Eptatretus burgeri, assembly GCF_056783735.1. Taxonomy (NCBI): domain Eukaryota; kingdom Metazoa; phylum Chordata; class Myxini; order Myxiniformes; family Myxinidae; genus Eptatretus; species Eptatretus burgeri. The sequence continues at coordinate 5,899,607 of NC_140972.1, forward strand.
GGAGGGCGAGGCCCAAAATTGTGAGGACACCAACACAGGCGACGGGAATCTTGGTTGTTAGAACCAGCAGATTAAGCGAGAGGTGCTTTTGGAAAGCCCCGGGGTAGTTTAAGATTAATAAACGTTAGGGTAGATTAGGAAGTGTACCCCTCCGCACCATCCATCCCTTCGCTCGTTGTGGGCTGCTGGACTCACCTTGGGTAAGTCGATCGCTGAGATACGAGGAGGCCATTCTGGGGCTTGGATTGGGCCTCGACGCAGAACACTAGCTCTCCCTTATTCCCCTCCTGGAAGGGAACGTAGGGGTTGGGAGTAGGCGAGGAGACAGAGTAGGTTAGCCAGACAGAGACGATAAAGGGGGTTAGGGAGACGATTTATAGAAGGGGAAATAAAAAATAAAATATAACAAAAAAAAAGTTGGGGCTAAATTTGGTTTTGTTTGCAAACTAAGGGGGTGGGTATGGACAGAGACAGGCAAAGGCGATAGGTTGGGAGGGAGACAGTAGGGTAGGTCCGAGCCTGCCTCCAGACCGGTCGGCACCACCGCACTCCTTCCACACACCTGCAGGACAAGAGAAGAGGCCGGCCAGCTTCACCTGCCGGCCTGTTTTTGCTACAAGGCCTGTGCCGTCCAGCTTCACCTGCCGGCCTGTTTTTGCTACAAGGCCTGTGCCGGCCAGCTTCACCTGCCGGCCTGTTTTTGCTGCAAGGCCTGTGCCGGCCAGCTTCACCTGCCGGCCTGTTATTGCTACAACGGCCTGTGCCGGCCTTGCCATGCCTTTTCTGCCTGCCTCTGCCTTGACCCCATGCCTGCTAGCCCTTGTTTGCATTTGCCCCATAACATCCATCACCATGTGTGCCAGGATCATCACGCGAGCTGCAGGGACTGCCCTGTAGCCAGCCGCACCACGAGACTGCATTGATGCAGCCCGTGCTCCGTTCATGTTTTTGTGTTTGCTTGCATCAGTACCATCCAGTGTTCTGCAGGGACTGCCTTGCAGGCAGCCACACACGGGGACTGCATTTGTGCAGCCGTGCACTGTTTGTGTTCACTGCGCTCATTCAAGGGGGAGGCCTCGAACTGCATTGGTGCAGCCGGCCACATTCCCTGTCACCTGCATTTGTCTCATGAGCCAGAGACTGCGTGTGAGCAGCCTGGCTCCCTGCTTCAAGTATGGCCTGTGGGATGATGCATAGCCGCCGGGTTGGGGTGAGTTGCCTTCAGCAGCTGAAGACATAAAAAGGTTTTGTGACAGACAACGGGGCCTTTTGAACAGGCCCCGAAGACATCCGACCTTCTGCTGCGGGGGCGCTCACCCTCACAAACTATGACTGACTTTGCTATGTGCCCTTTTTCCCACAGAATCCATTAGTCCTGGGCCATGGTTTAGTGTAACATGCACAAGGATAAGGTTAAGGTAAATTGTACATGGTTTTGCTCCCCCCTGCATTTGTGTCTTAGCGCCGGCAATTTATTTAAGTCGTCTGCATGAGTGGGTTTGTTTAGTAAGTTACTCAGCCCGTAGGTTATTTTTTTGGGGACACGAATACAGTAAATGTCGCACTCAGGGATCCGAAGATAAAATGTACCCGGGGAAACTTGCACATGAAGGCACACGAAAATTCGACGACTCGGGACGAGTCTGTAAAAAGGGGAGGGGGTAGTGTTACGTCTGTGGAAATTCGCAGAGCACCATATAGGTCCTTGGATCAGTTATGTTGACAAGTCTGTGTTCCGATAGATTTCCCCACCGATGTCTAATGGGCAATTATTCGTGTGCAGGGCTGTGAATCTTCAGTTAGCCGTTTTTGTTTTGCTATCGTTATTTTGGACCAACCGTTCACAATAACCACCTCCACCGGCAACATCGCTCTCATCAACCGTTCACAACAACCACCTCCACCACCAACATTGCTCTCATCAACCGCTCCACAACAACCACGATCACCACAACCACCTTCTCGTCAACCGCCAACATCCCCACAGACAACGAACAGCCGCCTTCAGAACAACCACCTTAACCACAACCACACCACCCTCATGACCACCACAAAACGCCAGCCACACCACCATTACAACAACCACCGTAACCACCACCGCATTACCACCTCGGCACACGGTTGTGAGAAGCCTTGCATTCATCGGGTGGAAAGCAGACGACGGCCCCACCCCCCAACGAATAACATCTGTGCCGGCCAACGCAGCAGGAGAATAACCCAACACCAAGAGTTATAAAGCGACACTAGTTATGAAGAAAGGAAAAGAATGAGGAAAACGCCCTTCTTCTGGAAGTTTCGCGCGCATGCTGGAAGAGGAGGGAGGGGCGAGGCGCCGTGGAAATAAAAGGACTCACTGAACGAGAGTCGGCTGCTGGAAGTTGTGAGGTGTGTGGAGGAGAGGATAGAGTGTCGTGTCGGAGTTGTGGGCAGTGTGTGGAGCCGCAGTAGGGAGCTGGAGAGAGCGGAGCACAGCGGAGCCAAGGCGCGCGGCCTGCCGTACCATGGGTCATTGGAGAGGGGACATCGAGGGTCGCCCTAGCGAGTCACCACGAGGGACAAGGTAGCCAGCCCGGTCTCGCGGAGCCTTTGCGGTCTACACGGCTCCGTGTTTAAAAGACCCCAAGGGGTCCAGTCTACGCCTCTTCTGTCCTGGGGTTTTTCCTTTGTTTCTTTTGCATGAACGTTGTGGTGCCATCTCCATAAGTAGAACTGTCGATAAGTGACTGTACATAATAAATAGATGGTGGTAGCTCTTTGTCTTGCTCGCATCTTGTCCCTACCCCCATTCATTGCATGATTGAATACGTGCATTGTTTGCATACATGACTGCATATCCGCATCTTTGACTTTTCATACATGTTTGGTTGTGAAATAAATGTGCTTGTTTAAATGTCACCCGTTCGTTGCGTCCTATCCCTTGATTGAACTGCCATATTGCACTCGGAATATAGTTGGTTGTTAAATCGCCGATAAAGTGATCGGGTCCAACGGGGCTGCGCGATAAATACCCCGCTCAGTCATCCCAAAACGAAGTGAGCTGCTTAAGCGGCTCGTTTCCAAGCGGCCCCGTTACAGTCTCTCGGTAGTCTGCCCGCGCGATTGACCCTGTAGCGCGGGTAGAATATTGACTAGGCTGTGGTGTGCTCAAAACACACCCGTGGCTGGTTTTCAGCGTTGATCCGGAAAGCCGCGACTGGATTGTCTGTTCAGTGGGCGAAGCGGCCGCTATTGGTTAAACGCGGTCTTTCTCACGCCAGCGGGCGGGAATCTGTTACAATATATTGATAACATGGAAAAGCCAATATCTATTGATAACATGGACAAAGGCAATATATATATATATATATATATATATATATATATATATATATATATATATATATATATATATATATATATATATATATATTGATAACATGAACAAAGCCAATATCTATTGTGAACATGAACAAAGTCAATGTCTATTGATAACATTAACAAAGCCAATATATATTGTTAACGTGAACAAAGCCAATGTCAAGTGATAACATGAACAAAGCCAATATCGATTGTTAACATGAACAAAGCCAATATCTATTGTTAACATGAATAAAATCAATATCTATTTTTAACATGAATAAAATCAATATCTATTGTTAACATGAACAAAGCCAATATCTCTTGTTAACATGAACAAAGCCAATGTTTTTTGTTAACATGATCAAGGCCAATATCTATTGATAACATATACAAAGCCAATATATATTGTTAACATGGACAAAATCAATATATATTGATAACATTGACAAAGCCAATATCTATTGTTAACATAGACAAAGCCAATATATATTGCTCACATGAACAAAGCCAATGTCTATTGTGAACATGAACAAAGCCAATGTCTATTGTTAACATGGTCAAAGCCAATATCTATTGATAACATGGACAAAGCCAATATATATTGTTAACACGAACAAAGCCAACATCTATTGATAACATGGACAAAGCCAATAGCGATTGTTAACATGGACAAAGCCAATAGCGATTGTTAACATGGACAAAGCCAATAGCGATTGTTAACATGGACAAAGCCAACAGCGATTGTTAACATGGACAAAGCCAATGTGTATTGTTGTTTGTCCCATCTTTTCTTACAGTGAGTGAAACTATGATGCCCCATCACTCGTCTCTAAGCTGTTTACCCTGTGTTCGAATGCTGGCGCAGTTATAAACTGCCGCCCTGGTGTTTCACATGCAAGCTGTTTCATCAACGCATGTGACGTCCCTCGGACGGACGTTAAACCGGTGACCCCGTTCAAGATCCCACGGCGTCCTTCGTGAAGAGTTCCCTAAACAAATTCCATAATTGCTGCTCTCACTGCTGCCGGGAAGGGCAATGGCAAACCACCCTGTTATAACCGTTGCCAAGAAACAGGTGACGAGGTGTATCGGGGTTCATGTTTTTTTTTTTTTTTTTTCTTCCTCCCTGATTCCTGATGGGTGTTCTATCTTCAGTTGTGCATTGAATCGGTTGGACGGGAGGACCGTGGGGCCACGAGGATTGCGAACGCCGTCCATATCGGCCCAGACGTGGCAGGATATAATTGCGAGCTCACTTCAATCCATCCACTCATCACGTCTCCGCAAGTATAATCACCCTAATCAGCTTTTCATTGTGTAAGAGGGAGAATGCAATGAAATTTCATGGCTCGCTGATCTTCGCATAAAGAATCTCAGACCTATATATACCGAGACCTCCGTGAGGGTCTAAGTGATGGACGTCGGGTTCAATTACATGTTCGCACGCACTCAATTCGACGCCACAATACAAGGCGAACCGATGGGTTTTTGGGAAAGGATCCCAGGACCAAATGTTCGCTTCATGATAGATGTTCACGCTGCTGCTCGTTCTCCATCGACGAGCGCATTTCACCGGAGAAACCATTGGGCAGCACAAGCTTGTCCCGGGAAGGCCGCGTCCTTCATGAAGCCGGGAATGTTTGGCGGGAGCTCGGGGGGGGGGGACTTACACTTGGGCTCATCGGCCTACTCTGTGCATAGCACCAAATCGGTACTCTCGGCACAGCCCCCCCCCCCAAGGTGCGCACTCTCGGCACAGCCCCCCCCAAGGTGCGCACTCTCGGCACAGCCCCCCCAAGGTGCGCACTCTCGGCAAGCCCTCCCCCACAAGGTGCGCACTCTCGGCACAGCCCCCCCAAGGTGCGCACTCTCGGCACAGCCCCCCCCAAGGTGCGCACTCTCGGCACAGCCCACTCCCCAACGTGCGCACTCTCGGCACAGCCCCCTCCCCAACGTGCGCACTCTCGGCACAGCCCCCTCCCCAACGTGCGCACTCTCGGCACAGCCCCCTCCCCAACGTGCGCACTCTCGGCACAGCCCCCCCACCCCCCCTAAGGTGCGCAACATAGCGCACGGACGGGTGCGAGTTCTGTCCGTCCGGAGAGCTTCCCCATAATCCCCATTTTACGATCGGACGACGCCAGGACCGAGGAGACATTAAACAAGTCGAGTCCTCCGTGGGGATGCGGAGTCACTTTTTCCAGGCTCGGGGTGAACGTGAACCCTCCTGCTAACCCTGTGGAGTTCCATTCCCGGGAACTCGGCGACCTGCGGCGTTGACTCCAGGTGAGGAAGGTGAGGATGTGCGCTCGGCGATTCGGGGCTACGGATGACAAGCTTGGCTAACGGTGCCGCACACCCAGGTGTGCGAGGTGCGCTCGCGGCTCATTAATGGCAGTACAGGAGGAATAGTACTTATTGATCAACATTTTAAACAAGCGTCTTGAGCGGCCACGATGGGTCACCGGCGGTGGAGTGGCGCCGGGGGGTGGGGAGGTTGTGTGGTACGGTGGGGAGGGGGGAGGGGGCTGTGTAGTACGGTGGGGAGGGAGGCTGTGTAGTAGGACAGGGAGAGGGGAGGCTGTGTAGTAGGACGGGGGAGGGGAGGCTGTGTAGTAGGACGGGGGAGGGGAGGCTGTGTAGTAGGAGAGGGGAGGCTGTGTCGTAGGACGGGGGAGGGAGGCTGTGTAGTAGGACGGGGGGAGGGGAGGCTGTGTAGTAGGAGAGGGGAGGCTGTGTCGTAGGACGGGGGGAGGGGAGGCTGTGTAGTAGGAGAGGGGAGGCTGTGTCGTAGGACGGGGGGAGGGGAGGCTGTGTCGTAGGACGGGGGGAGGGGAGGCTGTGTAGTAGGACGGGGGAGGGGAGGCTGTGTAGTAGGAGAGGGGAGGCTGTGTCGTAGGACGGGGGGAGGGGAGGCTGTGTAGTAGGAGAGGGGAGGCTGTGTCGTAGGACGGGGGGAGGGGAGGCTGTGTCGTAGGACGGGGGGAGGGGAGGCTGTGTAGTAGGACGGGGGCCCCTGGAAGGAATACAGAAGAACGGCGAAGCCAAGATCTACGGCTGCTGATATGCAATGCGCTCTCCTCTCGCTCACAGGCGATTCCTTGGTGCCAAGTGGTGCTGGCGCGATACCAAGCGGTGAGTAAGCAGACCGCTGGACGCTCGCACGGGCTCGCGACCGGGTGCTCCAGCTGGTGGCAGCGTGTGCGATACGATCCGATCTCCTCGCGGGCTCCTCCATTGCGCCAAGCCGCGCCGTGTCAAGCTTCCCGAGCTGAAGCGCAGTCCGTGGTGCCGTGCCTGTAATCCCGGTGCGTGGTGCCGTGCCTGTAATCCCGGTGCGTGGTGCCGTGCCCGTAATCCCGGTGCGTGGTGCCGTGCCCGTAATCCCGGTGCGTGGTGCCGTGCCCGTAATCCCGGTGCGTGGTGCCGTGCCCGTAATCCCGGTGCGTGGTGCCGTGCCTGTAATCCCGGTGCGTGGTGCCGTGCCCGTAATCCTGGTCCGTCGTGCCGTGCCCGTAATCCCGGTGCGTGGTGCCGTGTCGTGCCGTGCCCGTAATCCCGGTGCGTGGTGCCGTGTCGTGCCGTGCCCGTAATCCCGGTGCGTGGTGCCGTGCCCGTAATCCTGGTCCGTCGTGCCGTGCCTGTAATCCCGGTGCGTGGTGCCGTGTCGTGCCGTGCCCGTAATCCTGGTCCGTCGTGCCGTGCCTGTAATCCCGGTGCGTGGTGCCGTGTCGTGCCGTGCCCGTAATCCTGGTCCGTCGTGCCGTGCCTGTAATCCCGGTGCGTGGTGCCGTGCCCGTAATCCCGGTGCGTGGTGCCGTGTCGTGCCGTGCCCGTAATCCCGGTGTGTTTGCGTCGTTCCCGAAACTCCGAGTGTTCACCGTTTCGTCAAAATGCCGAGCGTGGCTCAAGTGTAAGGAACATCATCGCCTGTTGTTTCATGTTGTCGCGTAGAAGCTGTTTGTGATACAAATTGCTTGTCGGAGATGTTCGTGCGTGTGGTGCTGTTCTTGTCGGGTTTAGCTCTTGGACGTGAGGCACGTTTATTAAGAAGAAAAGGAGAATCCCCATCCTCAGGATCCGATGCATGCCTTGTCGGATGCGGGATTACTTTGGATATTTGAGTAGAAATTCCCCGAGGGAGCCGGAATGCCCGAGGAGCGCCGGTATTCCAGGGGTACGTGCCGCTCTCCGAGGCGAACAAGTATGCCCCGAGGGAGCAGGCGTGCTTTAGGGAGCCAGTATGCCCCGAGGGAGCAGGCGTGCTTTAGGGAGCCAGTATGCCCCGAGGGAGCAGGCGTGCTTTAGGGAGCCAGTATGCGCCGAGGGAGCAGGCGTGCTCTGGGGAGCCAGTATGCCCCGAGGGAGCAGGCGTGCTCTGGGGAGCCAGTATGCCCCGAGGGAGCAGGCGTGCTCTTGGGAGCCAGTATGTGCCGAGGGAGCAGGCGTGCTTTAGGGAGCCAGTATGCGCCGAGGGAGCAGGCGTGCTCTTGGGAGCCAGTATGCCCCGAGGGAGCAGGCGTGCTCTTGGGAGCCAGTATGCCCCGAGGGAGCAGGCGTGCTCTTGGGAGCCAGTATGCGCCGAGGGAGCAGGCGTGCTTTAGGGAGCCAGTATGCGCCGAGGGAGCAGGCGTGCTCTTGGGAGCCAGTATGCCCCGAGGGAGCAGGCGTGCTCTTGGGAGCCAGTATGCCCCGAGGGAGCAGGCGTGCTCTTGGGAGCCAGTATGCGCCGAGGGAGCAGGCGTGCTTTAGGGAGCCAGTATGCGCCGAGGGAGCAGGCGTGCTCTTGGGAGCCAGTATGCCCCGAGGGAGCAGGCGTGCTCTTGGGAGCCAGTATGCCCCGAGGGAGCAGGCGTGCTCTTGGGAGCCAGTATGCCCCGAGGGCGCAGGCGTGCTTTAGGGAGCAAGTATGCTCTGAGGGAGCAGGCGTGCTCTGGGGGGGGGGCAGTATGCCCCGAGGGAGCAGGCATGCTCTGGGGGACAGGCTTGTCCCCAATGCCCTCCAACAGGGAGATTTGATCTGTAGGCAGCCCTGGCTGCGAGAAGCTTCTGTTGATATATGCGTCGTTGCTGAAGCATTCGTGGCGCTTCATGGAAACGATTTGTTGGTGTCGTTTGAAAAATGCGAAACGAGACAGAAAAAACAACCGCCGTCCTTGGAGCGGCGAGCTTTATCCGCCAAGTCGTGTGTGCATTATGTGTTCCATTGGTTTCAGCGGATAACATCGGGAATCGCATGAATGTTGGACACTTTATCAGCGCGTGCACCGCCTTCAGGTCACGTCACGTGATCATAATCCTGAAAGTTTGTAAAACGGTATTATAGTTTGCACCAAGCGAGGGACGAGGAAATTTACACAGTCCACCGTGGATCATGCACCGTGTTGTTGAAATATGTAACAGCATTGCTTGGGGGGGGGGGGTTGTTTTAGATCAACTTGGGAACGCATTAACTGAGGGGAATTTATTTACTGGTTCCTTTCATTTTCGGGTTATGATGAATATGGTGTCACCGCACAAGCTCCACAACCACGCGGATCGTGCGTGGTCCCAAAACCATCCGGGCCCCACAACCCGAAGGGAAATGCACATGGGCCACAACCTGGCGGGTGCTACTACCACAGTTCCTCAACTACATGGGCCCCACATGAACCCCACCATGACGTAAGCTTCGTGCACCTCACAAACACGCAGGCCCATGCACATGCCCCACAACCCTGCAGATCCCGCTTGTTCCCCACAAACATACGGGCCCCACACACGCGTGGTTCCCATCAACATGCAGGCTCAGAGTACGCCCCACCACGACCATGCAGGCCCGCTGTGTTCCACAACCACGAGACCCACATTCAGCCCGCTACCACCCGAGCCCCACAATGACACAGGCCCCACATGTGCACCACACAACCACACGAGCCGCTGTGCGTGCTCCACAAACACATCCTTGCCAACTCCACCACGCTTTTGGTGGTCATGTACCCCTTTTTGTATACAGTCTGCTGATTTTATTACCCAACAAGAAGGGCCCTCGGCAGAGCGCACACCAACGCCATGCAATGCCTGATCCACGAGAACATACCGAACCCATGACATGTTTGTAATATCATGCGACACACCACGACATCGTTTTTGGCCCTCTCTCTCTCTCAATGGTGAAGAATCACTTTAACAATTAAATAATTCTCGTATCCGGATTCGGATCTACACCAAAATCGAATCAATTCGTCCTTGGCACACACCCAACACGTCCACCAAGTTTCATCCGGATCCGTCCGCAACTTTTTTTGAGATATCCTGCACACAGACGACAAACAAACAAACAGACAGACAGAGAGAGGTGAAAACATCACCTACTTCACCTTCGGTGGTGGAGGTAATAAGGGTGAGAAATACCACTTTCTCAAAATAACCTCCCATCGAGGTTTGTGATGGATGTTCATGTCGTGACGAGGTTTCTGTGGGCTTTCGGGCGAAGGTTTGTGTTTGATTGGAGACAACTACCATTCAACGTCCGTGGCAACAAATGACAAATGCTCTCCCATTACACTTACAAACGTTATTGACCAGCGGAAGTAGGGCGTTTCTCATTGGTTGGCTGACATGACGTAAACATTGCACCAATGAGAAGGGCGCCTGTGCTGCGTTTGAACGTACACGCACGCACGCACGCACGCACACCTTTGTACGAGGTCCCAAGCATCCCAGTGACATGAGGTCATTGCTGTTGATCTACCTATACTAAGTCTGTCTGGGAGAGTCGGGTTTATCGATAAATTTGTGTTTATATTTTACTTATTACAACAAATGTAAAACAATGTAAAGATCAAAACATGTTCAGGAGTTGCATGTAAAACAAAAACAAAAAAACATTAATTAGAAAAACATGATGATTCTACTTTAATTTTGCATCAGAGAGTGTGTTCGAATGCACAAATTTAAGGTTGAAATTTTAAAAACTTCTCGACCATGAAAAGGGGGACAACCCTCTTGCCGACCCCACCCCGTCGCGGTCGCTTCGCTCCATCACACCGCCAACCCATTCCATCCAACTTCTTTTTCGTCTTCCTCTCTCTCAATGTTGGCAACACAGCACAACGTTTCTCATCTCAAAGGCAAGGCAATGAGTACTGCCGTGTGTCGGGTACGCACGGACACGCGTGTTCCAGTAGATACGTCCGCAGGACACAATCACCCACACAGTGCCTCTTGCACATTTAACAAGGGATAACGACTAATGGAGCGATGACACCAGGATCACACGAGTTGCTGTGCCGAGCAATTGGCGTCCGCCGTTTGAGTGTCATCACCGTTCGTAATTATCTCGATTCACGGTGAAAACGCACATGTAGTGCTCGGACTCGTTGTTGCCCCCCCCCCGCCCCCGCAGTGATCCCCGCCACTCTTCCATTAATTGGCTTGTGGACAGACTAATCGTCCCATCCAATGGGAACGCGTGCTCGTACAATCCCCTATGTTGGTAATTTTGTTGAGACCCCTAAACACCATTACGTTGGAGCAAAGTGCATCATTTTCAATGATATTTGCCTGCAAGTGTCGGAGCTACTCGTACCGTCAACAATGGTAATTGTATTCCCTTTCACGCTTCTGTGACGTCATTGGCTGATGTTTTGGGGTATTTTTCAATACGAGCTATCCGAAGCTCATTGACATTGCCATGAACGTGCCCAACGGAGGTGGTATGGCGTGCGTGCCCGCAGCTTTTGGTAATTGTTGCTGGGAAGAAGCAATTTGTTGGGAAATGTGTCATTTCATTTGTGGGGAGGGAAAAAAAAAAAAACCTTTCAAACTTTTACCTTAATCAAAATCCCACCTGATGTGCTCAGATGTTCGCAACAAATCAACCTGGTTCGGAAGTTCCAACTTCTGTTACAAAAGTAGATCGAGAGAAATGGTTGCTCAGGGTAGCAAACCACGTTTGATGAACTTTTTTTTATTTCGTCTGCAATCTGTAGCTGCTGCTTGCTTCATTACTTGGGAGCGTGGCTGTGCCGCTGATGCAGTGCCTCCTGTTATGAGTATGCTGGTAGTCGTTTTGCCAATATTGGAAGGATGACTGGCTGTCAACCCACCTGGTATTATTTAACGGTAACAACAGGGGCTCCAACTCAAGACCCTAAGATCTTAAACCAGCCACCTCAACCGTTAAACAAACAGCAGGCTTGGTCGATGAATTCATTCACCATTTTGAGATGTTTGTATTTGAATTACAGACGAGGAACACATCACGTTTGTGTGTGGGTGAGATTTCTCGATGTCCAAGTGAACTTCAAACTTGTCGTTCTGACATATTGGATGTTCAGCTGATCAGATTCAAAAAAGGGGAACATCATTTTTTTTAACCTCTGCCACCGAAGGTGAATATAGGTCATGTTTTCACCCCTGTCTGTCTGTCTGTCTATCTGTCTGTTTGTTTGTTTGTGTGCAGGATATCTCAAAAAGTTGTGGACAGATTAGGACAAAACTTGGTGCACGAGTTGGTTCGGTGACGATTCAATTTTAGTTCAGGTCCGAATCCAGATCCAGCTGGCCTATCAGTGGCATACAAAACGTAAACGAATCCGCTTGGCAGAGGAGGTATGCGCTCTACCGAGTGTCCTTCGAGTTTAAATCCTGTAACAATCAAGAAGAACAGTGACAATAATCAACTTAGTTGTTTCACCAAACTGTCGATTGGAAGCGATTGGAGGTCAGAATCCTGGCATGCCGGTGGTGTGGAAATGCACGTGTATGGACATGATGTTCTTTGAGGTCGAAATAGACATCACCAAATCAATCAGTAAAGTAGCATCAGCAGCTCCCCTTACATTACTACACTTTCTGCATTTCGTTACGTGCTACTTATCAAAAATGGATGATGTTTTATGAAATCCGACTTCATTCCATTCCAAAGTCGACACCAGCTTCCCCAAGGTCACCTCCTCTTCTTTACTTTGTAGTACATGGCTTCTGGTTGCATCATTTCCTGTGTGTGTAGCTGACGTGGTACCCACTGTAGGTTGGGGGTAGGAATTTGCAATTTGTCCATGGTGCCGGTGCTAGCTCGCCTACTCTTCAGGAAGGACACCGTGGGATTTAACATCCACCAACTAATGCCGACTGACGGGTTGCCCAGTTTAACGTCCGTCCGAGGGACGGATCGCGCATTGATCACTCACCCTGCCTGTGAAACACCAGGATGGAAGTTTATACCTGGGTCAGTATTCAAACCCAGAATAGATAGCCCAAATGAAAGTGTGCATACCTCGATGCTATCCTGCCAGCCTTCCGATGTCACTTGACCTTTCGAAGGTCAACAAAATTGACGTCCCAATGGTGCGAAAGATATAAAAAAAATTTTTACGATCAAGATAAGGTCTGGGGGTTTGTTACTCACAACTATGCTACTAAACCGATGTTTGGATGTCCTGAAGTCCTAAGGAATGTCTGAAAGGCACAAACAAAATGGTCAACCACCTCTCTTTATGGAGAACCAGATTCTATGACAAGAGCAGTTCCAGCTGTCTGACCCTCAGCCAAGAATCGTAGGTGGCAACCAGTGTGACCACTCCTTGGCTTTTTCACAAGATCTTGGCTGTTCGTTGTTCACCTTGGCGTCTTGGTTTTCTATAGGTTTTCTTGGCGTATAGGTTTTCTATTAGCATCGCTTTTCCGAAACCTCGTGAATTCTTGGCTTTTTTCATTGGCTCACTTTGGCATTTATGAAAATGAGGAGTGGTCACACTGGTGGCAACCCCTGGAATTTTCGGATGTCTTTAATTCTCACAAAGTAGCAACAAGAGATGTTGTTGCCAAAGCAGCTACCACGCGAATGATTCATTCCGCAGGTAAAACATCTGGTGTTGAATGCGTTTGAGAGCACAAGGACGCAAACCCATTCAAACATCAGTTGCATTAGGACTGAAGATGTTGTCAAACGCACTTTTTAATATCCGTCCATAAGTTTTTTTTTTTTTTTAATTTGCTTCGTGAAAATCATTTTAAATCTCAAATTTAACGTTGATTAGTTGTTTGTTTTTTGGTTTGTTTCTTTCATCTTCAGTTTGAGAAATACATTTTGCTTGAGTGCTTTCCCCAAACGCATCAAGGCATTGTGGGGGGTAATGGAGGTGCTATAGTGAGTGAAAAGGTGGTGGGTGGAGAGTGGGTGGTCGGTTGTGGAGGAGTGGTTGATGGAAAATAGAGAAACAGGGATGGAAGCAGAAGCAGCACGCGTACGGCTCTGCATCTCAGTACGTCCATCTTTGCTCTACAGGTAGAGTAAAACTTGCTCGAATGTCCGATAAATTCTATCCCTTCTACTCTGTTGGATGTCTCCTAAATAATTTTTTTTTTTATTGTATTTATGTCCCAAAAAGAACGTGTCTTGTTCTCATGCAAATCGTGTATGGATGGGATGACGTATGATCAAGGTTGTATGAATCGTATCGGAATCCAACAAGACGTTTCCCGAAGACCGCTACAGAGGGCACGATTTACCATTGATTATTTTACACCGCTCGCACCAGGCAGGACCTGTCACACCGCATTTCCCTCGAGCAGAGAAGCGAATGGAGAGCCAAAGCTCAAACAGGTGTTTCATTCTTTTACCAACGCAGGATTCTGGACGTGCACCGACTGCATTGAACTTCGCGTACAATGTACGAGCTGTGTTCTGTGTACCGTTTTATACATATGGGTAGTCATCACTTATCTTTCTGGGATTCTCTTGCATATCATGCATGTTAGCATTTTTGGTGGAGGTAATTCGATTATTACACTGGAATACTTTCAGAGTAACAAAATGAAGCAGGATCTGATGAGTAATGTAATCGTGCCAAATTTTCATCACACTATCGTTCGACAAGTGTCTGTCTGTCTGTGTTTGTGTGTTTTTTTGTTTCCAGTCGAAGCTCGTGGAAGAGCACAAAACAGATCAGGAGGCAACGTAACAAAAGGAAGAGCAGAAGGAGACGGGGGGGGGGGGATGCTAACAGCAAGGCCGAGGGAGAAAATAAACAGATGGACAACAAGGGATGCGGGGTAAGGATGGGGGCTTGGGGTAGGGGAGAATGCAAGGGGTGGATAAGATGGATACAGAAGCCAAATAGGTGGTTTGGGGGGGGGGTGGTAGATTAACAGGTGTAGAGATCATGGTTTTGTATTGGGGACGATCTGAGTTTGTGGTGAATAGTTGTCTTGAAGACAGAGAGGTAACAATGAGATTGAAGAGGATGTGGAAGTTAGTTCCACAGGCAGGCTGAGCAAGGTATGAGGCAGGAGAGCTAGCCCAGAGTGGAGAGCTGCACTCCATCAAACTGCAGATGAAGGGCTGGTGGGTGGATAAGATTTCAGGTCTACCAAGGAAGGACACTGAACGACGAAGAATGTCCAGTCGATGACTGGTTTTAGAGGCCAACCTTGAAATGTGGTTTCCCACGAAAGATCATGGCTGAGAGTGAGACCCAACAGTTTGAGTGACTGAACTTTTTCAAAATGGTTGAAAGAAAGTAGATGGGATAGTCTGCCGTACGGAACTTTCAGATCGAGAGTGAGGTTGTGGGATTTGTCTGGATTAAAACACGTATTCCAAATGTTTCATTAGTTTGTGATTTCTTTTCAAGGTCTGAAGAGAGGGAAGAGGCTGCTGAAGGTCTGTTTGAAGGATGAGGGATGTCACAGCAGAGAGTGGAGTAATCAGCAAAAACATAAAGAGGATTTTCCTGAGGGTCGAAGAGGTCGTTGATGAAGATTAGGAATAGGACTTGACCCAGAACACTGTCTTGGGAGACGTGAAAGGGTTCCATTGAGAGTCACATGTTGGTTACAAGAGCAGAGGAAGTTAGTAATCCAAGAGTGGAGTTGGCCTTGGATGTCAAATGTTTGGAGAGCAAGGCAGATATATTTGCATTGAAAGCTTGAGATCTGTCCAGAGAGACAGCCCTGATGTCATGTCTGACATTGAGGGTCTCCATCTTTTGCTGGGAGAGTCGAAGCAGCATGTCTAAGGTAGAGTGACCTGGTCACAATCTACATTGATCATCTGTGATGAGGTTGTTGGAGGAGAGGAATGATATTATGTCAACTGTGATCATGGATTCCATGACCTTGCTGATGATTGGAAGGAAGCTAATTGGTCTGTAGTTAAGGGGATCAATTTTTGCACCTTTTTCATTTAATGCTCTGATGTTGGAGGATTTCCAAGCAGATGGAAGATGACCTCGGGCAAATTATAAGGTGAAAATGGCAGAGAGAGGATGGGAAAGGGCAGCATAGCAGGTTTTTAGGACATGTGAATTAACGCTGTCCGGTCCAGTTGCTGAATCAGAGTCGAGGTTTGCCAGAAACTTCTCCACCTTCTCAGGTGCAATGCATGCAGAGTGAGAAATGTAATTCTAGATATACAGTGAGATTCCACAACCAGGATGGGGTACGGGTCGGTCAAAGTGGAGGAGACAACAGCCAGAGAGAGAGAGAGAGAGAGACACCAAAAATTTGGGGATGTGTTGTGGGAGGAAGGATTCTGGTAAACAGATGGTGTCCGCTTTATCAGCAGTGGCCTGGATTTAGAGATCTGTCAGGTTAGACCTTGGATGTTTGAGGTCCATACAGTAAGGGATAGGAGTGAGGAGGAGCTGCTGGAAGGGTGCAGGAATGAAGGAAGGAGTAAGGATAGGGTGTGGGACAGGGGGTTGTTGTTTCTGATGGAGTAGCAAGCAGAGGAAGGCGTTTAAAGTGTTTTTAAAGGTGTTATTAAGAGCTTTTAAAGGAAGAAACGTTGCATTAAATGAAAATTCAGTTTGGGGTATAGAGGCTTTTCAGAGCGATCCCATAATGGCGTTCGCGCTGCCATGTTGGTTGTATTCGCTTCCCTGGAAACGACAGCATCATTAGTTGAACAATCTAGCACGTTTATCTCGTTATTCTGACTTACCGCAATGGAAGGTTAATGCTAATTATTTGGCCTTGTGAAGTGTTGTTTATCTTTTCTCGCTTGTTTAGCTTGCCAACCAATATGGCACCCAAGCACTGCATAATGGGTACTGAAACCCCTCTGTTGAAAGGGAGAAGGGATAGGGAATGAAGGAACAACTGAGCATGAGAGATACAGTAGTTCAGTTTTTACTGATGAAGTTGTTGTTTCTTCTTTTTTTTGTGTATGTATATGTTTGTTTGTGTGTTCGACTGCTATGGACTCTTGAACCACGAGCGAAAGAGTTGAAAACTGGTAGTTGTACTCGGAGTGTGCATGGGAAGGTTTTAGGTGGTTAAAAATAATCATGGTTCTGGGGGTTCAAAGTCGAAGGAGCAACCTAATCCTCTCTATGTAAATATGTGAGGCTCCAGGTGGGAGCTGGTATCACAAGTCATACTAAATACCCCAACTTTAGGGGAATTAACCCATTCATAATTCTGGAGGAAATAGCACATTACCCATTGGGTGATTGAGTCACCCCTAGCCCCTCCCCCCTCTCCAAAATGACACATGCACACACACACACACACACACACACACACACACACACACACACACACACACACACACACACATACACTTACATTTGTACTGCGAGCAAACTCACACATGCAATTCTGACAACTCAATAAATAAATAGCACCGCAAAGCGGGCGTAACCCCTCAGCCCCTTGACGCAAACCAATTTCAAGATGGTGGCCATATTGAAATCACAGCATGCCCATTTTTGAAAGGAACCTTCCTCTACTCAACCACAACACACCCAGCAAAAATGGATTTAATCGGACAAGGTGTTCTCCTCGAAATTGACGGAAACCAATTTCAAGATGGCTGCCGTGGCGGCCACAGTGAAAATCGCAGCATGCCCATTTTGGAAAGGCACTTCCTCTACCCAACCCTATTATACCTCGCCAGAATAAAATCAATGTGTGAAGCCGTTCTCAAGTTATTGTCCGGAAGCCAAATTCAAGATGGCTGCTCTAGCCGCCATATTGGATATCGGATTGTGCTGGATATCGAAAGAAACCTTCCTCTAACCACCCCCATTGTACCCCCATGAAAATAAAATCAATCTGTCAAGCCGTTCTCAAGTTACTGTCCGGAAACCAATTTCAAGATGGCTGCCCTAGCCGCCATATTGGATATCGCATCACACTGAATATCGAAAGGACCCTTCCTCCACTCAGCCCCAACACACCCTGCAAAAATGGATTTAATCGGACAAGGCGTTCTCCTCAATATCGACGGAAACCAATTTCAAGATGGCTGACATGGAGGCCTCATTGAAAATCGCAGCGCGCCCATTTTCGAAAGGAACCTTCCTCGACTCAACCCCAACATATCCTGCAAAAATGGATTTAATCGGACAAGGCGTTCTCGAAATTGACGGAAACCAAAAGTTGACAGACGCCCGCCCAGACAACGCCTGTGACGACAATACCCCTTAGCCCAATTCAGGCTGAGTGGTAAAAATCTTCAACCTCCCCCTCTCAACACTGTCCTGTACTCCACTCCCCAACCCCAAGTTCTCACCCTTCTCCTCCTAACCCAAAGGCATCAATCCCTTCTCTGCACTGAAGCTTTCAAACCCTCCCTCATTCCCCCTCTCCCACTGAAAGTCCTCACTCCCTCCCCCTCAAAAGTCGTCCCATCTTTACTCTCAGCCTCCTTCCGCTCATAAAAGCAAACGGACATTCCCACGTCAAAACAGCGGAATACGTAACATTTTCTGCTCTCCTGTCATGCTATCGCCGACTTCACAGAAACCCATCACAGTCACCTGTTCAGCTCACATTTTGAGAAAATGGCCGGATATAAATAGCAAACCTGCGTAACCTCCGCAGTAAAAGTGCCGCTTGAGAGAAAAGGTAATTTTATGGATTTCTAAAGGGTAATTCAAAAAGGTTCCTAAATTGATGGCCATAGTATAGAAATGGAGGGTGGAGTCAGGTGAACTGTACAACCAATGGGTTGAACTCGCATGGATGCATGCACGCACAGCTCCTTTTATAGCATCGACTATCCTGTCCATAAGGAGGGGTTCTTTGCGAGCCGTTATATTTTAAAAACACTCCACAAGGGATATTTATAATGTTCACAGGTTGAATGTTCTCTGCAAAGGACGGCGTGCTCTGCTAATGCAATGCAGTGGACGCACAGCACGTGATCGGGAGTTTGAAAGATGTGATTTGTATTGATTATGGGGAATCTTTTAACGGGAATACACAAGGAAAGGAGCTGAAACACTGCTTTACAAATCATTATGCGGTGATATTGTTTGCTTGAAGCATTTACAAGAATTTAGTTTGTTTTTGATTTCTGTGCATAGTGTGATTGTAAGTAATTAATGTGTAATCAAAATTATCTGTATCCTCCGAGTACTACACCATAAGGTGAGAGACAGACACCGCATGTCCCTTCTCCAAGCTGTGAAATTTCATAAAAGTCACTCCATTTGCTCGTCTGCATCTCCGCACGGTTCGCTACTACTCCAGCAATAGCGACTCTATGCAACGTGTCAATGGCATTGTGTGCAATGTGGTTCCTCGAGCGCATAATGCACGAGGCCGAACATTCCCGATATTGATCACATTGCACATATGATAATATTAACAGAATTATGAGCTCAGGATTATAAAAATAAAAATAAACATTATACCCATCTCCTTGCAACATCCACAGTCTGTCTTTGTCTATATTCATGTTCCTCCAATAACTTGATGCATGCGAGGAAAGATCACCAACATTAGCTTTGTTACGACAGGAGTGAAGGTTACCTGTAATCCTTTCCCAAACCAATAATGTCCAAACGATATAAATTGCATCCATCATGATGAACCTTGTACAGGATAAAAATCAAAATGCCAAAACATTGGAATAATCATGTCATTAAAGTTGGATTGTTGAAGCTAGCTGTACATTCCACGATCAAATCATCTTACCAGGTAACCTCAGTCTTCACTTCTTAGTCTCTTTCACCGGCCCGTGACTAAGAGTTAAGACAATGTCTCCAAGGCCTGAAAACAGATTGGAGAAGCAGATTGAATCATCGAAGAAGTCCTTTAATACAATGCGTAACAGGACGTACAACTATTGTTCATGCTTTTGGAGAGCATCATGTTCCCAATGTATTAAACATTATTATTATTATTATTATTATTATTATTATTATTATTATTATTATTATTATTAGGAGACCAAGCATTTATATGCTAGGTCTCCTATTGTTTTCGTTATTTTATTATTATTCTTTCTGCCGAATTTTTGTGGAAGCTCCAGCATCGGCACTGCTGCTCCGATAAAGTTAAAACTTCACAGGAATGTCCGTGCGAATGGGAACTGATGCATATTATTTCCGAGTTTTGATTTCGCAATCATCAGGCCAACCAGCTTGGTTTAACCAAAAAAAAGAAATGCTATCAATTTGATTGTTGACAGGTTATGATCGATTACCGATGGTAGAAAAAAAATGTATAAGATGATGTCATCGGTGAAGCAGTTTGCCAGCCACGTCGAGGTTAAAAAAACATTTTTTTCTGATTAACACGAAACATTTTTTGTGGCATCTACACCACGACAAAAACTTGAATATGAAATTTCGTTTCGATCTGACGCTTGGTTTAGTAATGACAAATTAAACAAAATTGATGAAAATTGATGATGTCATAGGTTACATCATCTTGGAGTACTTTTCCAGATTGGAGTAAGCTAAAAAAAGCTATTTCTCCAAAACTGCTGCTCTGATGAAGTCGAAACTTGCCATGCAATGTTGGGGCAAATGGAAACTGACGCATTCTTTTTTCAAAATTTTGATTTTGCAATCACCACGGCAACCAGCTTGGATTTAAATAAAAACTCAAAAACTCTTATTCTCCAAAACCACAAATGGTATTAATTTGATTCTTCTCAGGTTAAAATTGACTATCCATGCCGCAAAAAAAAAAAAAAAATTGTATAAGATGTCATCAGTTACGTGGTTTGGCTGCCATGTTGGATCAATGGTGAACCTCGTAAAAAAATCTTCTTCTTCAATAGCGTTCAACCGATTGATGTGAAACTTGGCACATATGATCGAGTACCCCTGGGGAATGTATATGCTGTTAATGATGATGTCATAGATCACGTGGTTTTGAAATTGCCTCGTATTGGACAAGGGACATTGGGCCCCTGCATCACTACACACAGTTTTTATTATTATTATTATTATTATGATTATTATTATTATTATTATTCAGGCATGCCTGTACGTGCGTGGCAGTACGTGCGTGGCTGTACGTGCAAAAAAAACAAAAAACTTTCAAACCGCGTGCCAGAAACAACAACCACACAGGCCGTTCCTTCGCTCTTGCGTGCCCATACGTGCGTGGCCGTACGTGCGTGGCTGTACGTGCAAAAAAAAATAAAAAAAACTTTCAAACCGCGTGCCAGAAACAACAACCACACAGGCCGTTCCTTCGCTCTGCTAAACGACGACTGGATTGGGGCATTGTGTTTATCTATAAATGCGCATAAGAAATCGAGAAATTATTAGAATACATTAAGTCATCGCTATCCGGAAGTGGTGCGTGCCCATACGGAATGTTCACATGCATTCCATGAATTAATTATCGCTTGCATTGAAGTTACAACTGCTGTGATACTTACACACACAGAGTTAATTAAAATCCAAATTAAAATCAAGTTTACCTCCCTGTCTTTGCTTGCCATGACATTCGCTGCCATTGACCATTGCCACTCCTACGCCACGGTAACTAAGGCGCCCTTTCCCCATCGGCCACGCCTACACAGCAACGTGTCCTGTCATTGGTTTGGTAAATATATGGCCATAACTTGGGAACCACTTGTCCGATTAATATCAAACCTTGAAAAGGCACATACTCAGGTCCCCGGCAATATACCTGGCAAGTTTCAATTAGATCGGACCAGTGGTTGTCGAGAAACAGCGGTCACAGACACACAGATTGCTGGAATTATAGATAGATTATTTCATATGCAGCCAGAAGCTGCTGGGTGCATCTTTGCTGGGAGCATGACTGTGCCGCTGATCCAGTGCCCACCTGTTTCCAGTAAGCTGTTACTCAATTTTGCCAAACTCGAAGGATGACAGGCTGAGTCAATCCACCTCGTGTTATTTAACAAGCCAACAGGGGCTCATACTCAAGACCCTAAGATCTTAAGCCAGCCGCGTTAACCGTTGAGCCTTCACCAGGCTTACCTGTATCAATGATTTGATCTTATTGCACCATTGCTAAACTCTTTGCTTTGTAAAACTTCCTGATGGACGGGCATACAATTCATTCTGTTAACATGTACAAACACAATTTGAAGTTATTCATGGAAAACTGGACAAATTTGTAGTTTTATTTTTAACGAGAACGCAGCTGAACAGTTTTATTTTGTCGTTTGTCACAGTATCTTGGGTTGAAATCAAATAGTGAATGAATATTGAATATGGATGGATTAATGTTATTGCCATTTCAAGGTATATCAGGGAATGCCACTGAATCTTCCTGGGTGATGAAATACTGTGCACTGCTTTCTTTGCCATTCCTCCTTAATAGTCGTACTTGGGCCAGGTATGGATTTGTAATTTATTCAGGGTGTCAGTGATAACTTGCCTACTCTTTGTGAAAGACACCATGTGATCTCGAAGGTCTACCGATAAACCAATTCTGATAGTCGGGTCCCCATTTGAACGTCTCGTTGAGGGATGGTCCACTTACTGATGCTGCTTCAGCAGAACACAGCCAGGTGAAACACCAGGGTGACTTTATAGTTGGGTAGGGAATATAACCAGATTGGCAGGATTGTCTAGAGGTACACACACTCATCTCTAAGCTGTCTAGCCTGAGTTTGAATCTCGATCCAGGTATAAACGGTCATCCCGGTGAGTCGCACACAGGGTGATGAATCGATGTGTGTGCCATCCCTCGGGTGGACGTTAAACAGGTTCCCCATCTACCAGCATTCCTTAGTGGACGTTAAACTTCCCGCAATGCAGTCTTTCACAAAGAGTTGGTGAGCTATCGCCGGCACCATGAACAAATTGCAAATTCCTGCCCCAACCAGCAGAGGGCATTGCATTAGCGGTACAGCCACACCCTCGTCCAATGATGCCACCCCTCAGCCTTGTGCTACATATGAAAGAAGAAGTGTAATATAACCCCTGTGACTAGTGAGCTTAAAGATGAGTATGTTACCTGCTGCGCTGTCCTGTCAAACCTGATATTGGATAAGATGTACTTCAAAATATATACCATTTTCATTCCAAATCTGCTTCTCACCAAGGCCGTTAGTGTTATGACTATCCATCGGGATTTTGTTCGAGTTCATCGTATTTGTGGAAAAGCGTTTCCAGGGACGGTTTTTGGATTAGCGTTGCAGGGTGGGTTGCTTCTTGCTTTGTGAGCAGGAATCAGAAACTTTTTTTCTTGACTTGATTTAGTTCTGACAGCTGCAAGGATACATCATCGGCCAAGACGTCATTAATCTTTTGGCGCTTCTCAAAAGGTTCACTTATTGAATGAAGTCATTTTGGGTGAGCATTGCTTTGTGGGTCCAATGGTTGTAAACACAAGTACGGCACAACTTACCACACTTGGGTATAATTTACATGCACCCAGCCGGGTTACCGCACCAAATGTACGCAGAGCAGTTTGCCCTGCTCGCGGAATGCACATCGTCTGCAAAATGAAATTTATGATCTAATTTACCCAAAGCCATGCTCTTGCTTATATAAATGAAACATACTGTCTGATTATAACGGGTGTAAATCTCGTCGATGTGTTTTAAGGTTGAGTTTAAAATGACAAACATTTATTGCTCCAAATATGATGCGTACATGCTTTAAAGTCATAACTGGGACTCCTATTCAGCTACCTTATAAATTGGCTCTTTGAACCTTTTGAATCTCCCCCCTCAGATGACTTCGGAAAGCATGGCTCGGTATATGCAGTGAGCGCGCACTCATCGCTAGGGGTGAGTAACTCACAAGTCTTGTTCGGCCTCACGGCTAAAATTGCAGTTGGTAGCAGCAAACCACTGAATGCTCCAAACTACCAAAGGTTTCAGAAAGTGATCTGAACACGCAAGGCCCTCTGGGTGTCATATTGATTATGTTGTTGGAAAGGGAAATGAAGGCATCAAGTTGCAGCTCTTATCTGGTGTTTATGTGGCCTTCTGGAAGAAGAGTTCACATATTTATCCATCGGTTTTTGTCTACACACGAATACGCTGATAACCCCCATTAACCCCTACTTCCCCACCCCGAAGGCAACCTCCTTCCAAATTTCCAGTGTTTCCTTCTCGATCTATCTTGTCCACCCCGTGCGCACCCTCCCGTACCTCTCATTCCTCCCCACATCCCTTATTTGTCCAAGTCTGTCTCTATTTTGTCCTTTTACTCGACTGTTGGTGTTTCCACTTCTCTCTGCTGTCCCTTATGTTCTGCTATGTCCTGATCCATTCATTGTTCCAGCTCTTCCATGAGCCTTGACTTTGTAACCAAAAAAAAAATAATGATAGAAGTTGCAGATCATAATAGTGAGAAGGTGTAAGCGTCCTTACCATCCAGAAATCCGAATAACTACACAAAGGAAATGTAAAAAAAAAATTGGAATGTCGTGACTTGTGCAAAATGTGTACAAGCGTGTAGAACCGTTACCATTTGTCCTTTCATATCTCCATCATCGATTTATTTAATTTAACATTTCATTTCCATGTTGTGTCCCTTTTTAGTGAATGCATACTGGACTGGCATTTGATTCCAAATTCAGCTAGATATTTGAATCATTACTGGTGTGTGTGTGTGCTGCTGATATGCTCAATCGGGCACGAAGTTGGAATTTGATCAGGGTGCCGGCGGTAGCCCACCTACTCTTCGCGAAGGAGACCATAGGATCTCCACTGTCTACCAAGTAATGCTGGCAGCCGCGACACCCATTTCTCTGCATGTGAAGCACCAAGCTGTCAGTTTATAGCTGGGTTGAGATTCAGACCCATGCTACACGGCTCAGAGGCAAGTGTGCGTACCTCTCGGCCATCCTTCAAGCCTCAGTGTGTTCAGGATGAAGATAAAGTCATGTGAATATATAACTGGATGCATCTGTGACACAAGCTTGACGTTTTGTTGATGTGACATATTAAGTGACTGCAATTCTCCGACGTGGTGTCCTGCTTGAGTTTTTCCATTCAGAGATTCATTCGGATCGACTAATGTGACACTTTTAATGGGTGGAATTTCATCCTTTAACAAGAAGAGCACTCGGTAGAGTGCATACATCTGCCAGGCTGATTAGTTTACGTTTTGGATCCCACTGATAGGCCGGATCTGGATTCAGACATGAACTAAAATTTAATCGGCTTC
Organism: Eptatretus burgeri; assembly: GCF_056783735.1. Classification (NCBI taxonomy): domain Eukaryota; kingdom Metazoa; phylum Chordata; class Myxini; order Myxiniformes; family Myxinidae; genus Eptatretus; species Eptatretus burgeri. The sequence goes on from NC_140972.1 coordinate 5,924,284, forward strand.
TTCTTATCACCAAAGCAACTGACCCACCAAGTTTCGTCCGAATCCATCTGCAACTTTTTGAGATATTGTGTTCCATATCGTTTTTGGCCCCATCACTCAACGGTGAAGAATCACTTAAATTATTATCAGATTTGGATTCGGATCTTCATCAAAATCGAATCATTTTGTCCTTGTCACCTACCCAAGCTCTACACCAAGTTTTGTCCGGATCCCTCCACAACTTTTTCCTCTATTATTCTACCTTGAGCTGTTGTACGAGAGACACTTCGTGTGCAGTAGCTTGTTAATGAGTTGGAGGAGTATTCCTGGAGAGCTTGCTCATTTGTATATTCTGATCACAGCTGCGCTGTTCACATCTTCAGCTTCCGCTTCATTTCATGAAATCTCCCTCAGGTACTATAAATCAACACGTGGTACTTATCTCTGTTGAAACTTCTTCGCATGATAACTCGTCTGTCTGCCTAAATAGAGCACAAAGATGGAGATGGGGAGTAGAGAATGAACATTCCATCAGGAAGAAGACAGGGAGCAGAATATGAAGTTTGACAAAAACATTAAAATGTTTGCTGCCAATCAGTCTCTTTGGCGATCGGGCACAATCTTGGATGGGTCACCACTCGGACACATGATACCAGCAAGCTGGCACTCATTTTGCCGACCTCGGAAGAATAACAGTTGACTCCAACCCCACCTGGTGTTAATTCAATAGGAAGTGGGATTTGAACTCAGGAGCCTCGGATCCCAAGCCCACCACTTCAACCATTGAGCCAACACCAGGTGTGTGTATGTGTGTATGTATATATATATATATATATATATATATATATATATATATATATATATATATATATATATATATATATATATATATATATATATATATATATATATATATATATATATATATATATATATATATATATATATATATATATATATATATATATATATATATATATTGTTACGGTTCTTGGAACCGTATGCATACAACATACAAGTGTCCCAAGTCAGTTATAACATTAGTATACATGCAGATTGATCCCTTTCTTGTGTGTGGTGGGGAAACACGGGGGTGCATTGCGATGGGCCTTTAGTTAGGTTAATAATTCATTTTCTCCCCTTTTATTTTATTTCCCCTTTTATTTGAACCACGGTACCTTCATGTCGCTTGCCTCGCCTCGCTTACCACAGCGTGATGAGCGCCTACCCAGAGACTCGTTTTCCGAGTCAGAATCCTGATGTTCGCTGTGGCAGTTCCATCTCAGCTTCCACCTTTCCAAACCCAGACATGTGGTGTGGGCAGGCTTTGCTGGCCTCTGGCGAGACCCTGCCGGGGAAGGCGGACCGCATGAAGGCCCGGTCCAATCAGGATGAACGATGACGTCAGCTTCGCCATGGCTCCACCCCCTAGCTCCGTGATCTATAAAATACGAAGCAATCCTCAGAGTAATGTGGTATGGGATGAAAAGGAGTTTGTTGGAGTGGGAGGATTGGAAGGTTGCAGTTGTTATTGACGGGGTCGTTGTGAAGGTGTTCCGCTGCTTGGCTCTGACCACGTCCCGCCTCAACGGCCCGACTGCTGGTCCACGCACACCTGACCTCGACCGGGTCTCTTGCCTGCTCCTGTCAACTGCTCCATTTCTCTCCTCAGACTTCGTTCTCTCCACTCAAGCTCCTTGACGGACACGATCTCCACACGTGCGATTGTGGACCGAACCGCACGACCTTTGTAAGGTGCCGCACCACGGAGCACCCTTTCCCCCGAAACGCTCAGGTACCAGAAACTGTGACCTCAACTCCCTCCCTTCCTGGCTGCAAAAGGTCCCCTTTTCTTTTCATTGGGTTTATTTTGTCTGAGTGTGTGGTGCCTCTCCATTAGATAAGCCTGTTTAAGATCTTTATTGTTGTGATTGTTGCTTGTATTAATCTCGCGTCATGTCTGCATTGTGTCTGCTTTTATAAGTTGCTTGCATAATTGTCGCACCACATCTCTCTCATCTTCCCCTGCGTAACACACCCAATAAACCTTTTTCCTGTGCCGCATGCTTTTCCCCGCTTTAATGTAAATAAATCATTGTAGAAATGTTCCCAGCTCGTCTTTGTCTTTTCCTCCATTGGTCTAGCATGGTTCGAATGTGAGTTTAGCCGGGTCTTTATTCCCGATAATCCGTTCCTTCTAGCCGGTACGTCCTTGGCAGTTCCGCTCGGCTGCATCCGATCCAGAAAGGTAGTTGGTAGTTGGTACTCTACCGTAGTCGGTAGTGTCATCCGGTTCGGGCAAGGTGTACCGGGGGCGTGGTTCCCTGATAGTCGAAAGCGCGTGGTTAATTAGGTAACTTGATTTTAAACAGGAGGACTCTACTCTACGCGGTTGAGGTATTGGCGTCCACGGTCGGTTAAGCGACACGCCACCTCACGGACTTATCCGTGAGCGACAGCCTACAATTCCGGGGAGTCTGGTGGGAATCGATGTAGTTTTCCCCCACCTCGTGGTCGTTCTCTCGACCAGACCCCGGCCTGCAACAATATATATATATATATATATATCTCACACACACACACACACACACACACACACACACACACACACACACACACACACACACACACACACACACACACACACACACACGGAAAGACTTGCAACTGGGAGTATAATCAATGGAATCCATGATAAGTTCTCCAACCTTTAATTGAACAAACAATGACTCAACAGTTTTGATTAACAACATGTGTGAAGCAATACGCATCCGTTACCCTTTCACAAGAGTGATGAAAATTATCATATATATATATATATATATATATATATATATATATATATATATATATATATATATATATATATATATATATATATATATATATATATATATATATATATATATATATATATATATATATATTCCTCTTCTTTCGGCTGCTCCCGTTAGGGGTCGCCACAGCGGATCATCCATATGATGCGCATCGTGATTTGGCACATGTTTTACGCCGGATGCCCTTCCTGACGCAACCCTGGTCACCTCTTACGACACAGGGATATGGTACACCTATTTTAACCGGGGTATACACCGGCCCAGTATAATGGTACTCATTTCGCCGACCTCGGAAGGATGACAGGCTGAGTCAACCCCCTGGTGTATTAATTCAGTGGACCAACGGGGCTTGAACTCAGGACCTTTTGGATCCCAAGCCGCTGCCCTAACCACTGCGCCAACACCAGGCTTATATATATATATATATATACATACATATATATATATATACATACATATATATATATATATACATACATATATATATATATATATATACATACATATATATATATATACATATATATATACATATACATATACATTCACCAGGCAATCCACGAGCGGATTGCTTGTGCACAAACATACATATCAAACAGAGCAGCCTATCTGGATTTCAGGTGTATTTGCCTCTTTTGAAGGCACCTTTTTTATCCAAAAAAAAGGGTAAAAAAAATCAAAACATTTGGAGACGTGCACCTTAACCCCATGGCCAAAGTACACAGTCCAGCAACACTGTCCCGTTGGCATACACCTGCCCCCCAGCTCAAAGGCTGAAGCACACGGTCAAACACACACATCTTAACCCCAAAGGGCCAGAATATATGGTCATACAATTGGACCCCTCCATAGGAAATAGTCCCCATGACTTCAAAGGCATGCCACCCTGAATTTGTGATTGTTTGCCCTCATCAGGATGGCATTCCAATAAATATCTAACCAATGATGACGACACTCGTCGTTTAAACATCGATCACACGTCCTGACTGTTATGGTGAGCATTGCCGCGGATTATGTCTCACATGGTAAAATCTCATGCTTTGGTGTAGGACTTTATGTCCATTGGAGATCTGGGGCGTGCTCGTCCCACTCCACATACTTCGATTTTCCTGCTGATCACATCATGTGCCTTCTGGTTGAGTGGTTTGCATTAGCGGGAACAATAATCTGGGTGGCAGGACAGTTGTTATTTGCGGATTATGCGTTTTTACCGTGCGAGACGTAATCCGTGGCGATGCTCACCATAACTGAGGACGTGCGATCAATGTTTCAATGACAAATGTGGTCATCATTCGTTAGATATTCATCGGAATGCCATCTTGATGAGTGCAAATATGGCCAAATTCTGGAAAGGCAGCTCCGTTTGATCTCTAACTAATATAATATTGACCATGTAATCTTTGTCTGTTTGGTTCAGGTCCAGATCCGGCCTATCATTGGGATACAAAATGTAAACTGCTCAGCCTGGCAGAGGTATGCACTCTACCGAGTGCCGTGCTAGTTTGATAATTTTTTTTGTATACAATTGTTTTTGATTGATAAACCTAGTAAATAAATAACGAGAGAAATGGATATGATATCGACACAATGGGGAAAATCTCCCTTAAATCCAGCCATCATTAAGAGTGTTACGAGTGGTTTTGATCCCCTTGCACTCAATTCCAGCACATTATACAAGCCGTAACAAGGCCCCAATAATCAAACCACTGCATCCTGAATCAGCGAAATAAGTGAGAGTTTGTTCCTGTTTTTAATTTATCAATTTGTCAGAGTTTAAGGAACTTTTTGAATATATGAAATGGGTACATACCGATGTCTTGATCAAACTCGATCGATACACTTGTCATGGCAGGACTTGTCTTACTTCTCATAGCAGGACTTGGACAGAAAGGTAAAACTGGACCAAAAGAGAATTTGACAAAGTCATTTAGAAATAATTGACAGTAGATGTTCATCGTAAGCTTCATTAATATGAAAAGATTTATAGTACAGTTTGTCTTCCTCTTTTGAAAGTGGGCCATAAATAAAGTGACAGAGGAAACTTGTGCCCTTTGTGATGAGCTGTGAGGGAAGAGCCATTACAGGAGGTTCCTGCTGGGACAACAGCTGCTGCTTGTGACTAGTGGAGGGTTAAACCCAGCAGATGTCCACACAATCAACTCAGGACTCATTCGTCACACTGAACCACATGCGTACATACATTAAGATGTCGAACTTGGAATCCTCGTTGTAGATTTATTTATTTCGTTTTCTTCATCAGGGTATTTGTAAAGTCCTTGTGCAACTTTAAACTTTAATACCTTTGGCATGCACACATGATAGAAGCAAACTGTAAGTAGGATATCAAAGCATAATTCATCACGTTTTTATACAATACAGTTGCAATTTGTAGGTTTCAACGTAACCACCACCTTTTATCATACGTCGTTGAATCGGATTTACCAACTCATTGAAAACATTCTCCAGTTGTTGTTCAGTGATTTCATGATTCGCATGTGTGATCCTAGCCCTAAGTTCATCCAAAGAATGTGCATTTTATAAATGAACAAACGTTTTAAAATAGCCACAAAAAAGTGGTCAAACAGGGAAATATCGGATTAACGAGGCGGCAGAGCAATTGGTCGATATCCGATGAACAAGGTGGCAAAGCAATTGGTCCATATCAGATGAACAAGGTGGCAAAGCAATTGGTTCATATGAGATGAACAAGTTGGCAAAGCAATTGGTCCATATCAGATGAACAAGGTGACAAAGCAATTGGTCCATATCAGATGAACGAGGTGGCAAAGCAATTGGTCCATATCAGCTGAACGAGGTGGCAAAGCAATTGGTTCATATGAGATGAACAAGTTGGCAAAGCAATTGGTCCATATGAGATGACCAAGGTGGCAAAGCAATTGGTCCATATGAGATGACCAAGGTGGCAAAGCAATTGGTTCATATGAGATGAACAAGTTGGCAAAGCAATTGGTCCATATCAGATGAACAAGGTGGCAAAGCAATTGGTTCATATGAGATGAACAAGTTGGCAAAGCAATTGGTCCATATCAGATGAACGAGGTGGCAAAGCAATTGGTCTCTATCAGATGAACAAGGTGGCAAAGCAATTGGTCCATATGAGATGACCAAGGTGGCAAAGCAATTGGTCCATATGAGATGAACAAGTTGGCAAAGCAATTGGTCCATATCAGATGAACAAGGTGGCAAAGCAATTGGTCCATATCAGATGAACGAGGTGGCAAAGCAATTGGTCTCTATCAGATGAACAAGGTGGCAAAGCAATTGGTCCATATGAGATGACCAAGGTGGCAAAGCAATTGGTCCATATGAGATGACCAAGGTGGCAAAGCAATTGGTTCATATGAGATGAACAAGTTGGCAAAGCAATTGGTCCATATCAGATGAACAAGGTGGCAAAGCAATTGGTCCATATCAGATGAACAAGGTGGCAAAGCAATTGGTTCATATGAGATGAAGAAGTTGGCAAAGCAATTGGTCTATATCAGATGAACAAGGTGACAAAGCAATTGGTCCATATCAGATGAACAAGGTGGCAAAGCAATTGGTCCATATCAGATGAACAAGGTGGCAAAGCAATTGGTCCATATCAGATGAACAAGGTGGCAAAGCAATTGGTTCATATGAGATGAACAAGTTGGCAAAGCAATTGGTCCATATCAGATGAACAAGGTGGCAAAGCAATTGGTCCATATCAGATGAACGAGGTGGCAAAGCAATTGGTTCATATGAGATGAACAAGTTGGCAAAGCAATTGGTCCATATCAGATGAACAAGGTGGCAAAGCAATTGGTTCATATGAGATGAACAAGTTGGCAAAGCAATTGGTCTATATCAGATGAACAAGGTGACAAAGCAATTGGTCCATATCAGATGAACAAGGTGGCAAAGCAATTGGTCCATATCAGATGAACAAGGTGGCAAAGCAATTGGTTCATATGAGATGAACAAGTTGGCAAAGCAATTGGTTCATATGAGATGAACAAGTTGGCAAAGCAATTGGTCCATATCAGATGAACAAGGTGGCAAAGCAATTGGTTCATCTGAGATGAACAAGTTGGCAAAGCAATTGGTCCATATCAGATGAACGAGGTGGCAAAGCAATTGGTTCATATGAGATGAAGAAGTTGGCAAAGCAATTGGTCTATATCAGATGAACAAGGTGACAAAGCAATTGGTCCATATCAGATGAACAAGGTGGCAAAGCAATTGGTCCATATCAGATGAATGAGATGGCCAAGTAATTGGTCCATATTAGGTGAATGTGGTGACAAAGCAATTGGTCCATATCAGATGAACAAGTTGGCAAAGCAATTGGTCTATATCAGATGAACAAGGTGGCAAAGTAATTAGTCCGTATGAGATGAACAAGTTGGCAAAGCAATTGGTCTATGTCAGATGAACAAGGTGACAAAGCAATTGGTCCATATCAGATGAACAAGGTGGCAAAGTAATTAGTCCGTATGAGATGAACAAGTTGGCAAAGCAATTGGTCTATGTCAGATGAACAAGGTGGCAAAGCAATTGGTCCATATCAGCTGAACGAGGTGGCAAAGCAATTGGTTCATATGAGATGAACAAGTTGGCAAAGCAATTGGTCTATATCAGATGAACAAGGTCGCAAAGCAATTGGTCCATATCAGATGAACGAGGTGACAAAGCAATTGGTCCATATCAGATGAACGAGGTGGCAAAGCAATTGGTCCATATCAGCTGAACGAGGTGGCAAAGCAATTGGTTCATATGAGATGAACAAGTTGGCAAAGCAATTGGTCCATATCAGATGAACGAGGTGGCAAAGCAATTGGTCTCTATCAGATGAACAAGGTGGCAAAGCAATTGGTCCATATGAGATGACCAAGGTGGCAAAGCAATTGGTCCATATGAGATGACCAAGGTGGCAAAGCAATTGGTTCATATGAGATGAACAAGTTGGCAAAGCAATTGGTCCATATCAGATGAACAAGGTGGCAAAGCAATTGGTTCATATGAGATGAACAAGTTGGCAAAGCAATTGGTCCATATCAGATGAACGAGGTGGCAAAGCAATTGGTCTCTATCAGATGAACAAGGTGGCAAAGCAATTGGTCCATATGAGATGACCAAGGTGGCAAAGCAATTGGTCCATATGAGATGACCAAGGTGGCAAAGCAATTGGTTCATATGAGATGAACAAGTTGGCAAAGCAATTGGTCCATATCAGATGAACAAGGTGGCAAAGCAATTGGTCCATATCAGATGAACGAGGTGGCAAAGCAATTGGTCTCTATCAGATGAACAAGGTGGCAAAGCAATTGGTCCATATGAGATGACCAAGGTGGCAAAGCAATTGGTCCATATGAGATGACCAAGGTGGCAAAGCAATTGGTTCATATGAGATGAACAAGTTGGCAAAGCAATTGGTCCATATCAGATGAACAAGGTGGCAAAGCAATTGGTTCATATGAGATGAAGAAGTTGGCAAAGCAATTGGTCTATATCAGATGAACAAGGTGACAAAGCAATTGGTCCATATCAGATGAACAAGGTGGCAAAGCAATTGGTCCATATCAGATGAACAAGGTGGCAAAGCAATTGGTCCATATCAGATGAACAAGGTGGCAAAGCAATTGGTTCATATGAGATGAACAAGTTGGCAAAGCAATTGGTCCATATCAGATGAACAAGGTGGCAAAGCAATTGGTTCATCTGAGATGAACAAGTTGGCAAAGCAATTGGTCCATATCAGATGAACGAGGTGGCAAAGCAATTGGTTCATATGAGATGAACAAGTTGGCAAAGCAATTGGTCCATATCAGATGAACAAGGTGGCAAAGCAATTGGTTCATATGAGATGAACAAGTTGGCAAAGCAATTGGTCTATATCAGATGAACAAGGTGACAAAGCAATTGGTCCATATCAGATGAACAAGGTGGCAAAGCAATTGGTCCATATCAGATGAACAAGGTGGCAAAGCAATTGGTTCATATGAGATGAACAAGTTGGCAAAGCAATTGGTTCATATGAGATGAACAAGTTGGCAAAGCAATTGGTCCATATCAGATGAACGAGGTGGCAAAGCAATTGGTTCATCTGAGATGAACAAGTTGACAAAGCAATTGGTCCATATCAGATGAACGAGGTGGCAAAGCAATTGGTTCATATGAGATGAAGAAGTTGGCAAAGCAATTGGTCTATATCAGATGAACAAGGTGACAAAGCAATTGGTTCATATGAGATGAAGAAGTTGGCAAAGCAATTGGTCCATATCAGATGAACAAGGTGGCAAAGCAATTGGTCCATATCAGATGAATGAGATGGCCAAGTAATTGGTCCATATTAGGTGAATGTGGTGACAAAGCAATTGGTCCATATCAGATGAACAAGTTGGCAAAGCAATTGGTCTATATCAGATGAACAAGGTGGCAAAGTAATTAGTCCGTATGAGATGAACAAGTTGGCAAAGCAATTGGTCTATGTCAGATGAACAAGGTGACAAGGCAATTGGTCCATATCAGATGAACAAGGTGGCAAAGTAATTAGTCCGTATGAGATGAACAAGTTGGCAAAGCAATTGGTCTATGTCAGATGAACAAGGTGGCAAAGCAATTGGTCCATATCAGCTGAACGAGGTGGCAAAGCAATTGGTTCATATGAGATGAACAAGTTGGCAAAGCAATTGGTCTATATCAGATGAACAAGGTCGCAAAGCAATTGGTCCATATCAGATGAACGAGGTGACAAAGCAATTGGTCCATATCAGATGAACGAGGTGGCAAAGCAATTGGTCCATATCAGCTGAACGAGGTGGCAAAGCAATTGGTTCATATGAGATGAACAAGTTGGCAAAGCAATTGGTCCATATCAGATGAACGAGGTGGCAAAGCAATTGGTCTCTATCAGATGAACAAGGTGGCAAAGCAATTGGTCCATATGAGATGACCAAGGTGGCAAAGCAATTGGTCCATATGAGATGACCAAGGTGGCAAAGCAATTGGTTCATATGAGATGAACAAGTTGGCAAAGCAATTGGTCCATATCAGATGAACAAGGTGGCAAAGCAATTGGTTCATATGAGATGAACAAGTTGGCAAAGCAATTGGTCCATATCAGATGAACGAGTTGGCAAAGCAATTGGTCCATATCAGATGAACAAGGTGGCAAAGCAATTGGTTCATATGAGATGAACAAGTTGGCAAAGCAATTGGTCTATATCAGATGAACAAGGTGACAAAGCAATTGGTTCATATGAGATGAACAAGTTGGCAAAGCAATTGGTTCATATGAGATGAACAAGTTGGCAAAGCAATTGGTCCATATCAGATGAACAAGGTGGCAAAGCAATTGGTTCATCTGAGATGAACAAGTTGGCAAAGCAATTGGTCCATATCAGATGAACGAGGTGGCAAAGCAATTGGTTCATATGAGATGAAGAAGTTGGCAAAGCAATTGGTCTATATCAGATGAACAAGGTGACAAAGCAATTGGTCCATATCAGATGAACAAGGTGGCAAAGCAATTGGTCCATATCAGATGAATGAGATGGCCAAGTAATTGGTCCATATTAGGTGAATGTGGTGACAAAGCAATTGGTCCATATCAGATGAACAAGTTGGCAAAGCAATTGGTCTATATCAGATGAACAAGGTGGCAAAGTAATTAGTCCGTATGAGATGAACAAGTTGGCAAAGCAATTGGTCTATGTCAGATGAACAAGGTGACAAAGCAATTGGTCCATATCAGATGAACAAGGTGGCAAAGTAATTAGTCCGTATGAGATGAACAAGTTGGCAAAGCAATTGGTCCATATCAGCTGAACGAGGTGGCAAAGCAATTGGTTCATATGAGATGAACAAGTTGGCAAAGCAATTGGTCTATATCAGATGAACAAGGTCGCAAAGCAATTGGTCCATATCAGATGAATGAGGTGACAAAGCAATTGGTCCATATCAGATGAACGAGGTGGCAAAGCAATTGGTCCATATCAGCTGAACGAGGTGGCAAAGCAATTGGTTCATATGAGATGAACAAGTTGGCAAAGCAATTGGTCCATATCAGATGAACGAGGTGGCAAAGCAATTGGTCTCTATCAGATGAACAAGGTGGCAAAGCAATTGGTCCATATGAGATGACCAAGGTGGCAAAGCAATTGGTCCATATGAGATGACCAAGGTGGCAAAGCAATTGGTTCATATGAGATGAACAAGTTGGCAAAGCAATTGGTCCATATCAGATGAACAAGGTGGCAAAGCAATTGGTCCATATCAGATGAACGAGGTGGCAAAGCAATTGGTCTCTATCAGATGAACAAGGTGGCAAAGCAATTGGTTCATCTGAGATGAACAAGTTGGCAAAGCAATTGGTCCATATCAGATGAACGAGGTGGCAAAGCAATTGGTTCATATGAGATGAAGAAGTTGGCAAAGCAATTGGTCTATATCAGATGAACAAGGTGACAAAGCAATTGGTCCATATCAGATGAACAAGGTGGCAAAGCAATTGGTCCATATCAGATGAATGAGATGGCCAAGTAATTGGTCCATATTAGGTGAATGTGGTGACAAAGCAATTGGTCCATATCAGATGAACAAGTTGGCAAAGCAATTGGTCTATATCAGATGAACAAGGTGGCAAAGTAATTAGTCCGTATGAGATGAACAAGTTGGCAAAGCAATTGGTCTATGTCAGATGAACAAGGTGACAAAGCAATTGGTCCATATCAGATGAACAAGGTGGCAAAGTAATTAGTCCGTATGAGATGAACAAGTTGGCAAAGCAATTGGTCCATATCAGCTGAACGAGGTGGCAAAGCAATTGGTTCATATGAGATGAACAAGTTGGCAAAGCAATTGGTCTATATCAGATGAACAAGGTCGCAAAGCAATTGGTCCATATCAGATGAATGAGGTGACAAAGCAATTGGTCCATATCAGATGAACGAGGTGGCAAAGCAATTGGTCCATATCAGCTGAACGAGGTGGCAAAGCAATTGGTTCATATGAGATGAACAAGTTGGCAAAGCAATTGGTCCATATCAGATGAACGAGGTGGCAAAGCAATTGGTCTCTATCAGATGAACAAGGTGGCAAAGCAATTGGTCCATATGAGATGACCAAGGTGGCAAAGCAATTGGTCCATATGAGATGACCAAGGTGGCAAAGCAATTGGTTCATATGAGATGAACAAGTTGGCAAAGCAATTGGTCCATATCAGATGAACAAGGTGGCAAAGCAATTGGTCCATATCAGATGAACGAGGTGGCAAAGCAATTGGTCTCTATCAGATGAACAAGGTGGCAAAGCAATTGGTCCATATGAGATGAACAAGGTGGCAAAGCAATTGGTCCATATGAGATGACCAAGGTGGCAAAGCAATTGGTTCATATGAGATGAACAAGTTGGCAAAGCAATTGGTCCATATCAGATGAACAAGGTGGCAAAGCAATTGGTTCATATGAGATGAACAAGTTGGCAAAGCAATTGGTCCATATCAGATGAACGAGGTGGCAAAGCAATTGGTCTCTATCAGATGAACAAGGTGGCAAAGCAATTGGTCCATATGAGATGACCAAGGTGGCAAAGCAATTGGTCCATATGAGATGACCAAGGTGGCAAAGCAATTGGTTCATATGAGATGAACAAGTTGGCAAAGCAATTGGTCCATATCAGATGAACAAGGTGGCAAAGCAATTGGTCCATATCAGATGAACGAGGTGGCAAAGCAATTGGTCTCTATCAGATGAACAAGGTGGCAAAGCAATTGGTCCATATGAGATGACCAAGGTGGCAAAGCAATTGGTCCATATGAGATGACCAAGGTGGCAAAGCAATTGGTTCATATGAGATGAACAAGTTGGCAAAGCAATTGGTCCATATCAGATGAACAAGGTGGCAAAGCAATTGGTTCATATGAGATGAAGAAGTTGGCAAAGCAATTGGTCTATATCAGATGAACAAGGTGACAAAGCAATTGGTCCATATCAGATGAACAAGGTGGCAAAGCAATTGGTCCATATCAGATGAACAAGGTGGCAAAGCAATTGGTCCATATCAGATGAACAAGGTGGCAAAGCAATTGGTTCATATGAGATGAACAAGTTGGCAAAGCAATTGGTCCATATCAGATGAACAAGGTGGCAAAGCAATTGGTTCATCTGAGATGAACAAGTTGGCAAAGCAATTGGTCCATATCAGATGAACGAGGTGGCAAAGCAATTGGTTCATATGAGATGAACAAGTTGGCAAAGCAATTGGTCCATATCAGATGAACAAGGTGGCAAAGCAATTGGTTCATATGAGATGAACAAGTTGGCAAAGCAATTGGTCTATATCAGATGAACAAGGTGACAAAGCAATTGGTCCATATCAGATGAACAAGGTGGCAAAGCAATTGGTCCATATCAGATGAACAAGGTGGCAAAGCAATTGGTTCATATGAGATGAACAAGTTGGCAAAGCAATTGGTCCATATCAGATGAACAAGGTGGCAAAGCAATTGCTTCATCTGAGATGAACAAGTTGGCAAAGCAATTGGTCCATATCAGATGAACGAGGTGGCAAAGCAATTGGTTCATATGAGATGAAGAAGTTGGCAAAGCAATTGGTCTATATCAGATGAACAAGGTGACAAAGCAATTGGTCCATATCAGATGAACAAGGTGGCAAAGCAATTGGTCCATATCAGATGAATGAGATGGCCAAGTAATTGGTCCATATTAGGTGAATGTGGTGACAAAGCAATTGGTCCATATCAGATGAACAAGTTGGCAAAGCAATTGGTCTATATCAGATGAACAAGGTGGCAAAGTAATTAGTCCGTATGAGATGAACAAGTTGGCAAAGCAATTGGTCTATGTCAGATGAACAAGGTGACAAAGCAATTGGTCCATATCAGATGAACAAGGTGGCAAAGTAATTAGTCCGTATGAGATGAACAAGTTGGCAAAGCAATTGGTCTATGTCAGATGAACAAGGTGGCAAAGCAATTGGTCCATATCAGCTGAACGAGGTGGCAAAGAAATTGGTTCATATGAGATGAACAAGTTGGCAAAGCAATTGGTCTATATCAGATGAACAAGGTCGCAAAGCAATTGGTCCATATCAGATGAACAAGGTGGCAAAGCAATTGGTCCATATCAGCTGAACGAGGTGGCAAAGCAATTGGTTCATATGAGATGAACAAGTTGGCAAAGCAATTGGTCTATGTCAGATGAACAAGGTGACAAAGCAATTGGTCCATATCAGATGAACAAGGTGGCAAAGCAATTGGTCTATATCAGATGAACAAGGTGGCAAAGCAATTGGTCTATATCAGATGAACAAGGTGGCAAAGCAATTGGTCTATATCAGATGAACAAGGTGGCAAAGCAATTGATCCATATCAGAAGAACAAGGTGGCAAAGCAATTGGTCTATATCAGATGAACAAGGTGGCAAAGCAATTGGTCTATATCAGATGAACAAGGTGGCAAAGCAATTGGTCTATATCAGATTAACGAGATGGCAAAGCAATTGGTCTATATCAGATGAACAAGGTGGCAAAGCAATTGGTCCATATCAGATGAACGAGATGGCAATGTAATTGGTCCATATCAGATGAACAAGTTGGCAAAGCAATTTTTTTTTTTTTTTTTTTTTTTTTTTTTTTTTGTATACCTTGGTCGAGGCTCGTATGAGAGCTAACACACAACTCACAGCAAGGAGGCATGAGACAAGAGGGGTGGGAGTGGAAGGGACAAAACATTGGGGAACAGACACAGGTGAACTGTGGAAGGGAGAGGGATGGGGATGGGACGGGGAACATGGCGAGGAGAAGATGGACATTACAGGGACTTTCAGGAAGGAAAGCAGGAGAATTGAAGGAAGTGGGCATGGGTGGATTATCGGGGGTAGAAAAGATCGAGGATTTGGATGGGGGAAGATAAGAGGTGGTGGTGAACAGCTGTTTTGAAAGCCTGGAGGGAAGAATGGGAAAGAATAGAGTGAGGAAGTTTATTCCAAAGGCGGGAAAAAAGAGGAATGAAAGAGTGAAGATGAGCAGTGATTCGTGATTTTGGTAGTTTTACCAGAAGGGGGTTGTTGGCGGACCTTGAGCGGCCTGTGGAAATGTGGTTGGGACAAATCGCAGAGAGAGCAGGGGGGGCAAGGCTGGAGAGGAGTCGGTAGAAGACAGAAAGACCACCGACCAACCTGCGGTGATTGAGTGAGAGGCCCAAAGACTCAGCTTCATTGGGAGATGCCAATGATCTTAAAGCCCTGGTTTCGACAGCGTGAAGTCGAGAAAGGTGGGAGGCAGGAGCACCAGCCCAGAGGGGAGAGCAGTACTCCATCAGGCTACGGACAAAAGCTTTGTAAGTAGTCAGGAGCTCAAGAGGGCCGAGGAAGGACTTTGCACGACGGAGGATTCCTCAGTCGGCGACTGGCTTTTGAGGCAAGGTTGGAAATGTGACTTTCCCAGGAAAGGTCATGGCAGATAGTGAGACCCAGAAGCTTGAAAGAAAAGACTTCTTCCAGAGGATTGTTGAGAAAGTGGATGGGGGTTTTGTAAACGGTCCTTTCGAAGAGACATAGTGAGAGTGTGAGATTTGTGTGGATTGAAAGACATGTTCCACGTGTTGGACCAGTTTGCAGGATTTTATCCAGATCTGCAGTGAGCGAAGAAGCTGCTGCTTGCCGGTCTGAGGGATGACAGATGGCAATACGGCAGAGGGTGGAGTCATCGGCAAAGAGAAATAGAGGATTTTCCAGAGAGTCCGAGAGATCATTGATGAAAACCAGAAAAAAGAACAGGCTCCAGAACGCTTCCTTGAGGAACTCCAGCCTGCACAGGAAGAGGGGATGAAAGAACTCCATTTAGGGCCACACGTTGACTGCGACAGGAGAGGAAGTCTGCGAGCCATGAGTGGAGATGGCCTTGAATACCATGGGAAGAGAGTTTGGTGAGTAGGGCAGGGTGCCAGACTGTGTCAAAAGCACGTGATATGTCCAGGGATACGGCTCGGATTTCCTGTCTGGCATTGAGGACCTCCATCCATTGATGGGAGAGCAGTAGCAGCATATCCAGGGTAGAGTGACCTGGTCTGAAACCAAATTGATGATTGGAAATCAAGCCATTGGAGAAGAGGAAGGATTTCATGTCTGAAGCAATGATGGATTCCATAACCTTGCTGATGATTGGGAGAAGGCTGATTGGTCTGTAGTTACAGGGATCTGTTTTTGCACCTTTTTATGCAGGGCAGTGATGTTAGCAGATTTCCAAGCAGATGGCAGATGACCTTGGGAAAATGAGAGGTGAATAGAACAGAGAGAGGGTGAGCAAGAGCAGAAGAGCAGGCTTTGAGGACACGTGGGCTGATGCCGTCCTGGACCGGTTGCAGAATCTGACTCGAGGTTTGAAAGCAAGCTCTCCACCTTGTCAGGAGAAAAGGATACAGAGTCCAGGGACAGTTGGGAGCGACTGGGTAAAGTGGGTAGAGATAGTGATGGGTTTGGGACACAAGATTTAGCTGCAAACACCGGAAGCTTTAGACATTCAGCTTTATCACGTGTGGAATCAGCAGTGCGACCATTTGAGGTAAGGGGAGGGGATGGAGGGGGAACATACACCAGAAACAGATTTGATTAAACGCCACCAGGATTTTGAGGAGGGAGAGAGGTTTGAGAGTTCAGACTTGAGATGAGAAAGATGTTGTTTTCTGGCTCTCCTGAGGGTAGCTACACACACTTGTCTCGAGCTTTGTGGAAAGAACTGAGATTGCTCTCAGTTGGGTTTGCTTTCCATGAGGCAAAGGCAAGTTGTTTCAGGACAACTGCCTCGCCACAAGCTTCAGTAAACCAAGGGCGGGAGGAAGGGTAAGACAACTGAACACGAGAGGGGATAAATCTGTGCATGAGGGAGAGCAAGTTTCTTTGAAAGAATTCCCAGGATGAGTTGATGTTTGAGAAAGTAGTGATAGGAGACCAGTCTGTAAGTTTGATGGCTGCTCGGAGACCCTGCCAGTCGGCTTGGGGGAAATGCCAGACTCGACGGCGGTGAGGTGGTTCTCTGATAACAGCCAGAGAGATGTCCACTTTAACAAGGACGTGGTCAGAAGAACCAATTGGAGCGAAGGAAGAGCAGCAGATATTGTCAGGGAAATTTGTCAAAATCAGATCCAGAAGAGAAGGAGTACCATTGGTTGAGATCCGGGACGGGAAGTTGTCCGATTGAGTCAGTCACAATGAGTCACAGAAAGCTTGCTGATGTCCCATGGCAGGGGAGAGAGGTACCCCCACCTAGCCAACTGGCGTGATGACAATTGAAGTCACCACATAAGAGGAAGAGAGAGTTTGGATGAGAAGATAGAAGATGGTCCATGTTTTCGGAGAGTGAGGTGTAGATGGAGTCATCACTGTTCGGTGGACGGTACAGTACACATATAAACATGAGGTGGGAGTGGAGGGGAAGCCGAAGCCAGAGGTATTCCTGGGGGTGGGGGAGTGAGAGCAGTGCAGGGAGAGTGAGGAATAGAGTCTTTGATGAAGAGAGCAACACCTCCACCAGGACGAGGCTCAGGTCTGTCATACCGGAGGACGGAGTAACCAGGGAGAGATACTTGGGAGTCAGACACGTCTTGGGAGAGGAAAGTTTCTGTTAGGCAGATAATGTCTGGTTGTCAGTGGCAACCTGCATGGAAAGATCTGAAAGGTTTGAGCGAAGGCCCCGGATATTTGAGGTCCACACTTTTAATGAAGAGGTAGGGGAGGAGGCTTTGGGTGCAGGAGGTGGAGGGGGCGGGGGAGGGTAGGACGAGGGACGAGGGGGGAGGTAAGGAGGGTTGCTGAAGGAGTGTGGGGTATTGCAGAATAGCGAGGGAGGGGGCCGAATGAGGGAGGAGAAAAGGCTCTGTGGTGCTGGGAGAGAGGGGGGACAAGAGACAAGGAAGATGGCAGTTGAGTATTTGAGGAGGTGGAGTGAAGAGATGGAGGTGAGAGGGCAGTGGAGGGAGGTAGGTTGGTGGATGAGAGGGGGGCAACTTAGAGAAGGAAGAGTGAGGGGGATGAAAGGTGGGAGAAAGGTGAGGGGGAATTTTTGAAAGAGGTGAGAGGGAGGCTTGGAGGGAGAAGAGTGGATGGTTGCTTTGAGAGTGAGAGTGAGGGGTGAGGGGGTGGTGAGTTGGCACTGAAGTTGGAAAAAAAGAATGGTTGATGGAAAGCGAGCATCCATGGCAAACTGTGGTTTTTAAAAGTTTTAGGTCAGAGATGCGATTTAACACAATTCTTGATGGATGCAATGAAGGCGAATTCAGAGCATGGAGAGAAGAAGCGCTGTAATAGTTGGATTTTTTAGGCAAGGAAAGAAGGAGAGGTCGAAATGAAAGCAGTCTGTTGAAATAGCAGAAGAGTAGTGCATTGTGAAACAGTAAAGAGTACCACATGTGTGAGAGAGGAAGATGAAGCATCATAAGATCGTTTTTGTTGTTAATATTAATGTATGAGAGAGTTCAACAGATTAGGTCATGGAAATGTAAAAAAAAAAAAAAGAAATCGAGGAAGACGAGGAGGAAGTTAAGAGGAAGAAGAAGTAGCAGAATCGGGAGAAGGTGAGCGTGTTGTTGTTGTTGTTGTTGTTGTTGGGTATTTTTTTTTTTTTTTTTTTTTTTTTTTTTTTTTTTTTGAGATAAGAAAGAGATTAGTTGGGAGAATGGGGGATGTTTGGAAAGTGGGGAGGATGAAAATTGAAGGTAATGGGGAGGATAGAAATTGAAGGTAATGGGGAGAAAAAACAAACAAACAAAAAAAAAAAACGATCGAACACCAAGTGGAACCGGTAGGCCTCAAGCCTAGGACTAGGCCTCAAACACCAGGTAAGAACGTCGACATAAATACTCACAAAATAGCACGATTTTTGAAACAAAACCGAACTAGGAACACACATTAACATGTAGGTGAGAAAATTAAACAGTTAAAACGGGACAAATAACAACCGGAACTTAACTTTGAGAATGTCAGCAGGGAGCCCCGAAGGAGACCTCTTGCCGCTCAAAACCGGAACCGGAAAGATGATTTGGTCCATTGGTTGGTCCATATCAGATGAACGAGATGGCAACATAATTGGTCCATATCAGATGAACGAGGTGGCAAAGCAATTGGTCTCTATCAAATGAACGAGGTGGCCAAGTGATTGGTCCATATGAGATTAATGAGGTAGCAAAGCAATCCGAGCACATAAGATGAACAAGGTGACAAAGCAATTGGTCCATATCAGATGAACAAGGTGACAAAGCAATTGGCCCATATCAGATGAATGAGGTAGCAAAGCAATTATTCCATACCAGATGATGAAGTGGCAAAGAAATTTGTCCGTATGAGATTAATGAGGTGTCAGAGCAATCAATCCATATCAGATGAACAAGGGGCTAAGTAATCGGTCCATATCAGATGAACAAGGGGGCTGAGTAATCGGTCCATATCAGATGAACAAGGGGGCTAAGTAATCGGTCCATATCAGATGAACAAGGGGGCTAAGTAATCGGTCCATATCAGATCCACGAGGAGGCAAAGTAATTGATCTACTTCGACCGATCCACTTTTCTGGGAAGATGTCATTTAGGAACTGTCGCACGTTCGAAGCATAGTGACAGGGTGTCTCGTGTGACTGGTTCAAGGTGATTTGTGAAATATTTAATCGCCTTCGTTCAATGACAAAGAAATTCTACAACATTGCAAAGTAACATTCACCATTGACTGTTCCTTCTTTCAAAAAAGAAAGGATCAATGACGCAAAACTTCCTGAGAGCGCAACGGACAATTATGCTTTTTTTTTTTCTTTTCTTGGTGAGTCTCTTTCATGTTGCCAGACTTTGAGATTTTTTTTGCTCCCCAGATGTGAAAATTGTGGCAGTTGACTTTATGGGAATGTAGCCTCATCAGAAAATATCAACTCGTCAAACTCGGGGGGGAATTGTACATCTACGATTTGAACCGTTGACACAAATCCTAACCTTGTTTGGTAATCCTCTTCATGTAACATTTTAACCAGCTGGATCTTGGAAGCATGCTCATGCAATTTCACTTTGAGAATTTTGTGCACTGTTGATGACAGAACGTTTCGTTCTTCAGAAAGACTTCCACGGATTCTTTTGAAATGCTTCCTTGACGACGGCCGCAGCCTCCTCGCTGATTCAAAGCCTCCCAGATCATGCTTTGCCGTTCAATAACGCACTTTCTTTAAACTTGGCAATTGAGTTCTGATGTGATTCGTCTTTCCTAAAATGAACATTTCCTTTCACAACTGTAATGGACTTCTGTTCTGCTCACCCGAACACAAAGTTAACCTTTTATTGTCCTGTCGCCATTTTCAATCACTTGCAGCATCTGAAATATAATGGGGGGGGGGGGGAAATCAAACGACTGCAACACAATAGTAACATCAACAAAACGATGACTTATACTTTAATATTCCATTTACAGTTTGCTTCTATCTTGCGTACATCCAAGATTATTTCAGTTAAAAGTTGCACAACAATTTTGAAAACACATTGTGTTGTTATTGATTGTTTAAAAGGTAAATTATCCTTTAAGTTTGTCTCAATTAAACACACAAAACAAGTGCTTTGTACACGCATTGTTGATCGAATGATTGCATTTGCGAGTGATGGATTCATCAGCGTTTCGCGACTATTCGCTCCATTTGATTGATACCTTGTCCCGGAGGTGAAATTTCCAACCTGTTCAGATATCCAGTGCGATGATCGGCCATGACTGCACAGGTTGATTTGTGATGAGACTTTTTTCTTGCGCCAATGGAACCATCGCTTGTCGAGCGTCGTACTATTTGAGCCAAACGGTGATTTACTGCACTTATCCGGTGATTCAATTGTTGGTAAATAATATCCATGCTACATAATACATATATATATATATATATATATATATATATATATATATATATATATATATATTCTTCTTCTTCTTCGTCTTTCGGCTGCTCCCGTTAGGGGTCGCCACAGCGGATCATCCGTATGATCCGCATCGTGATTTGGCACATGTTTTACACCGGATGCCCTTCCTGACGCAACCCTGGTCGCCTCTTACGACACAGGGATATATATATATATATATATATATATATATATATATATATATATATATATATATTTGGATATGGATATGTCTCAAAAATGCTTGGTATAATTTGTTTACTTATTTTAGATTATCAACATAATTCGGCACTATTCTGCTGGGGCTGTTCTCAATACGACTTAACAATGGTTTAACAAGTATCATTTGCTACACTGACTATTTTCAACAGGTGGTGATAAATTTAATCATCTCTGCAAGCGCAAGACCACTTCAGCAAAAAGTACAATTAATTAGTTTATCATTTAGAGCAGGTACGGACAGCCGAGACACTCTCAATACACAACCTGTTTACACACACACACACACACACACACACACACACACACACACACACACACACACACACACACACACACACACACACACACACACACACACACACACACACACACACACACACACACACACACACACACACACACACACACACACACACACATTGGCCCATGTTGACTCCAATGCTTCCTACAGTTATGTCTAGTTGGCTGGTCATGGATTTGGACTCCAAATAGCTCATTCCATCTCATCCCACAGATGCTCAATTGGATTTAGATCTGGTGACTGGGTAAACCACTGCAGTAAGCTGAATTCACCGTCACGTTCGTGGAGCCATTCCTGGACAATCCTCACCTTGTTTCATGGGGCATTATCCTTCTGAAGAAATCCATTCCCAGATGGACACACTGCTGCCAACATGGGATGCACCTGATTGGCAATGATGTTCAGATGTCCTATGGCATTATCCATTATCCTGTGGCATTCAAATGTTGCTTCGCTTTTATCAAGGTGCCCAATGTGTGCCATGAAAACACACCCAAAACCATCACACTACCACGACCAGCCTGCAATGTTGACACCACGGCACGATGGATGTATGTGCTCATGTGGTTTTCTCCATACCCTAGTCCTCCCATCAACATAGAACAGCAGGAACCGTAGTTCATTAGAGCAGGCAACGTTTATCCAATCCTCCAGTGTCAGTGTTTTTGTTCCTCAGCCCACTGCAACCGCAGGTTCTTGTATTTTTGTTGAAAGAAGTGGAACTCTTTTCTGTACGGTCGTCGGCTGCCATACCCCATTCCTTTCAAGGTACGACGAGTTGAGCATTCTTTTACGGGTCTTTCAGCACCAATATTGTACTGGACTTTCAGTTGACTAATTGTAGCCCATCTGTTGCTCTGCACAATTTGTGTCAGCCTCCTTTGGCCTCTTTCATCAATGAGCTGTTTTCAACCACTGGCGTGCTGTTGACTGGACGTCCTTTGAGTCGTGGACCATTCTTGATACACTTAGGAAACTGTTGAGCATGAAAAACCCAGCAGCATTGCAGTTCTTGACACACTCAAACTGGTGCGCTTGGCACATACTACTATACCCCGTTCAAAGGCACTTGCATCTTTTTTCTTTCCCATTCACCCTTTGAATGGCATACATACACAATCCATGTTTCAAGCATCTCAAGGCTTTAAAATCCTTCTTTAACCTATCTCCTCCCCTTCATCTACACTGATTGTATATATATATATATATATATATATATATATATATATATATATATATATATATATATATATATATATATATATATATATATGTATATATGATATGATATGCATCATACACACATTTCTGTCAAGATGGTGACATACAAGAACATGCTTGTCAATGTTAAGCTGCGTCATGCACACCGTTGAGATGGTGACATAGAGGAACACACTTGTCGATGTTGTTCTGCATCGGTGTCACATTTTGCTAACTCGCTGTGCTCAAATTGGCACCGTGTCATTGCTGATGTTGGTCTGTCAAATCACCAGGGCGTTTTTGAGCAACATTGCGATCAACAAATATTTTTCACTTTTTGACATTGTTTTGGCTTGTAAAATGAGCAGATTGAATTATATATTTCTTACTTTAAAATAAATAATACAAACTGGATAATAAAGCAGATTTTAAGTTATAGCTGTCATCTGCAGTCACGCTTAAGGGAATACTGTAGTGTTATGACAAAAATTGTTGCACAACAATTAAGAAATGTCGGCTAATTAGTTATGACTCGTTACCAGAAGTGCTTTCTGAATTAATACAACGCTTCTCATTTAGACATGAATAATACAATCCCATAAAAGCCTGGCCAAGCACTCAACCGAACAACATCATGACATCCCAGCCATCTGACAAACCGCCATCTTACGAAATCCGTCATCCCAATTCTGAGTGTCTGGCATTCAGCCTGTTGCCTATGGAGTCAGACATTCAGGTTATGTTGTTCAACTGCCATCAGTGGAGCAACTGGACGAGTTGAGTGCCCCACGCTGGGATGATATGCACGCTCGCCATGGCCTCGCCTAGCGCCAGACATAATGACGTCACAGCGATAAGGGCGTGACAGACAGAGGGAGGGAGGAATGAGAAAACCGGTTATTTTAATACATAGATTTAAAAAACAACCAAACAAGGTAGGAATGACACCACATTACGATGCCACAATCCTCTTATGGTTTTGGATCACGATATCTTTTGATGTTGTTCCACGCATTCCCATTGTGAACAAACTATATTTCTCTCCCACCATTGTGGATTACAGGAAAACACGTTGCAATGTTCTTCTCTCAAATCACCTAACAGATCGATGCAAAACCTTAAATTTGTAATCAACTACCCAAGGGAAATATAGTATGTTACCAATGGTGTCATCAGTCATGTGGTATGGCAGCCTTATTGGATCATAAGAAAACCTATAAAAGTCTTCTTCTCTGAAACTGCTTAACTGATTGATGCAAAACTTTACATGTGATCGACGACACGTAGGAAATATAATTTGATAACCATGACGTAATTAGTCAAGTGGTCTGGTAGCCATAATGGATCAAAGGAAAACCTTTAAAATTCACTTTCTCTGAAACTGCTTAACTGATCAATGCAAAACTTAAAATATATGATCGATTACCTATGAGAACATTTGATTATAAGAAGCTGATCAAAGGCGCAATATGGCCACCATTGTCATCATAATACAGAAAGTGGGCAATATCTTGAAAAATATGAATTATAGACACCTTGGAGTTACACTTTATCAAATTAGGCTAATTTTGACATAACAGGAAGTGACATCATCAAATCAGAAGTGGGGAAATATCTCAAACACTTAGGCTCATTGACAGCAGGGAGTTTCACTCCTGTGAACATCATGCCAATACCACCTGACATAAAATGTGTTTTTCTAAATCCAGCTCATATTTTTACCCTGATCCATCCATCATTCCACTTTTTCGCAACCAGTTCGGTCAGCTACAGGTTCGTTGGTTCTCTGTTCTTCATTTTAGCTCACCTGGAGCGTAGTTCCGGGGAGATTATGGGATGGCGCATCGTCCGTCCGTCCACAAATACTTGCAACTTCTTCTCTGAAACTACACAAACAATTTCGATGAAACTTTACCACAAGGTTCATCAACGTGGATGTACCAAAGTTTGCTCATGGCATTATAAAAAAAAACAAACATAAAAATCAGACCCTAAGGAGGTCTCTACGGGGGTTGCCCCCCAAAACAGGTATTTGCTTTCTTCTCCGAAACTACACATACAATGTTGATGAAACTGGACCACAACCTTCATCACCCGAGATGTATCAAAGTTTGTTCACACCATTGAAAAAAAATTGGGGTCGAAAGGAGTCTCCGAGGGGGGGGGGGTTGCGCCCCAAATATGCATTTGCTTTCTTCTCAGAAACGACACAAACAATTCCCATGAAACTTGACCACAACCTTTATCACGTGTCACCTGTGATGTACCAAAGTTTGTTCACAGCGTAAACAAAAAAAAAAAACATCGGTATTTACTTTATTCTCCGTGATATAATTTGAGGGTCACCTATGCCTCCCAGTGGTTACCTGATTATCTTATCCAGCCACTACCAGGTGAGCGCCCAGGGGTATTGCCCCTATGTTTTATTTTATTTTCTGCATGGGTTTTTGTCACTTGACTAAAATTATAGTGGAAAATAAAATAAAATTTCCCATTTCAATTTTATCAATTTCTCAAAAAGTTGGAGTTTGCCAATTAAAAGTATCACTAAAGAAAGTTATTGGATACATTAGATATCTAAAGATGAACTCAAGATGCGAGCAAGAGCAGCTTGGTCATAATCGTGAATCATCCAATCATCGAGGTTGAATTATGCAGACAAATATATCACGTAATAGGATGGATGGAATCAACAGAATGTTAATCGAGGTAGGGGAAAGGACATACACCATCTTAGACATTAGCAAGGTGGGAAATGGGAAGCAGGAAGCAAGAAGCAATGGGAAGCAGCAAGCTGACGTTAAAAAAAATTAGCCCTCCGGCAAAGTAAAAGAGGATCACCCTTTTGTTGTTCAGGCACTTTTTTTTTTTACTCAGACGAAGGGGTAACACCCATAATGTTGGCTTTTCCTTGGTTCCCATTGTGGTCAGCATACGTCGATCAATGTTCCGTTGATTCCTTCCATCAATTTACCTGCACGTCAACACAGTTCCACACTAGCCTTCAGAAGATGAGTTCTTCATTTGGCTTACATAATATGGAATTCCTCTCCTAAAAGAAAATCAGAACAAGGTAACACATAATCCTTAACGTGATGCTGTATTCTAAAGCTGATGCTGAAATTATGTACATATTATATGTGAACAAATTGGCCCCAAACCACAACCACTGTTTTTCCCTAGACCGACAGCACATGCACATACCAACCCCGAACCACAAATACACACATCAAGAGCACAACTCACGTCGATACAGACCTCAGAACAAGTCGAATACCAATTATAGGCAGAACTTCGAGCAAAGCATCCATTGTAATGGAGAAAGAAGTGGAAGAGAACAACATACTTTGAACCCATCGTCGTGTAATGGTGAGATTAGTGCCCCTGACAAGAGCATGACATGTTCTGTGCAGTTGCCCTAACAATCCAACTGCACAAGAGGTCTACATGTGCTCATGGACTCCAGGCAGCTTCTTGCAGCATTCACAGTGCAATGGATGGACAAGTACAACATATGAGATGTTAACGTCCTCTAGCTCGAGTTAAGCTGCGTACTAAAGTCTGTGAATGTGCCGATTTTAAACTTTCCTTTTAGGCTCTGTTGCAATCATGCGTCATTTCATCATCAGTTATCTTCAAAAAGATTCACTGAAGGGTATTACCAATGCAAAAAAATACAGAGGCAGAAAAAGTCAACATCATCCATCTTGTCTGTGCCCCACTTCTCCACCCAGACAATACACAACACAGTATTGATGCACACAAATAACACAACAACACATTTTGGGCAACAAAATGGAAACAAAATAACAAGTGAGAGAGACCGCCATTTAACTGGATAAACCTCGGCTGGATTTAACACCTTCCTTTTGTCCTCTGAGCCAATGGAGCGCAGGGTAATGGAGTCATGTCCACGTCCTTCCCATTCTGGTTTATATGAGAATGTATCATAACAAAACTGGAACTCTCAATATCATTATCGGCTGTGTGTACGAGGGTATTTGTCCATATTTGTGTTTAAAATTTGTTATTTTTTTGTGTTTGACTGCCCGTATTTCTCTGAACAAAGATGGAGTAAAGCTGAGTTATCTTCATGATGAATTCATTACATTGGAGTGAAGAGTTCATTATCCGTCCATTCTTGTTTTCAGAATCCATTCATGTGTTAACCTGTGCACATATTTATAATCATCCGTTCGTACACGTTCATCTGTAAGTGCCTGGTAATCTTGCAAGTATGTAGAAGTTCGTTTTCACATCTTGTACGTATTGTTTGAATGAATATAATCAAAGTTTTATTACTCAGAAATTGCTGTTGCAAATACTTGTGCAGCAAAATTAATTTGTTTCCTTTTGTAGACGTTCTAGCCCAATTATTTATTTTCATTTATTACGAGCAAATGTGCCAGGCGACGCCGGGTCCCTGCTCCCACGCATTCCCTCCCTCATTCCACCCTTTACCCCGCTTCCTTTCACCCAACATCCCTCTCTCCGACCAGCTCACCCTTCCCCTCCCTCCTCCACCATTTCTATCCCACAAAGGTACCTGGCACTGACCAGGTTCTAACATACATTTTTTTTTTTGTATAGCTTGTCGAGGCTCGTCTGAGAGCTAACACACAATGCACAGCAAGGGGGTATGAGACAAGAGGGGTGGGAGTGGGAAGGACAAAACAGTGAGGAACAGAGACATTAGGAGATCTGTGGAAGGGAGAGGGATGGGGCGGGGAACATGGAGGATACAAGATGGACACCACAGGGACTCTCAGAAAGGAAAGCAGGGAATTTGAAGGAGGTGGGTTTGGGGTGGTTTAACGGGGGTAAAAAAGATTGAGGATTTGGATGGGGGATGATAAGAGGTGGTGGTGAACAGCTGTTTAGAAGGCCTGGAGGGAAGAATGGGATTGAATAGAGTGAGGGAGTTTATTCCAAAGGCGGGAAAAAAGAGGAATGAAAGAGTGAAGGTGAGCAGTGATTCGCGATTTTGGTAGTTTTACCAGAAGGGGGTTGTTGGCGGATCTTGAGCGTCCTGTGGAAATGTGGTGGGGACAAATCACAGAGAGAGCAGGGGGGCGGGGTGCGAGGCTGGAGAGGAGACTGTAGAAGACAGAAAGACCACCGACCAGCCTGCAGTGAGAGAGTGAGAGGCCCAAAGACTCAGCCTCATTGCGGGAGATGTCAATGATCCGAAATGCCTTGGTTTCTACAGCGTGAAGCCGAGAAAGGTGGGAGGCAGGAGTACCAGCCCAGAGGGGAGAGCAGTACTCCATCAGGCTGCGGATGAAAGCTTTGTAAGTAGTCAGGAGCTCAGGAGGGCCGAGGAAGGACTTTGCAGAACGGAGGATGCCTACTTTGCACGACGGAGGCTTTCCCAGGAAAGGTCATGGGAGATAGTGAGACCCAGAAGCTTGAAATAAAGGACTTCTTCCAGAGGTTGTTGAGAAAGTAGATGGGGGGGGGAGTTTCTAAATGGTCCTTTCGGAGAGACATTGTGAGAGTGTGAGATTTGTCCGGATTTAAAGACATGTTCCACGTGTTGGACCAGTTTGTGATTTTATCCAGATCTGCAGTGAGTGAAGAAGCTGCTGTTTGCCGGTCTGAGGGATGACAGATGGTACGGCAGAGGGTGGAGTCATCAGCAAAGATATAAAGAGGATTTTCCAGAGAGTCGGAGAGATCATTGATGAAAACCAGAAAAAGAACAGGGGGGAAAAAATATATATTGGATTACCACAATTAAATACATATTTGGAGACAATCACCCATCGCTTCACTGATCGGAATACTAAAAGAGGGGGGGGGAGAGAGTGGTGGGAGAGAGAGTATGTGGTGTGGGGGAGAGAGGGGATGCAGGAGGGAAGAGCAAGGAGGGAGGGTGAGGAAGGGGGATGAGCAAAATCTCACCACATGTCGCTATACATTCTTGGAGGAAAGGGGTGTGAGGAGCGGGCTGGGAGAGAGGAGGGGACCGAGGAATGGGGGAGGGGGAGCGATGTCTCAAAAATTGAGTGGAAATTTTTCAATGAGTCAATAAATTAAAATATCATAATATTTTTCAAGTCTCTCTTTAACTTCTGGTTTTTTAACTTTAACTCTTTAACTTTAACTTGTATGTTAATTGTTATTTTAATTAATTAATTTTGCCTTCTTAACTTCACAGATTTGCCCACGGAGAACCCAGCCGCGGCTGTGGCAGCCTTCGTGGCTATCCTGCTGGTTAATTATTTTCGTTGCACTCAATGAAGTTACACTCTTGGCACATTCCTTAAACTTCTCTTCACTCAATATAATTCTCTGAACAGAAGAAAAAGTTAATAGTCTGGCAGCCATTGGCTGAAGTGTGTTTTGGAGTACATACACAATTTTATTGCAGATTCTGGTAACATAGACTATACTAAACTCAAATCCAAGTGATGCCACTTTGTCACGCTTGAGCAATTTTTTTTAGGAGCAAAATTCAAAATGGCCACCATCAAAACCGTTTTTTGGCCGTAACTCGGCCAAAAATCGAGATATGAACCCGATTTCAGTGGCAAACCCTATGTTTTGGGGGTCAAGGGATACACTGATATGTTTAAATAAACCATACAACTCATAATAATAGTCTATATTGCAATTTTCCTATTTAGATATAATATTTTGACTGAAAAAATATCGACCGAACTATTTTCAGCCGTAACTCTGCCCAAAATTTATATGAACCTGATTTAAGTGGTAAACAGTATATTGTATTGTATTGTAACAGTATATTGTATTGTATTGTAACAGTATATTGTATTGTATTGTAACAGTATATTGTATTGTATTGTATATCTTTATTTCCAACAGTACAGTTGAGTAATACAATGATTAGGTAACTACAAACTATAATTAATTATATTAACTCTTCTTCTTTCGGCGAGCTCCCGTTAGGGGTCGCCACAGCGGATCAACCGTCTCCATTTCGCTCTATCCTCCACATCTTCCATTGACACTCCAACTACCTGCATAGCTGCCCTCACCGTATCCATGAACCTCTTCTTTGGCCTTCCTCTTCTCCTCCTGCCTGGCGGCTATAATTAATTATATTAACACATAACCAAATAAACGTAAAAAGCAAGGTTTACACAAATTTT
Source organism: Eptatretus burgeri (assembly GCF_056783735.1). Lineage (NCBI taxonomy): Eukaryota > Metazoa > Chordata > Myxini > Myxiniformes > Myxinidae > Eptatretus > Eptatretus burgeri. The sequence continues at coordinate 5,953,855 of NC_140972.1, forward strand.
ACATAAATTCAAATCCAAAAAGGGGTCTATACATGCTGTCAACTATGAATACACTGATTGGTTGCTGATGAACTTCTTTCATTCTGCTTTCACTCAATCTCACATACAAGACAGCTGCATAAATCAAATAACTAGTGTTCACTCAAGTTCCACAGCTTCGCTTGCTGATACAGACTTTGTTTGGTCGTTCTGACATTCCTCCATACCATGACAGCCACAGAACAATGAACAGGAGAGCCTGGCGGCAGAGCCACTACATCTATTCGTTGCACAGGGTCGCACTGAGCTGCACCCACACCTGATCATCTTGAGAACATTATCAGGAGCTCTGATGACATCCGGAAGCAGAGACACAGGGAGCAACATGCTCGACACTTCTTCATGTGACCATCCATGACTCGTTGGATCGATCAATGGTGGGTCTGGATCTAATGCAGCCCGCCATATTGCTGCCTGCAAGTGCGCCCTGAGAACGTGCTGGATGAAAGCCACAGTGGTTGGTGGTTGAGTTTTTAACTCTGGTGCTGATGTCAGCTTCTTGTTAGCCATCTTTGAAGACCAGACATCAAATCGAATAGCTGACATGTCTTCTGTTTCCTGGGATCCATAGCAAGCAGCAAAGAAGGCAGTTGCTTCAGATATGACATCTGGTAATTCTGCATCAAGATCACCAAGATAATTTAATTAACGACCATCTTTGAGGTGTTTCACAATTGTGCCTTTTCCGATACCCCACAGGAACGCAACTGTGTCACATCCAGACACCACATGTGCTGCCAGAACTTGGGTGACAATATGTGCATGCTTCTGCACTGTCACCTTGATGTCAACAGACGATCTGTCACGACTTGTACCAGCCATCACAAGGTTGCATGCCAGTTCCTTCAGTTGGTAAAAATGCAACAGCAATATGAATACATCTGTGTCGTCTGAAATTACCCAGATACTCGGAACTCCTGATGAGGCTAGTAGGACCATTTGTTGTACCATAATAACATTGGCTTCTTCGTGAGTGGTTCTTAGGTCAGGCCTCTCTACCACTTGGTATTCTGCGATTTCCATAGGTATTGGGTTAGGTCCAGTTAATATGAGCTTTGTGTTGGTAGAAAATGCTTCAGGATGGTCTTTGATGTCGCTGCAAATGATATTTATTAACTGGACTTTGTTCTCTGTCACTATCAAAACGATCTTTTGTGCAGGGAGTGGCGTCGTCAGATTCAGCTGGTGTCGTCGACTGGCATCCTTGCCTGCACGAGCGGTTCGCGTGACTTTCTTGATGCTGTTGTCATAATACCGGTCAAATACCAAATACGTATCACATATCTTCAGCTTATCTCTCAAATAAGAAAGAAGATTCTGCACATTGTCCTCTACTGTTCCTTTCGATGGCCATTGAATCACCCACAGCATAGCACAACCATCTACAGTGATTGCTCCATCAGCTGGAAACATTCTGTCAGACACCTCTACCTGCAATTTCTGCTTCAAGACCGCTTTCGATTTTGTGATTCGCATGTCACCGTTATCTTCAAACGTAGAAGGCGGTACTGGGGCGAGCTCAAACTTCAGGATATCTTTCAGGTTGATGTCCCTCACTGCCTGAACGCCCAACACTCTTGAATATATGAGCCCCGTGTCATATACAGGTGTTTGTCCGACCTTTATCAGCTTCCGGGACACTGCCATCGTGACTACTTGTTTGCTGAGCGACTTGTTGAAGCTGTCTGGCCATTGCTCCTCATACTCCTTCATCTGCTTGACTCCTATGCCAACAGAAATGTCAGCGTTTACAATGTTTGGACTCATTCTTCCAGTTACAATGTTCACAAGCCCATCCGGGTGATTCTCTGATTGTAGAGGGTCAACACATGTGGCCAATCTTTCTCGTAGGTTCTGTCTGTCACTGAAATCGGGTTCATATCTCGATTTTTGGCCGAGTTACGGCCAAAAAACGGTTTTGATGGCGGCCATTTTGAATTTTGCTCCTAAAAAAAATTGCTCAAGCGTGACAAAGTGGCATCACTCGGATTTGAGTTTAGTCTAGTCTATGTTACCAGAATCTGCAATAAAATTGTCGATGTACTCCAAAACACACCGAGGGTAAAATTCCAGTTCTGCATCCAAACTATAAGTTTTATGCTTTGGCAACTTATAAATATGGAGAAGGAGGAATCACAGCCTCACTTGCTTGAAATAAATACATAAAAACACCAAGTTAGAAGAATCGATAATTTCTTTCAATTTTTTCATATTTCACAACAGATTTCGACATTTAATTAGTGTCCACATGCTCTGATCCTCAAATCCTAAAAGACAGATTTCGATGATTTACTTTAATTTGTCTGTGAGAGCAAAGTTTTGGGCTGCGAAGTTTCATGGTTTTGGAGTTATGGAGGAGGTGCACACACATACACACACACACACACACACACACACACATTATATAGATGAGTTATCAGAGCTTACTGCAGTAAATTTATGATACAGTAATTTTGATGATTGGGATGCAGCGTATCCCTGAGAGTTTCTTGGGATGTGCTGGGACCCCAGCTCATGATAGGACATACATGTATCTCGGTACATTTATCCATTCTGGCACAGCAGACAGACATATTAATATCCGACTACTCACCTAAGCTTAAATTCTATCTGTACATTCACAGTATACATTTTTTGTTATCTCAAAAAAGATTGAGGCCAATGAAAGAGCAAAGTGATGGAGAGTGTTGCCTCATGTATTCGTCTGCACGTGCGTGCGTGATTTATGCTACAACTTCAACACGAGACTTAGACGCTGTAGCAAAAGAAAATGCATTTCTGTAGATATTTTCTCATTTCGAAAACATGTCTCCTGTAAAGGGTCATTTCCACATCAGTTACATTTTACTCGGTATTGCTTTGGTCACTCATTACATAGAAACAGATTCAAGGCTCCAAGCTGATGGGCCCCAAAGGGATTTTTATTTATATACATACATAGTCGAGGCTCGTGGAAAAGGTAGAACACACAATGGATCAGGACACAACATGACAAAAGGAACAGCAGAAAGAGAGGGGGGAAACACCGACAGCGAGGATGAAGGAGAAAATAGATGGAGACGGACAAACTCAGAGGTGTGGATGATGATGCGGGCTAGGGGAAAACACAAGGGGTGGACAAGATGGATGCAGAAACAGAAATTTGGGAGGGGGGTTGAGGAGGGTAGAAAAGATAATGGTTTTGGAAGGGGGATAATCTGAGATGGTGGTGAAGAGCTTTCTTGAAGATTTGGATGGAAGAATGAGATTAACGAGAATGTGGAATTGGATCCATAGGTGGGAAAACGAGGAACAAATGAGTGGAGGTGAGCAAGTGATCCTGGATTGAGGTAGTTTCACCAGAAAGGGGTTGATGGTCGACTGTGTGAGCCTTGCAGAAACCTGTGGGGAGGGGAGGGAGCACAGCATGGAAAGAGCAGAGGGTGCAAGACCAGAAAGGAGGTGATAGAAGACAGACAGACAAACCACCGACCTGTCTGTGATGGGAAAGTGATAGGCCCGTATAATCAACTTCATTGTGATAGATTCCAATGATCTTGAAGGCCTTGGTTTCCAGGGTGTCAAGCTGAGGATTTTCACACTTCCTCCCCATCAGTATTTGGATAAGCTTGGTGTTGGCTTGACGGTTAGGTGTGCTGGTTTACGATCCTGGGGTCTTGAGTTCAAGCCTCTGTCATGCTGTTAAATAACACCATGTGGGCTGACTCAGTCTGTCATCCTTCTGAGGTTGGCAAAATGAGTCGCAGCTAGCTAGAAATGGAGGCAATGCATCAGCGGCACAGCTGCACCCACAGACAATGATGCAGTCAAGCATCCATGGGCTGCATATGAATAAATATATAAATCCTTGGATGGGTTTCGTGTTATTTTGACCGATGTAAGTGCATTGTTCTATACCAGTGCAGGAAGTGAGAGGTCGTGCATCACAATTAGTCAGTGAGAGCAAAACACTAATTGATGGTTATAGCAGGTGTGAAAAGCTGGATTTGAGAAAATAAAAAAACAAGCTCAAATGAGCTAAGATTCTCGTCCTCTTAATGATGACGTCATAAAAACGAATATGACGTCATTGTGATGTATCAGGTTTGCGATAAATTATCTGTGCTAATGCCCGGCTTGATTACCGCAGACAAAATTCAAACAGCTTGCCTAGTTTCCGATATAATGGTATAGGCGATTTCCATTAGCGGCGATATTATGACGTCAACTTTTTTTTCTAGGAAGAATTTCCAAAATCGGAGATGGTTACTGCCTGCGCGTTGGCTTTCTGCATATACATGGCAAGTTTCACGAAGATCCGATGAAAACTCTGGGTTGTGAAACAAAAAATGTCAAAAAATAGGAATGACATCATAAAAATTGATATGACGTCACAGTGATGCATCATATGTGCGGTAATTCATCACTGCTAATGCCCTGTTCGATTCCCGCAAACAGAATTCAAAAAGTTTGCCTAGTTTCGGAGATAATTTTTTTTAAGCGATTTTCATCAGCGGAGATATTTTGACGTCATAACTTTTTTTTCTAGGAGGAATTTTCAAAATCAGAGATGGTTACTGTCTGCGCAGGGAATTTTTACATATTTACGCCAAGTTTCAGGAAGTTTCGATGAAAACTGTAGGCTGTGAAACAAAAAAGTCCACAAGAACAACAACGTGAGTAAGACTTAGAGATCCTCCACGAGGATCTAAAATGTAACATTACTTTCATTAAAGAACCATAAGATGTAATTGTTCAATGTTCACCACCACATGCTGGCCCCACATTGTAAATCACACATTGCAAATATTTATTTGGTGTATCCCTTTCCCAACATCGGTATCATGCAAATATGGAATGTATTGGGATCTGACCCTTAATTGCCAATTTCATGCCCAATTACTCTTCATAAAACAAACCCAACACAAAATATTGTGATTAATTGTGTTCCCGTGTGTTCAAGTCACATCGTACATGATTAGATCACCTTTAGGGATAGAGCAGTGACACTGCTGGAACGTTTCCACATGGAACTTTATTGTTATCTGAAACAACTTTGTTCATTGAGCTTTTGAAAACGGAGTGACGTGTCATCTGATCCGAATGTGTTTCTTATCCTTGGTGTGCACCGTCTTGTCATATTCCCAAGCCTGTCCTACATGATTGTGTTTTGATGTGACTTTCCCGTATTATCTGTCTTAGGTTTTTTGTTTTTTGTTTTCAATAAAAATTTGTTGTTTTTTGCAGTGGCAATATTCAAAATATCAAACTTTCCAAAACTATTCTGAGATTTACAAAATAAGGACCGACTTTACTCAAATGGGACCAAACTAGGTGAAGTAATGATGGTCGGAGTGTCCACTCTGAGTCTGGGAGGTCGGTGATTCAAATCCTGGCGGAGTCGTACCAAAGAGTTTTAAATATCTGACACTTGCTGCTTCCTTGCTTTTGATGCTCAGCATTCAGAAGAATAGAGCACGATGCTTGGAAGGCAATGGCAAACCACCCAGTATAACCCTTGCTAAGAAAGTGCTTATGGCAGTATCAACGCACTGTCACAGAGTACGGTGCAGGTTCTCCATTTTTAGATCCTCGTGGAGAATCTCGAAGTCTTACTCAGACTTGTAGACAGTAACCATCTCCGATTTTGAAAATTCCTCCTAGAAAAAAAGTTATGACGTCAAAATATCTCTGCTAATGGAAATCGCCGAAAAAATTATCTCCGAAACTAGGCAAGCTTTTTGAATTCTGTTTGTGGGAATCGAACAGGGCATCAGCAGAGATGAATTACCGCACATATGATACATCACTATGACGTCATATCAATTTTTATGACATTTTTTGTTTCACAACCCAGAGTTTTCATCGGATCTTCGTGAAACTTGCCATGTATATGCAGAAAGCCCACGCGCAGGCAGTAACCATCTCATTTTGGAAATTATTCCTAGAAAAAAAGTAGACGTCACAATATCGCCGCTAATGGAAATCGCCTATACCATTATCTCCGAAACTAGGCAAGCTGTTTGAATTTTGTTTGCAGGAATCAAGCCGGGCATTAGCACAGATAATTTATCGCAAACCTGGTACATCACAATGACGTCATATTCGTTTTTTATGACGTCATCATTAAGAGGACGAGGATCTTAGCTCATTTGAGCTTGTAAAGGTGATTATGTATAATTTTTTTAATCGAAATTGTAATTGTACAAAGCAAAAAATTGCCTAATTAAATCAATGCGATCATAAACATCATCCAATTAGTACAAACGCATTATACATATTGCGCCTTTCTGTATCTGTAATCCCAAAATGATTGACAGCTCCTGCCGGTCATTTTTATCCAGCGAGTTTATCGAGCTGCTGATTTCATGGCATCAGTTATGGCAGTCCACAATACCGTACATTTACCCAAAATATCGTTCTCTTTGCAGCGCTCCTGTAAACAATTAAAACAATCTCAGCTTCAAGGTCGACACACCAATGGAACAACAACAATTTAGTCTTCTGAAGGCTAGATCCACAACAGCATCGATCTCATCACGACGTTAATAAATCAAAACTTCCATCCTGACTATGAGGCACAAAATGGTCAGCAATATGTCAGTTTCAAGTACCTGGCATGTATATATCGATTTGACAACTGGCAGGATTAAGATCAAAACCTGTCAAAGTGCGGAGGAGCTCCTTGTGAGACAACGGCCATCCATATCTGGTGATATCTGTGTCTGCGGATATCCTCCTGCAGTTGGGTACCTCTTTCTTGGAGGTTGGTGGCAGGATTTGCACTCCAGCCACCGTAAAGCACTTCATTCTGCAAAACACATAAAAAATGCAAATAAAACTGAAAAACTATTCCATGGGAGTCCCTCCTGTGCAGCTGCCTATGTGCGAGGAATCTGTGAGGTGGTAGAGTCATCACCTGTTGTCAAGTGATGCTCGTCCTGCTTACAGGGGGAATTCACACATTGTGTTCCTCCAAGCCCATCCCTCGGTGTACTGCAGTTAAAGCGGAGGGTGGAGGACTCTTTACAGAGGAGTCCAAAGTGAAGGCCCGCTGGGCCGATTACTTTGCGTGGCTGTACCAGACTGACCCACCAGCTGTTGAGTTGGATACCAGGGGTGTTACTATCCCTACAGCTGACCCTCCAATCAACTGTGGTCCACCTTATTTTGTGAAAACACAGGCTGTGGTGAACCAGTTGAAATGGGGTAAAGCTCCAGGGATCTGTGGCATCCATGCTGAACTTCTCAAGGCTGATGGAAATGCTGCACTCGTGTCGTACCATGCAGTTCTGTCCTCTGCCTGGAACACAGGCATCATCCCAACTGACTGGAAGAGGGGCCTTGTTGTCCCTCTCTGGAAAGGGAACAGTGATCTCCAGGATTGCAAAAAACTACCGAGGGGTGACGCTACTCTCAGTGCCAGACAAAATCTTTGCTCAGATAGTTCGTGATCGGGTTCGCCACCATTTGCTTGAGAACCAGTGCTGAGAGCAGTCAGGTTCTACCACAAAGAGGTCAACAATTGACCGTATCCTTGCTTTTCGGGTCCTTGCCGAACGCAGACGAGAGTTTCGGCAGGGGCTGCTTGCAGCCTTTGTTGATCTCTGTAAAGCGTTCATTTCAGTGAATCGGGATGCCCTCTGGAGGATCCTTGGTCTTCGTGAGGTGCCACCAAAACTGATCGATCTGATGTCTGAACTCTACTCTGGAACTGAGAGTGCTGTGAGATGTGGTGGTACCATCTCTGACTTACAGTTGTTACTGGAGTTTGTCACAGGTGTGTACTGGCCCCCACACTTTAGAGCACTTGTATTGACTGGATCCTCGGGAGGATGTCGGAGAGTTCAAGCTGTGGTGCATCGTTTGGGAATGTCAAGATCTCTGACCTTGATTTCGTAGATGATGCAGTCATCTTTGCGGAGACACTGGATATCCTTTTGAGGGCCCTTGAGGTGCTGCATGAGGAGTAGGAGCCACTGGGTTTATGGCTTTCCTGGGTCAAAACTAAGATCCAGGCTTTCAAAGACATCTTGGATACTGCTGTCTTCTTTGTACCTGTTTGTAGTGAGCATGTTGAGGTCACAGAGAGATTCATTTACCTTGGCAGTGATATTAGTGTCTCCACTGGCTGTGAGCCGGAGGTCAACAGACATCTGGGTCGGGCCTGGGGAGTCGTGGATTCACTGGTCATGGGGTGCGGCACTGTTAGTACCTGTGCAGGAGGACGAAAGTCTGAGTGTTCATGTCCTTGGTGCTTCCAGTCTTGATCTATGGAGGAGAGACTTGGACTCTGACTTGGGATCTGAAATGGAGACCTAATTCCTTTGGGACCAGGTCTCTTTGGAAAATCCTTGGCTATCACTGGTTGGACTTTGTATCTGACGAGCGGTTGCTGAGAGAGACTCAAATGAGATTTGTTACCTGCATAGTCTGTGAATGTCTGGTGTTAGCTTAATGGTTAGGGTGGCTGGCTTGGGATATTAGGATCCTGAGTTCAAATCCCACTTGGCTGTTGAATTAATACCAGGTGGGGTTGACTCTGCCCATCATCCTTCCGAGGTTGGCAAAATGAGTGCCAGCTTGTTGTTATCCTGTGTTGGAGTGGCGACCCATCCAGGATTGTACCCAAAAGTCAAGAAGACTGCTGAGGCAGCACCAATATGGTCCCATGGATGGTACGGAGTATGGTCCCAATGGATGGACGGATAGTCCATGAGCATCAGCTGCGGCTGTATGGACATGTGGCTCGTTTTCCTGTCGCTGATCCTGCTCACCAGATTCTCTCAGCGATGGAGCCTCGTGAGTCGAGGAGGCCAATGGGCCGACCATGTGCCTGTGGTTGCATTAGGTTGATCAGCCTCTCAAGGAGATGGCGATGGGCTCGGCATCTGCCTTGGGGATGGCCAGACAGAGGTCCCTGGAGTAATGGTGGAAAGTGGAAACAGCGACACGCTGCTCCGGCGCATGCTCCCATACCTGACGTGTTACACCTACTACTGGTCTGGTCGCTTTGATGGTTACCATGCCCAAAGAGTTGCTGTCGCTGTGTCCAATCAGATGACTCCCATGATAATTGAGGTAACAACGAGCGTATTATGAGACAGGATTCCTCACTCCTTGGATGTCATTTCCCTGTTCCCTCTGTATGCTCCGAATGAGGTGATTGATCTCACTGTGAAGGACGCATTCTGTTCCACACTCGAGTCCGTGGTTGATCGGTGCCCCCATGCGAGCTACTCTTCTCATCTTGGGAGATTCAAATGCATCGGATGGGCACTGATGGGGATGGTTGAGAGACATATGTTGGTCCCCATGGATCTGGAACTGTGAACCAGAATAGTAGTAAGTTCCTTGACTTTGCAAGAAGTCATGGACTTCGGGTGGCTGGTTCATGGTTTCAGCACCCACAGGCTCATCGCTGGACTTGATATTCCAACATTGATGGTGTGGCAAAGGAGATTGACCATGTGCTCGTTGATACTCACTGGAGGATGATCCATAACTGTAGGAGTAGTGTGACAGACACACACACAAACACAAATACACACTAGTCCGTGAATTATTGTAAGGATTAACACCATGTTTATTGTTGCATTTGATTCTTAGAGAGAGTCGTGTTTGGCGATACATCTCTTGTCTTGTTGCGATAATACAGGTGCACAGGTAAGCAATTTCATTGTGGAGAAACCAGGACCAAAGAGAATGGTTCTCAAATCACCTGTGATGTTTAGATGTGACCCGAACTAACTTGTGACACTCCGGCAAACCAAGGTACTCAATCAAACTGTGTCTCAGAATGATATCAGTGTGCAACATGCTGACTGTACAAAGACAGCAAAAAAACTGACTTGATTTCGAGAAAATAGTTTTCAGTGAAAATCACAACTTGGAAAAATAGTCTTTATCGTGAAGGTTCGTGCCGATCGATGTCGGCGACAGGTAGAGCGATGGATTGAATCATCAGAACGTTCATCAAGGTACACGAACCACTCTGGGAAGCAAGGACGTTTCTGACCTTAACCGAAATCGAATTGACGTGTTCCTCTAACCTCCTCAACTCACCCACCAAGTTTCATCTGAATCCGTGCGTAACTTTATGAAATATCGTGCGAGATATTGTGTTTTTTTTGGGCCCAATCTCAATTTGCGAAGAAACACTTAAAAAATTCTCGTATCTGGATCCAGATCCGAATGTTCATGAAAATCGAAGCAATTTGTCTTCGTGACACACCCGATCTGTCCACCAAGTTTCGTCCACATCCATCCATAACGTTTTGAGATACGTTCACAGACAATCAGACAAACACGGTGTGAAAACAACCTTCATCCACCTTCGGTGGTGGAGGTAATTATCAGGATGGCAGGTAATAAAATGTACTGAAAAGTGATGTGGTCAAGTACACTGGATAACCTAAATAATTGGGACGGCACGCATAAGCCTGAAATGTCCTCGGTTTCTTGAACGTGCAGATACCACCGCAAAGCAGCGTAAGCTTTCGGAAAATGTGCACCAAGTATTGAATCTCCATTTGGAATCAAGAAGCCACGAAGTAAACAGCTCTGTCTAACCTTCAATGCGGATTGGTTGTGCGGAGACATTACTCGGTGACATTTCCAAGGTAACTGCGGGTACTGAGGAAACGGAAGACAACAGAGTGGAAGCTGCACAATTGCTGCCAAAAGGATGACGAATACCGCATCTGATGGAATTAAAATAAACGGTTGTGAATTTATAACCCTGCGCACGTCCTGATAGTCCCGATACTTTTGGGAATCGCATGTATTTTATAGTTCTGGAGATAATCCATATCATTCAGGTTTGTGTACGTTCGGGTAAATGCATGAATGTTACTGATGTCCCCTGTTGGGTTTGCAGTGATTGGATTAAGCACAAGTTCCCACGTCAATTGTAAAAAAGAAATGAAAAACATGCTTCTAAAAGTAACAATTTATTCCAATCATTTCAAACATTTTAAAATAAGAAAGCGTGTCATTCTTTACGCATTACCTTATAATTTATACGAGTCTTTCCTGAAGAAGCATTGCGCTTGCTTATGAGCAGGGTGTAGAAAAGCATGTACATGATGATATCACATCCTTGAGATTATGCCTGGTGTTGGCTTAATGGTTCGGGTGGTGGGCTTTGGATCCTCAGGTCCTGAGTTCAAATCCCGCTCTGCTGTTGAATTAATACCAAGTGGGGTTGACTCTGCCCGCCATCCTTCCGAGGTCGGCAAAATGAGTGCGAGCTTGCTGGTATCCTGTGTCGGAGTGGCGACCCGTCCAGGATTGTGTTCAATAGCCAAGGAGACTGCTTAGGCAGCACCAACGCTCTGCACAGAGTATGGTCGCAATGGATGGATGGATGGATCCTTGAGATATTCCGGTCAAACTAAACAAAGGCTTCGCTTTTGGGTTATTGCTTCTGCCACCGGAACGTGGATGGGGATTATCTTGTCACCCCTGTCTGTTTGTTCGTTTGTCTCTCTATGAGCAGGATATCTCAAAAAGTTTTGGACGAATTCGGACGAAACTTGGTGGACAGATCAGGCGTGTGACAAGGACAAATTGCTTTGATTTTAGTGAAGAACCCGTACCAGATACTAGAATTGTAAAAAAAAATAATTGATAGGACTTCTTCACAAAGGAGAGATAGCATCAAAAATGATATATGGCATGATATTTCAAAAAGTTATGGATGGATTATGAGAAAACTCGGTGGATGAGTTGGGCATGTGATGAGAACAAGCCGATTAGATTTTGATTAAGGTCTGGATGCAGAACAGACCTACCAGTGGCATGCCAAACATAAACTGTTCAGCCGAGCGGAGGTATGCGCTTTACTGAGTGCCCTTTCAGTTCAGTACTGTGATGGTCTCTTCCAAAATTAAAAAAGAAACAATAAAAAGAATAAATAAATTAATTTCAATTTAACTGATATCTCATACAAAGGTAAAAGCATCGACTGTGCTTGAATATAATAATGGGGAATATGAATCATGGTTAAAAAAATAGCTTCCAAAAGTTTTTATTACTTGCAGAAACTTGTGAAATCACGGATGAAAATCTTGACACAACTGAAGGTAAAGTGAAGAGGGAAGGTATTGTAATAACTAAGATCACTTGCTTATGGTGTTGAACAAGACGGATATTTAAAACAAAATTGACACCAGCTTTCAACTCGTGACCTGCAGTTTCACAGGTGTGCGAGTTAACCACAGAGTCATGTGGTCAAATAGCACCGGGCATGATGACAAAGTACATGCACAAAATGTGTATCGCATAATTTCGTCTGCACGAAAGCAAAATGGCTGTCCGTAAAGGCCCTGTCACACCTTGACGTTTTAGCCAGCGTATGCCGACGAATGAAAAATTTGGCGAATACGCTGGCACACGTCGAATACGTTATGGGTAAGTTTTGTATACGTTAAGAGCACGCTGAAGCACGCTGGCATACGTCGTGGTACGCCGAGCTCGTCGACAAATTTTGTGCGTGCTCAAAATTTCTTGACGTGCTCGGCATATGACTCACACGTTCCGCATACGCTGGCCATGAGTTGTAGGCACGTTATGCGATCGTTGACACACGTCGACACACGTTACTTGTAAGTTACTCATAAGTTGAATCAAGTCGAGGTAATGTTTAGCGTCAGTGTTCCAGACTCCCGTTTTGCATAAACCTATGTGTAACGTATCTCCAACTCATATTGACGTATGTAGACGTATTTGACATCTTCCGGACGACCACAGAATTTACTGAACGTGCTTCTAACTTACAGCTGCCGTATAATGGCGTATTGGCAGCGTTTAGGGGAATTGGTATATAAAAATGGGCTTCACAGGAGGAACCCGTCAGTGTTCCAGACTCCATGTTGAGTAGATGTCCATGTCAGTAGTAGTAGGTAGTAGGTAGTAGTAGTAGGTCCATGTCAGTAGTAGTAGGTGAGCATGATGGGGAGGGTGTGGGTGATGATGGATCCTCCTTGCGTCCGCGTACACGGCCACGGCCAGGACGCTTCTTTGCAGCATTCTTCGAAGTTTTCTTCGGCATGACGGTGATGTTGACACTTCGATGTCTCGTGCGGTTATGATTTGAATCGTCGAGCGGCAGCCTTTTAATATGCTACGCCACGTGATTGTCGGCGATACGCTGCTGCGCGCTATGCATAAGTTAGACTAACGTTGGGCATAAGTTGTGAACGCCGACAACACGCTAAGCATTCGTTGGTATAAGTTATCGAAACGTTCTGTGTACGTAAAGGCCTGGTCACACCTTGACGTTTTAGCCAGCGATGGCAACGTGTTAAAATTTATGTAAAACGCTGGCTTACGTTGAACTTTTGATGTTTTTTTTTAAAGATTCGGACATATTCATAGCGACTTGGTCTTATGTTTAACGCATTGGTAACTACACAGAACGTTTCGTTGTGTTATAGATAACTTATACCAACGAATGCTGAACCTGTTGTCGGCCTACACAACCGATGCCCAACGATAGTCTAACTCAGGCATAGCGCGTTGCACGCATCGCCGACGATGTCGTGGCGTAGCCTATTAAAAGGCTGATGCAAAACGATTCGAATCATAACTGCCGTAGAAATGGAAGGGTCAAAATCGCGGTCACACCTTGGCGATCTTGCCAGCGTATGCCGACGTAACAAAAAGTGCATCTAAAACGTTGGGGCACGTCAAATACGGTATGGGTAAGTTTGGTATGCGCGAGTAGAACGCTAAATACGCTATCATAAGTCGTAGTAAGTAGAGTACGTCAAGAAATTTTGAACATGTTCAAAATTTTACGACGTACTCGGCGTATGACACACGTTCGCATGCGATGGGGATAAGTTTTACACACGATATGTGGACGCTTACACACGTCCACAAAGGCTACTTATAAGCTACTCATAAGTCGAAACACGTCGCGGTAATGTCTTTTTTTACGCGAAACTTATTTCTAACTTATGTTTGACGTGCTTTGAACCAATTCTTTACGTAGCCCCAACACACATCGACGTATGTAGACGTATTCCAATGACGTCTTCCGGTCGACAAAAAAAAATAAATGAATGTGTTTCTAGGTTACAACTGCCATATAAAGACGTGTTCCCAGTGGTTTTGGGAATTGGTATATAAAAATGCTGCTCATAAAAGGGGAACCCAACAGTGTTTTCGAGTCCTTTTTGAGTCGATGTCCATGTCAGCAGTAACAGTATCAGTATCAGTATTTCTATTAGTATTAGTATTAGTGGTAGTTTGTTCATGTTGGCAGTAGTAGATGAGTGTGAGGGGGAGGGTGTGGGTTATGATGGATCGTCCTTGCGTCCGCGTGTCCACGGGTAGGTTCATAGGCTGCCACTCAACGATTTAAATGGCTGCATCTCCACTATTGAAAGTAGACGCTTGCGCTCAACAATTGGATTTTTTTTACACTCAACGACTTTTAAACGGTACCACTCAGCTAGTTTCATTGTTTACAATGAACGATTTAAATTGCTGTCACTCGCCTTTTTTTTTATTATTTTTTTTTTTTGACGCTGGGGTTTGGAAATTTGAAACGTTTCTTCTGAACGTGTTAAAACGCTCAAACTCGACTATTTTAAATAGACGCTGCCGATGGACAATTGGAATCATAGCCAAGCTAGACATCGAAGTGTGAACATCCTCGTCATGCCGAAGAAAAGTTTGAAGAATGCTGCAAATAAGTGTCCTGGCCGTGGCCGTGGACGCTGACGCAAGGACGATCCATTATACCGACGTCTTTCAGCCTATGAGTAACTTAAAAGTAACGTCTGTCGATGTGTGGCAACGATCGCGTAACGTGCAAACAACACGTTAATCATAGGTAGGAAATAAGTTTCGGGTACTCTAAACATTACCTCGGCGTGTCTCAACTTATGATTAACTTACAAGTAGCATGTGTTGACGTCTGTCAACGATCGCAGACCGTGCCTACAACTTGTGGCCAGCGTCGCGGAACGTGTGAGTCATACGCCGGCATACGTCGTGAAATTTCAAGCATGAAAAAATTTGAGGACAACCGAAAAGTACAACGTTTAAAGCCAACGTACAACGACGTATGGCAACGTACTACGACGTATGCCAGCGTGCTCTCAATGTTATCAAAACTTACCCATAACGTATTCAACGTGTGCCAGCGTTTTAGAAAAAAAAATTCAAAAATCGGCATACGCCGGCTAAAACGTCAAGGTGTGACCGGGCCTTTACTAATACGTTAGGTGTACGTCCAACTCGTTATTATACGCCCAAAACTGAAAAAACAACAATAGTTCAGCGTACGCCAGCGTTTTAGATAAATTTTGATAGGTTGCCATATGCTGGCTAAAACGTCAAGGTGTGACAGGGCCTTAAGGGGTGGATTGCGTGTTTTATGCTGGAAAACATCCTCTAAACGAAGGTTTACAAACGTCATAATACTTACGACAAACGACGAA
>NC_140972.1:5974327-6001827 GCF_056783735.1 Eptatretus burgeri
CAGAATCAATTAGAGATAAAACACCGACAAGTGAGGACAACATTATGGTATCCTTTGATATTAAAAGCTTGTTCACGAATGTCCCATTGACGGAGACGATAGAGATATGCGCACATTTGCTGTATTACACCGATCTGGAACAACTGATGATGTCGGAACACGTCTTCGTGAAATTAATGAACACAGCAACAAGGGAGGTGGAATTCAGTTTTAACATCATGATGTATGTTCAAACGGACGGTGTGGCCATGGGTTCTTCATGAGGCCCAGCTCTTGCAAATATCTTTGTAGGCTATCATGAAATGCAGAAACTGATTGGTCAGCAAGGGGTCTATTCCACCACCGTATACTATCGGTATGTTGATGACATTTTTGCTTTGTTTGAGTCTCAAACGGCATGTGACAATTTCTAGGCATGACTCAACACTCTCCATCCAGCGCTGAAGTTTACCACGGAGCTGGAATTGTCAAACACGTTACCGTTTTTGGACGTGTTGGTTGATAGATCCAACCTTGGTTTCAGAACATTCATCTACCGGAAGCTGACTTTCACAGGGCAGTTTACTCGCTGGGACTCCTACAGCTACACGAGGTACAAAATTCCCTTGATCAATATCCTGGTTAACAGAGCACAGAGGATTTGTTCACCTTGTAATCTTCCTGCTGAAATTGACAAAATCATGAATATACTCGGTGAAAATAGTTATCCTGAGCATATCGTTGAGATACAGTACATACACAAGTTTCTAAACACGACAAGAGATCGGAAGATTGGTCCACACAAATGTCCAGTCTATATCAGGATGCCCTGGAAAGGGCAATCATCACGAAGGTGTGAAGTACAAATCAAACATATTGTGTCCAACACGTTTCTGGCTGTGCAATCCCGAGTAATCTTTACCTCTCGCCGTTTGCTGACGTCGGTCAACAAGGATGTGCTACCCACCTCACAAACCAGCAATGTTATTTATGAGTTTAAGTGCCGATGTGAAGCTTGGGACGTGGGCCGCACAACACTAAGATTGGCTGATCGGATCAAACAACACATCCCCTTGGCGATTCGAAGAAAGATTGTGAGGGTTAGAACACAACCAGTGCGAGCATGTAGAAATATCCAGCAACCACCGGCCAGTGCACCTGCTTCATCTGCCATTGCACAGCAAGCACCTGGTTGCCAACCCCATCTGTGCAGACCAGTACAATGCAGGTATGTTCAGGATATTGAGCCGAGGTCAGAGCTCGTTTCATTTACGTATGTTGGAAGCATCCTTCATCCTCACCACCGATCCAATACTATGTCGTCAAAAGGAATTTGTACGATCTCTGTGTCTCTTTCAGCATGGAAATATCAAGGGAAATACGGTAACAAATGGTGAATGGACCTTCGGGGAAACCCATCCCCCCTCTCTCCAGGATGTGGTTGCAAACGTCAATCATCGACGAACTCTGCTCCGACCAATGGGAGCTCGAGGTGAAGATGATGAGCTGACCAATGGGCGTTTGGATTAACCGTGACGTCATTATGGTTGAACCAATCAGCATCTACCTTATTGAGACCTGCGGACATAAGCACACGCCTTCACTTCCTTCTTCACTTGCTGTGATTTTTTTACCCTGAAGAGTGCAGCACGAAAAGCTTCGGTCACTATTATGTCGTGTTTGTTTGTATCCATATTAAAGTTCTGCAGTACCAAACATCTGTTATATATATATATATATATATATATATATATATATATATATATATATATATATATATATATATATATATATATATATATATATATATATATATATATATGCTCTGCGAGGAGGAGTGATGTAAGCGACATTTTTTAATGATATGATGATGATAGGCTCGGATGATAGGGTAAGGGTTAAAATAGTGCTATATGGCATTAACTCCAAAATGGCCGATGTGACCCTAACATCACTCCTCCTCGTGGCATATATATATATATATATATATATATATATATATATATATATATATATATATATATATATATATATATATATATATATATATATATATATATATATATATATATATATATATATATATATATATGGCGCTTTTCGCTACTATGGTAAAAATTCAAATTTGCAATAGAAGTTTGCAGAACCTTCCAAATGGTGAGGTTTCATGAAAAACTAAAATCTTCCAAGTTTTATTAAGTTTAAATAATATTTAGGACTTGCGCAGGCACTTGACATCCTTCTCTATGAGTACAACATGGCTAAATTAAAATGAAAATCTCTTTTGATGAAAACAATTAAAAAAAATTCTCCTGATAAGTAAATAATATGCCTTTATAAAATCAAAGTGTCCTTTGAGGCCTTTGGGTATTTCCGTCGGTCATCCTCCATCACTTGAACAAGGTACTGCACTTGAGCTTCATCTCTTGTTCGACCAGCTTTCGTGAAATCTTGGATGAGGGCGATGCCTCTTTCGGCCGCATCATTCACGACGTTCAAAGAGTCAACCCTCTGCTTTGCTTTGACGTAGAATTCAAAGCTCTTCCAGTTTGATGGATCCTTTTCCTCGAGAAAGTCTTCTGGCAGCTCGAGGAGCGTAAAGAGATTTTTAGTTTGGGAGGAGCAGAGGTCAGACAGCTTCTTTCCCTCTGGATTGGGTCGTCTCGGGGATGCTTCTTTGTTCTTTGTGGTCGTCTCGGGGATGCTTCTGCTTCAGAAGCTCTTGGGCATGCTGAATGACAGAATTGGCCCATGGATGGATATCGGTGGCTGTGCTTGCATCATCAGCAGCAGTCAAGTACTGCGTGAAATTAAAATGGGGCCAGCAGTCCCGGAAGGTTTGGAATAAGGTGATGTCTGGCCCTCGGGATGCTTCATTGACCGAAGAAGAGTAAATTGCTTCCAAAACAAGTTCTAAGACATGGTGCCGAGACGCAAAATAAAGAAGTTGATGATCAAGGATGTTTTCAATATGAACACAGACCCTACCCCGGATTCCAGTATTAACAGCTGTCGTGTCAAAACACATCCCTTTGACAAGTCCAATCAGGTTCCACTCCTTAACTGTTGAAAAGATGACCGCGGCTGTTTCTTCTGCCTTGGAGTCTTTCAGCATCGGAATTGCCAGGATTTTTGACACACCATTCCCAGTGACCAGAATTGGCAGCCTGTCAACTTTGTCTCTTCCAGTTAGGTCTGGCATCAGCTTGGAATCCCAGTGGACTACCAGGGGTGTGTCAACCTTAAAGCTCTCCTTTATCTCTCCAGCGCGTTGCTTCCGGTGCTTAACACGAGCGGCACGAATGGCACTTGGACTGAGAGAAAGTTTATTGATGTCTTGTCCCAATTGCTTGGCAAATGGAATTAGAACCCGACTTGCAGAACGATCGCTAAGGAGAGTTCTATCCAGGGCCTCAGTTGCTTCAGATGTTAATCCAGTTGTCCCACGTTTTCTCTTCGGAGGCTGGGAATCACAGGTGGTTGGATGGATGGAAGAAGATGGTTGTCGACTTGGACTAGATTCAGTAGAGCTGGAGGAGGAGGAAGACTGGAGGTTGGCTGTTTCAGAAGTTGCGGCCATCTCCAAAAGCGCCTTCTGTTTCCTCTTTTTCTCTTCATCCTTACGTTTCATAATTTTCTCTGAAGTCCTGGCAGTCTTGTAGTCAAGACTCCCGATCTTTCCTGGACGCCCCTTTTCACGCTGAGAAGCAAGAAACTCCTTGTCCTCATCGATTTTTATAAGATTCATAGCATCAGCGTGAGCTATGTCAAACAGCTCATCCAGGTCGGCCTTGAAATTGTCTTGTTTCTCTATGTTGGTAGCAGTCTTCCGATTGATTCTTTTCTTTAAACCCTGCCACGTTGTGTGTAATTTTCGCACATGGACTACCACATCAGGAAGGTGCTTAGTAGGAATCCCCTCTGTGGACCAGATGTTCATTAGCTCTAGTGATGTTTGATTCACACTTGCAGTTAGGGTCTCATTCATTTCCACATGAAGGAACATCAAAAAGCGGAGAACTTCGGCCTTAGAAGGAAGCTTCTGGCCAGGAAGTGTTGGATTAGGGGATCCAATCAGCCAAATGGCCTTTTTCGATCTAGTTCTGGAGGCCATTACCCCCAAAATATGCAGAAATTTCTGGTCTGAAAAAAAGATAAAAACATCATGGTTAAGTGGGAAATGTTACAGAGTGGTAAGTACACATTGAAAAGTAACAAGTTTTTGCCAAGATTGCGCGTTAATTCATGCACCCATGAAGAAAGGCTCTGCTCACTGCTGTGCATTTGCGCAACTTTCAACAAGAAAACTTTCCGTTTCCGAATTTTGGACTGAGTTGGGACTTCATTATTTTTCGATTTAGCAATTTATGAGCTGATTTTCATTTCTTCACATCAATATTTCATATCATTTTTATGCATTTAATTATACGAATATATTAATTAAACCCTCAAAACAGTAAATTCAGATGATATCAAAATAAACTTTTAATTGATCTGCGAAAAGAGGAAAAAAATCATTTTTGGCAGTTTTTGATGCCCTTTGTGCAACTTTGCATCGCTTGTGCAAGTTCAAGAACATGACTCAAGAAAAAAATATTTTAACACAATGATTTCTAGTAGGAACCTCACTGAATGGCAGGTTCTGCGCATTAAAAAAAAAACTTTCATTTTTTAGAAGCACCCTATTATATATATACATATTGTTGTGGTCTTCGCGCCTGCCGGCGTGCTGACGGCCACGTAACTCGAATCGCGGCACATCGCCCACCGGACGGACAATCCAGTCGTGACCCTCTCGGACTAACGCCGGGAACCAGTCACGGGTGGACCTTTCGGTCTCACCGCGATCGAGCCAATCAGCCCCCGCGTGGGATAGGGTTGCTCGCCAAATTCGACCTACCTAAGTACCCACGCGGAGGGTAGACCGGGCGATCGCACCTCGCCGCAGGTCGACTTCGGACACGGGCCACTTAAGCGACCCGTTCCGTACTATCAGAATAACCGAGCGGTGTTATCGTCGACCTCGACGGTCCGATTAATTATCGGGCGTATTCAGCCCACTACCAACCCTTTACGTGAAGCAAGATGAGGACTCAATGGGAGAAAAAGACGAAGCGAAGCGGGAGAACAGTTCAATAATAAAGCACATTTATTCGCGACACACGGGAAGCACACATATTCAATTCCACCAAAAGCACACAAAAAAAACACAATTCCATTTACACAAAAAGCAAATATAAAAGCGAAAACACAATGCCATTTACACAAAAAGCAAATATAAAAGCGAAGACAATGCAGAGCTAATACCGACTACCGAGCACACGGCAACACTTATACAATTCTACTTCACAGACGGCGCCGACAACACATACCCAAAACCAAGGAAAGAATACCCTCAAGGATGAGGCGGGCCTGAGGCCGAGACCGGGTCGCGCCTACCCGTCTGGTGATGAGACGCGGAGCGGCGATGGCGCCTCACTCCGCGGGCCTCGCGGACAGTGTCTGGCAGGGGGTGGGAAAGGGGCCCCCTTGGTCGCACTATCTCAGCGCGGGGGGAAACAGGAGGGGGTTGCTGATGCTCGGGGTATAGAGGATCTTTATTATCCCTGGTGTGCGTCTCCACCTCGGCCAGGTCGCGCTGCCGGCCTCCCTCGGGCGTGCAGCTCCCGGCACCGACGCGAGCACCCCCTCGTCTGCCTTCGCCGCTGCCGCCTCTCCGCCTCTGGACTCTCCGACTCTGGACTCTTCTTTGGACTCTCCTCGTTGGACTCTCCCCTTCTTCACTCTCCGACCGACTCTCCACCTCTGGACTCTCCGACTCTCGACTTCTTGACTCTCCGACTCTCCTACTCTCCGCCTCTTGACTGATGAACACGGTCCTTTTATCCCCCCGTAGCTTCGCCTTTGACCCCCTCCCTTTGACCTTTCACCTCGCTCCCCATTGGCCCGAGAAAAAGTGGGCGTGAAGGCTTTTTGATCCACAAATTTGCATATATCGATCGTCCTGGAGGCGGGGCCAAATCGTCCCTCGCTCACCGATTGGACGGCAAAAAGTGGGCGTGTGTCGTTTTTGATCCGTTTTTGAAGCACAAAATCCGTGATTTTGTACACGCTGTTCGACGCGCGCTCTGCACGAGTCCAACACCGGTACCCACAGCGGGGCAAGAACGGTGGCGATGCTACGGTTGCGAGGTGTGACGGGAAGGTCGTGGCGGTTGTGGTGAAGCGGCATTGTGGTTGGTGGTTGATGTTGTGGTTGTGGTGGTAATCATGGCGGTTGGTCCAAAATAAAGATAGTAAAAGAAAAACGGCTATCCTGAAGAGTCGCAGCTCGCATAAATGACATGTATTCCCACTAGACAACAGGTTTGGGCCTAACTACACATGTACTTACCGAGATACCTCACCTAAGGGACCTGAATGGTGGTTTGCGAATTTGGTCACCACAACACTACCCCCTCCCCTTTTTACAGACTCGTCCCGAGTCGTCAAATTTTCGTGTGCCATCATGTGTAGTTTTCCCCTAGTACATTTTACCTACGGATCCCTGAGTGCGACATTCATGGTATTCGTGTCCCCAAAATAAATAACCTGAGGGCTGCGTAACTACCTAAACAAACTCACTCACACGGACGACTTAAATAAAATTGCCGGCGCTAGACAGACATGCCGGGGGCGCACTCATATTTACAGTACATCTTAACCTTAACTTACAAATTTTACACTAAACCATGGCCCAGGATCACTGACCTCTGCAAAAGAAAACAGTTAGCAGGGAGCCAGGCTGCCCGCATGCAGTCTCTGGCTCAAAACAATGCAGGTGACAGGGAACGTGGCTGGCTGCTCACGCGCAGTCCAAGGCCTTCCCTTTTGAACTGAACGCAGTGAACCACAACGGTGCATGGGCTGCACAAACGCAGTCTCCGTGCCAGCTCAAGTGGCACACGCAATGAGCACAACGAATGGATGGATGAACACAAACACGGTGCACGGGCCGCCACTGCAGGCCCGTGTTGTAGCTGCCAACAGGGCAGTTCTCGCAGCTTGCAAACTGTTGCCTTGCGGATCCTGGCGCACATGGAAATGAACAGGGGGGGCAAAGCAAAAATTGAACGGGGCTGGTGAACGTGGGCAGTGGGCATGGCATGGCAAAGGCAGCAGGCAAACACAGCCCGCAGAAGAAGGCCGCTGCAGGCAAACACAGCCGGCAGACGAACTGGCCGGCACAGGCCTCGAAGAAAAACAGCCAGCAGATGAACTGGCCGGCACAGGCCTTGCAGCACACAGCTGCCGATGAAGTTGGCCGGCCTCCGCCTTGAAGAAAAACACGGCCAGCCGATGAAGTTGGCCAGCCTTTGCCGTTCAGTGGAGGTTGGTGGAGGGAGTGCGGTGGTGCTGGCCACTTGGAAGGCGGGCTCGGACCTACCTACCTGTCTCCCTCCCACCTATCGCCTTTGCCTGTCACTGTACATACCCACTCCCTTAATTTGTCAAACCCCAATTTAGCCCCAACTTATTTTTTTGTTGTTTTTATTTTTACTTCCCCACTATAAATCGTCCCCTAACCCCCTTTATCGTCCTTGTTCGGCTAACCTATCCTGTCACCTAGCCTACTCCCAACCCCTACGTTCCCTTCCCGGAGGGGAATAAGGGAGAGCTAGCGTCCTGTGTCGAGGCCCAACTCAAGCCTCAGAATGGCCTCCCCAGAGTTCGGCGATCTATAACCAAAGTGGGTCCAGCGGCCCACAACGACAGCGAGGGGATGGATGGTGCGGAGGGGTACACTTCCTAATCTACCCTAACCATTGAACTGTTAAACTACCCCGGGGCTTTCAACAAGCGCCTCTCGCTTAAACTATTGGTTCTAACAACACAGATTCCCGTCGCCTGTGTTGGTGTCCTCACAATTTCGGGCCTCGCCCCCCAATTTTCTCTCCGTGCCCTCACACGGTCTCCTGGCTGGGACACGTGGCTCCCTTTGGCAGGCACGACCCTCTGCCGAATCTCCCGCTATGGCACCCCTGGGCACTACACTGCCTCCGAGCCTACCAGCTACCTAACACCGGGGAGTGCCCCCCATGGCACCTCCCCTGAAACGCACACGTGGCAGGCCGGCCTCCCGGGCCCCTTTCCGAGGGTCACCCGTGCCCACAACACTGCCCACGCGGCTAATGGCGCCCCGGGCCCCCGCACCAAGCAGGCGCACCCGTGCCCACTACTCTATCCCGGCCCCCCATGGGCCCATGGCCTACCGCGGCCGACTAGCCTGGTGCCCGGGGTACCCACTCAGCGATACTCACCTTTCGCAGCCACGCTCCCAAGCCCGTCAACAGGGCTCCTGCACCCCTCCAAATGGGTCTCGAGCCTACTTTCCCACCAACAACAAAACGACCTCCATTTTTCAATTTGACTAACCCCCTAACTCACTTTATACTGACCCCGGGGTCCCTTGGGCGGGAGTCACTCCTCCCCCCAATCACTCATCGCACCATGCATTCCCCATTCGCTCCACTCACACAGACCCGCTGGCCTCACTCACTCATCATGTACTCACCTCTCAACTCTTCAACACACACACCACTGAACTCTGCCATCCTCCTAACTACATCCCCTAACTAACTCGTGCTCCCACGTCGTCCCTTAAACTAGTAGCACGTTCCTTTTAACACTACGTAGCTAAACTACGTCAACTCTACACATTCACTGTCTGTCACTGTCTCCTAATCTCTTTAATCAATTTCCCCACCTAAATCTGGCTACAATCCCTCTAACTAATCCATTCCACGGACTCCATGAGGACTTACCCCTGCCCCATGAAGTCGGTCTAACTAAGCTAACCCTTCCCCCTAACTAGTTTCCATCCTGTGCCCAGGTAAGGGGGGTCTTCCACCCCTTGCCCAGGAATCCTGTGCACCCGAAAGTGAGGCTTGCTTTTCCTTTTTTTTTTTTTTTTCATGCGCAGCACCTGCGCGGCAACTCAGAGCTCGCGCACTTTGCACCTGCCCGTGACGTCATGCAGCTGCACGTGTTCCTCGTCCTTCCTTGGACGGTCCCATCCGGCCGGGATACCCCTCCTGCCGGATTCCAACCACACGTGCAGCCATGACGTCACCGTGCGCATAAAAAAAAAAACACAAGCCCCACGTCTCGAGGGGTTCCCCACGCGAACACATGTGCCTTGCCCGTTGGAGCTAAACACACACGATCGCGTGGAGAACCCGTCCGGTCCAAATCCATAATCCTGCCTAAACTTTGTCCGTCCGCGGGATCGGCAAATCCACCGCGTGCGTTTCCGGACCGGGACTTCACTCTCGCAAGCGAGCACGTGGTGGTCTCGTGCGTTGCACAGCACGAACCTCGTACTCGCGGCTGGGTGAACCCGGCACGGTCCCCGAAACAGCTACAGCCGCTACTCGGCTTTCTCTCCTCTGTCGCCGTCTCCGTCTCCATTCCACACACGCATACCTGCGTGTTACGACGCACACAGTCCACTCCATTAAACTCACACCGGGAGACGCGGCTGCGTGCTCCCGCATGCCAACCGACATCTCCCTCACATACCGCTCTCTCACACACACGGTCTCCCTTGCACACAGCGACCTTGCACACGGCCGTTCACTCACGCGTGCGGGGGAACTCACCCGCGGTGCCTCATTCACACTCCGTGCCTCATCCACACACGCGGGGGCACTCACCCGCGGTACCTCACTCATACACACGGCGACACTCACACACGCGGTCTCTTCCACACACGGTGCCTCACCCACACACGCGGGGGCACTAACCCGCGGTTCCTCACTCACACTCCGTGCCTCATCCACACACGCGGGGGCACTCAACCGCGGTGCCTCATCCATACACCGTGCCTCACTCACACACGCGGGGGAACACACCCGCGGTGCCTCACTCGCACTCCGTCCCTCATCCACACTCCGTGCCTCACTCACACACGCGGGGGCACTCACCCGCGGTACCTCACTCATACACACGGCGACACTCAAACACGCGGTCTCTTCCACACACCGTTCCCCACTCATACACGCGGGGGCACTCAACCGCGGTGCCTCATCCACACACGGCGTGCTGGGAAGCACGCACTCCGGCACCATCGCCACCACACCACTCACACACGGGGACGCACTCACACCTTGCACCACACACACAGGGACAACCACACTGGGGATTCGTGTCCCCACAAGAGTCTCCGGGGCCTCTATACCCCCCAAGCTTTCCAAGCACCTGTCCACAGCACCCGTCCTCTCAACCTCGCAAAGCACGACCGAACTCACCTGGTCGTGACTCACCTCAAGGGGGCATACTCCCTCCCCTCGTTCCTGGAGGAGGCCATCCAGGTGCTCGCACTGGGTCTCTACCCAGTCCGCCAGCTCACCCCCATTGTCCTCCACTACCTCTGTGTGAGTGTGTGCGTCACTTACCCCGTCTTCCTCGTGTAGTCTTTCCTCTATTTTTTCTATCTCCCGTGTCTCTGCCAACTCTTCACCCTTTACCTCCCTTGTCTCAACTATTATTTCCTTTGTCACGGCCTTCATGCCCGCCTGCAGGCATCGGCCCATGTTCTGCGTCTCACCCCGGAACTTTTTCATCTCTTCCCTCATTTGCTGTGTATTCGCATCCATCGTCGTTTTCACTTCATTTGTATTTGTATCCATCTTTTCGTTCATGCCTTTCATTTCGTTTGTATTTGTATCCATCTTTTCGTTTATTTGTTGTGTATTCGCATCCATCGTCGTTTTCACTTCATTCATTTGCTTGTTCATTGCCGCCAGCATGGCGAATAGCTGGGCCATGTCGGGTGCGCTTGGGTGAGCCGATTCGGCAGGGGTTGGGGAAGGGTCTTGGTGGAGAGGGGGGGGGAAAGTGTCATACACCGCGGCCGCTGCCGCACCCACCTCGGGCCCTGGGTTCAGTTGGGCGAGTCCGTGTTCCTGCACAATCAACATTTCCTGCACGGGGATTCCATCCTGGACCATGGATTCTACATTACTATTACATATACATTTCTAATACCCCCGGCTCCCGCTCGCCTTGAGACGCCATCTTGCTTCTCGTGAAGGGTTAATTTGCTCGCTCGTAATTTGGAGGGAATCGGGGGTCGCTCCTCTCACCCCTGGACCGATTCCCGTGAATTTAGCCGGAGACAGGAGAGCCTGTTTTCCTGTTCTCCGATACCAGTGCCGCGAGGAGGGCGATGGATTTGTATCGCACGACCTGACACCAGTGTTGCGGTTTTCGCGCCCGCCGGCGTGCTGACGGCCACGTAACTCGAATCGCGGAACGTCGCCCACCGGACGGACAATCCAGTGGTGACCCTCTCGGACTAACGCCGGGAACCAGTCACGGGTGGACCTTTCGGTCTCACCGCGATCGAGCCAATCAGCCCCCGCGTGGGATAGGGTTGCTCGCCAAATTCGACCTACCTAAGTACCCACGCGGAGGGTAGACCGGGCGATCGCACCTCGCCGCAGGTCGACTTCGGACACGGGCCACTTAAGCGACCCGTTCCATACTATCAGAATAACCGAGCGGTGTTATCGTCGACCTCGACGGTCCGATTAATTATCGGGCGTATTCAGCCCACGACCAACCCTTTACGTGAAGCAAGATGAGGACTCAATGGGAGAAAAAGACGAAGCGAAGCGGGAGAACAGTTCAATAATAAAGCACATTTATTCGCGGCACACGGGAAGCACACATATTCAATTCCACCAAAAGCACACAAAAAAAACACAATTCCATTTCCACAAAAAGCAAATATAAAAGCGAAAACACAATGCCATTTACACAAAAAGCAAATATAAAAGCGAAGACAATGCAGAGCTAATACCGACTACCGAGCACACGGCAACACTTATACAATTCTACTTCACAGACGGCGCCGACAACACATACCCAAAACCAAGGAAAGAATACCCTCAAGGATGAGGCGGGCCTGAGGCCGAGACCGGGTCGGGCCTACCCGTCTGGTGATGAGACGCGGAGCGGCGATGGCGCCTCACTCCGCGGGCCTCGCGGACAGTGTCTGGCAGGGGGTGGGAAAGGGGCCCCCTTGGTCGCACTATCTCAGCGCGGGGGGAAACAGGAGGGGGTTGCTGATGCTCGGGGTATAGAGGATCTTTATTATCCCTGGTGTGCGTCTCCACCTCGGCCAGGTCGCGCTGCCGGCCTCCCTCGGGCGTGCAGCTCCCGGCACCGACGCGAGCACCCCCTCGTCTGCCTTCGACGCTGCCGCCTCTCCGCCTCTGGACTCTCCGACTCTGGACTCTTCTTTGGACTCTCCTCGTTGGACTCTCCCCTTCTTCACTCTCCGACCGACTCTCCACCTCTGGACTCTCCGACTCTCGACTTCTTGACTCTCCGACTCTCCGACTCTCCGACTCTCCGACTCTCCGCCTCTTGACTGACGAACACGGTCCTTTTATCCCCCGTAGCTTCGCCTTTGACCCCCTCCCTTTGACCTTTCACCTCGCTCCCCATTGGCCCGAGAAAAAGTGGGCGTGAAGGCTTTTTGATCCACAAATTTGCATATATCGATCGTCCTAGAGGCGGGGCCAAATCGTCCCTCGCTCACCGATTGGACGGCAAAAAGTGGGCGTGTGTCGTTTTTGATCCGTTTTTGAAGCACAAAATCCGTGATTTTGTACACGCTGTTCGACGCGCGCTCTGCACGAGTCCAACACCGGTACCCACAGCGGGGCAAGAACGGTGGCGATGCTACGGTTGCGAGGTGTGACGGGAAGGTCGTGGCGGTTGTGGTGAAGCGGCGTTGTGGTTGGTGGTTGATGTTGTGGTTGTGGTGGTAATCATGGCGGTTGGTCCAAAATAAAGATAGTAAAAGAAAAACGGCTATCCTGAAGAGTCGCAGCTCGCATAAATGACATGTATTCCCACTAGACAACGGGTTTGGGCCTAACTACACATGTACTTACCGAGATACCTCACCTAAGGGACCTGAATGGTGGTTTGCGAATTTGGTAACCACAACAATATATATATATATATATATATATATATATATATATATATATATATATATATATATATATATATATATATATATATATATATATATATATATATATTTGTTGCGAATTTGCGCCCGCCAGCGTGCGATCAGCCATGTAACTCGAATCGCGACCGTGTCGCCCTCCGGACGGACAATTTAGTCGTGACCCTCCTGGGGCTACCGCCAGAAACCACTCACGGGTGAGGGTTTTACCCCACCACCACCCAGTCCGCAGTCCACCCGCGCGAGATAGGGTAAATCTCCGAAAGTCGATATACCTCTGGTACTCGCACGGGTAATCTGCCGAGGGATGGGACCACGCCACAGGCCGACTCCGGACAAGAACCGCTTAAGCGGTTCGTTCCGTATTACAGGGATAACCGAGCGGAGTTATCAACGGCCTTGACGGTTCCGATTAATTACCGGGATGTTGAAACCCACAACGAATCCCTTACGTGATGCAGGATGGAGAGTCAATAAAAAGAAGGAGACGAAGCAAAGCGGGAACAATTGGACAAGCACATTTATTCCGCACCACACAGCAGCACGGAAGGCACGTATAATACAGTAATACACCAAAAGCAATACACTGAAATACAATAAAACCAAAGAAACACACGTATGCAGTGGTAAAGAAACAAAAGCAATGCACGAACGCAGATCTAATACCGAATAGGACTTACACATGGCAACACTTACACAGTTTTACTTCACAGACTGGCGCCACCACAGACATTTACACAAAAACCCCAAAAGAAAAGAACTCGCGACTTCCCTGGGCGCATCGTCCAGCCTTGGCGTCCGCAGCCTCGAGTCCCTCTGGCGTGGTGCACCGAGCTCATGCCGCGCGTAGCACGTGTCGTCCGCCCGACAGCTCGGACGGGGTTTTTGGGGGAACTGGACCGGGTTTCGCCGCTATCTCGGTGCAGACGGGGTGGGGAATGGCAGGCGCTCCATCCAGGGACTGCACTGACTGGCTTGAGAAACCCCGTGGTCAACCGAACCACGAACAGAACGGACGATGCACACACAGTACGATCCTTGCTCCGACAGTCTCAAGCCTCTCCTAGTTTCGAGCTTCTCCCAGGGCGATGCAATGCACACACACACACGGAGAGCAAGGACTCTCCACCCCTCGACAACCGACCGAACAAGAGCCCAACTCGAACCAAGAGCCCAACTCGAACCAAGAGCCCAACTGCAACCGGCACAAGGGAACAACCAACCAACAACAACTCTTCACACCCACCCTTTTGTAGGGTGGGGCTCCGCCCTTCGCCTCATCTCTGGCTCCACCACCCTTCTGGAAGCTTACCAAAAAGGGGTGTGCCCTCTCGTTCCCCCCCTCCCCGCGTCGTGTGGGGGACGAGGAAAGTCAGTTTTGGCTCGGGGCCAGGGAATTATTCCCCCAAAATCAGGCCCCCACCTTTTTCACCTTTGACCTCTGGCTCAAATCGCACCTCCCCCATGCCAAGGCGCGGCGTTTTGGGCGGGAGATATTCAAGCTGCCACTCCGCTCCTTGTGTTTTTCCATCCCGCGGAGATCGTGACCGCACGGTGCTCGTTGAATGGCGGGTGGCGAAGATGTGGTTGCGTAGTTGTGGAAGGTGGCGTCGTGGTGTGAATGGGGTGATTGTTGGCGTCGTGTAGTGAATGGCGTGATCGTTGAGATGTTGGTTGTGGCGATGTTCGTTGTTGTTCTTGCACCAAATTAACGACAGCAAAATAAAAACGACTAACTGAAGAATCGCAGCCCGACTGGATCACATATATTCCCTCTATACAACGGGTTTGTGCTAACTACATATGAACTTACCGATATATCTCACCTGAGGACTCTTTATGGTGTATTGCGAATTTCCACAACCGTAACAATATATATATATATATATATACACATACACATATATACATATATATATATATATATATATATATACATATATATATATATACATATATATATATATATATATATATATATATATATATATATATATATATATATATATATATATATATATATATATATATATATATATATATATATATACATATATATATATATATATATATATATATATATATATATATATATATATATATATATATATATATATATATATATATATATATATATATATATATATATATATATATATATATACAAATAAATATATATATATATATATATATATATATATATATATATATATATATATATATATATATATATATATATATATATATATATATATATATATATATATATATATATATATATATATATATATATATATATATATATATATATATATATATATATATATATATATATATATATATATATATATATATATATATATATATATATATATATATATATATATATATATATATATATATATATATATATATATATATATATATATATATATATATATATATATATATATATATATATATATATATATATATATATATATATATATATATATATATATATATATATATATATATATATATATATATATATATATATATATATATATATATATATATATATATATATATATATATATGTACAAGCAGGGTGTGCTTACACTGTGTAAGCATACGGACCATGTTTCCCAATTGTCTTGGGTCACTCACCTGCATTTTACTTTTCATTTATTTATATTTCCATTTACGGATGCTTTGTGACGGTTCTGTGATATTTCCTGGTGTATTGGCTTCGACATCGGTTGGCACACAAAATTACCGTGCTTCCCCATTGTCTCGGGTCATTCACCCGCATTTGTTTTTCATTGATTTATATTTCCATTTATAGATGTTTTCCACCGATTCTGTGATTTTTTTCGAGTGTACTGGTATGGCTTTGATGTCCATTGGCACACAAAATTTCAGCTTTCCACATCATCTGGAAGGTATACCGATTTTATACCGATTCCGGAATCATCCGGAAGGTATACCGATTTTAATCTCAGTCAGTCAGTCAGTGGTTAGAAAGAGCTTTATAATATATATATATATATATATATATATATATATATATATATATATATATATAAAATATATATATATATATATATATATATATATATATATATATATTGTACGTCTGTATTATTAAGCAGGAGTGTCTGTCTGTCTGTCCATCACTGAACTACTCCCTCAGTTTTGGGGCTGGCCCTGCCAAACCTTCTGTGGACCGTTTTGGGGTCTCAGGTGGCGTCCCACGGTGGGCTGGGGGTTTCATAAATAACTCAATACAATTATGATTTTGAGTTTCAATCCGTACGGAACTGCTCTCGACCCAGATGTAACGTCAAAACAGTGTTTATCTTCGTTTTCTTCAAGAGCGGTTGTCACATTGTATTTTGTTATATTAAATGCATAGTCATATTAATTTGTGACTCGAACGATGCTGTTTGAATGAAATTATAGAGAGGTTGAGTTTAAAGCAGAATGAGGAAATTATATGAGGAGTTCCATTGGTGACATTCGTGGATTTGGCATTTGAAGTTTTGCCATTTTTTGCCCAAGTCTTTCATGAACCGGCTGTCTAGCCCCTCCCATGCATAGCATGGCTACCTCACTCGTGTGTATGTATATATATATATATATATATATATATATATATATATATATATATATATATATATATGTACAGTATATATGAGCAGGGGTACCTGGTGTTGTCGGGCAACGTTGGGTCCCTCTTCCCACCCCAACCTTTTCCCTGCCCCCTCCCACCGCCCCCCCCCCGAGGGGTGAATTCATCGATATGGCTGAAAGAAGTGATGGTATAGACATTTATCCTCGTCGCCGTGCAATGAATCTGGGATGTGTTCAGTTACGTCTCTTGGAGAGCACTCACCAAGTGGCTTAAGCACTCAAGCAAGTACTCCATTGGAAACCGTTGATCAGGAACTGCTGGCTTGGCAAGCGATAGCAAGCTGATTGGTAATGGAATAAACTTTTAAAAACCAAAATATTGCCAATTTCTTAACATGTTCAGATTTCACTCCAGCTTTCAACAGTTATTTGGTCTACTTGATCCAATCCTCCAAAGTCAAATTACATTTCGATGATACACTTTAATTAGTCCGTGAGAGTAGATTGTGGAAAATCACATCATATAATGCATGAAATCACTCCAAGCTCCAAATTTGAAAACAAGGGCACTCACAAAAGCGATATGTACAGCGATTCGATGATATGAGTGAGGAAAGTGAAAAAAAAATTTGAGCGCTTTATCGTTAAGAAATCATTGCGACCTGTTCGAAGTCGAGGCATTGTTGAGCAGGCCAAAAACAATGGCAAATTAAGACCAGTGAGGGAGAGCGAGGTGACCAAGGATGCACCTTGATAAAAGATAATCAAATAAGGCCGTTAACTATCTTGAAAAGGGATGTTTAAATTAACCCAGTCAACCAAATTTCATTCATGCACTCCCTCGGAGTTCCCTTTGTGTGCACGCAAAGTTTGGGGCTGCTCGGTTTCATGGAGTTGGAGTTCGGAAGGAGACTGACGGCCTGTCGGACGAACTGATGGACACACACTGACATTTATGAGTATGGATATAAAATAGATACTTCTGGCTTTCAGTGCATTCTGTGAAAGACACAAAACTGCCCACTGCAAACAAGCAGTGTGCTCGCTGCTATGTTGCAACCCACAGTTTCAATCAGCCAACCATGTCAGATCCCATAAGAATGTCATCCTCCAACCTTTGCAAATCAGTTATGTAGGAACATCAATGCCAGCTCACCCACTAAATATATGGGGCAAAATTTGGCCACAGGCAAGTGAATGATTGGATGAGAAAATGGGAGAGAAAGGAGGGAAGGAAACACAGTAACCCCAAGTAAGAAGGTTGAGTTGTGAAGGGTTAATGGAGGTAATAATGGGGCGGGGGGTGATGTGAGATGGAGGTACCCCATCTCATTGTGGCTATATAGAGGGAAGAGTGAGGTAATAGAACTTCTGGAAGGTGAAAATTGTGATACACCGAGTTACTCCCCCACAGGCCCACTCCCAAGAACCTCTCCACATGTCAAATGGTAATGTCACTTTGTATCAGGGGCCACAATATTTGTAGCATCAAACTACCTTCAGGTCCCAAAGCTTCAATTTTCCTCATGAAGACCACTTTCCTTCAATCTCCCTCAATCCTTGCAAAAGCTTCACTCGAATATCGTACACCCTTCCCACATTACTAAAATCCCCTCGATATGTTGTTCCCAATATTTTGACCGAACCCTCTACAAATTATAATTGCATGACCTACCCTCAGTTCAAATTGGTGCATTTGATCCACTTTGTGCCAGCTAATCACCATACTCTTTGACTTCTTTACCTTCAGCACCTTCCTTGCATTGTACATTTAAACCAATGATGTGATATTTTCCACTGTACTTGGAGAAGGCTGCCACTAACTACCATGTGGTTGAACATGAAAGGTAAAACAAGAGGCAATACCTGGCCCAGAGTTATCTTCAGCTTTATCCCCCTATTATTTCCCTGCATATGTCAACAGTTCCATCACCGATGGAAGTAAAGAATTAGTGAAATGTCAAATCCCGTAAGAATGTCACTCTCCAACCTCTGCGAATCAGTTATGTAGGAACATCATCACAAACCCACATCCAGAAGTTGTCATATAGTGTGATCAAAAGTCTCTACATCTTCTCGATGCAAAAAATTTCATTGCATGCTGGATGAGGGAATGCAGCACAAACCCATCTGCGTTTGTCATATTTCACCAAACTACAGCCGTGCCCTTTTTCCGGCTGTTCACATCCTGCACTCATGCACAGCCAATGGCTCCATCCAGGCAACCCCGATATCCTTGCTTTATGCACGGAGATACTTACAAATTTATTCCACATCGTAAAGGTTGAGAGCTGAGCAACAAAATTGTACATCCAACAAAGCTTTCAGCCCAAACTGCCCTTTGCCTCTTTCAGTGTCTTTGCCCTTTTCTCATTCAGAATATGCACGACCTCCACCCTGCTCCACGAACCAGGCACCTGCCCCTGCCCCCACACGCATCTGTAAATATTAATAAAATAACCAATCATGATATTGATCATTTGATATTGAAAAATGTTGAAATTTTACAGTTTTGGGGAAAATGTTTCAAAAGTCATTTTTTCCAAAAGAAAATCTCAATTTGGAGCTTGAATGTCACAAATAATGTTTCATTGTCCCACATTTAATCATTGAGAGCACAAATGTGGATATCTAGTTCATGAGTTATATTAACTTCAATTTATCTCAAAACTCGCATGCATGTACATACATCGAGCTGCTTGCTACCAAAGAGCCGTAACCTATGGCAGATGAACATTTGCACAGGTCCACGATGAGTCGTCTGTACGACTCGTCCATCACCGGCCTGAAGCTGTTCATCACGATGACAAACAAAGCACAAATTTCAAATCTAGCAAGTCATAAAACAACATTGAGTAGTTGAATTGCATTAAATGATTTGCAGTCAAGCGATACCGACACTTCATTGCTGTTTCTTCAAAGATTGAATGCATCTACAGACGTTGAAACATGGGGAAAACAATTACGAGTGGACGATTCATTCCGAAATGGCCAGAGAGAGTGTGTGTGTGTGTGTGTGTGTGTGTGGGGGGGGGGGGCAGTAAGGTAAAGGACAGAGCCCTCGTGGGGTTCAGGGGGTAAGGGTTAAAAAAAAAATTGCATTTTGTGAGTTAAAAACAAATACCTCCTTGCAAGAACTTGTATGAAATTTTCAATGGACTTGAATAATTATCTGAACACCACGAGACAGGTTAAAATACAACTCTGTTTCCGAGCAATTACACCATTTTCCACTCGAAAGAACCCACAAACTTTCTGACCACCAAGGTGTACAAGGATGGATTATTTGGACTTATTGTTTCCTTTTTCCGAATAAGTTCGAATCGCTGACGGGCAAATTATTCTATTGCAATAGTCTGTTGCTTTCTTCGCATGATGTGTGTTTCAATTTTAACGATAGCTCATAGTTTGTAATGAGCAATATCAAGGTTCATTCTTACAGGAACAAGGGATGGCAGAGTCCAATTCCAGCTACAACTTCCTCTGTTATTGCACTTCATCTGGTGTATGGTGGAGAAGACTCTTCTGCAGCATTTCAAATGAGGCATCGTCAATACTCAAAACTCTCCTCTGGATAACCTGAAGAATTTATTGACGTCGGTTCCTTGAAATATAATCTCATTAAACGATGCCCATATTTTGTCGGAGGAGTTTTTTTATTTTTATATCTCCATAAGACTCAGGGCTTTCATCAACTATTTCAGTGGAATCATTGCATACCGACCGAACCAAGGATGTCAGCTTTTGAGACAATATGGCGATTCATTCAACTTAGCCCGCTCTTTCTCGAAAGACTATCACAGACCGGTTCCATTCCACAGTGATTGTGACAATTGAAAAGCTGCAGTCTTCGTCCCTGAAAAAGTCTATGAGCTAGTCATCACTGAGGATTGTTATTTTATATGGAAGCGTTATCGAATAGAATGTTATCGAATGCCTCTTTATGTCAACTTGGCCTGTCTAAGTGTACCCAAAGAGTTTCAAATAATAGAATTTTTGAAGATGATGACTTATTGGGGGCAGGAAAGGTGGTAAATTAGGCTAAAAAAATTAACATAGGCCTACTTAACTTGATGTGCTCCTGAAAAATATGTTTTCCTGATTGGACATTAAATAGGAGAATCTTGTACATTTGACTCGATATGATATTCATATTCCTTCGTCCAATCTTCATCGATTGCATCGCAGAAATTGTCCATTCCAGCCAGCTGGCATTTCACTGAATGGACAACGGATCATTGCATCCAACACCAGAGCCGGATATCCAACGATATTAAAAACGTGTCGTGGAATTGTCTTAATTTGATTCGATCGATATTGAAATATTCTTCATATTTGAAAATGAACGTAAAAACAAATCTGAACTGGCTCATGCTGCTGGGAATCTAAGTTAAAATCCAATATGCCATGATACAATATGTGGTTGTCCATTATCTACTATAATGTCCTTGTAATTCATGTGCAACTACACGAAACGTCTCCTAAAATGTTACGTCCTGAATGCGATTTATGTCCAAGTTCCTCCACGGGTCTTAGGTCAATGCAAAAATAATTAAAAAATTTTTTTTTTAAATGATGTTGAAGTATGTGAGCATGTTTTAAAATTGAAATGTGTTCGTCACATGAAGGATGTTCGTGTTGAAAGTCGCTTTTCTTTTTCTTGGTCGATTTCCAGATGTTGTCATTCAAAGGATTTGATTTCGTTTTCTATTCAGCTGATTGCTTGGTAGAAATAACTGTTCACAATCCAGTTAGAAATATGTTCCCAATTCACCAAAGTTCTAAATAATTTTGTGCTCAACCTGAACACATTCCTGTCGTGGTACTGACTCTTTTAAACCGCCATCTCAAAAGATCGACGGATTTAAAAGTGTAGTTTCTTGGATATTTCACCTGAACATGGAACATTATTCAGTTCTATCCAGCTGTTGTTCTAGACAACGTATAAAATGCAAACTTTGGCAACAAAATCAAATTAATATCACAAGCGAGTGAAGGACAATCGGTTTAACATCCCCATTTTTGGATGAGAAGGTGTGTTCAGTGGGATAGAATTCCATTAAATGTCAGGACTCAGTGGTTGCCTCCAAATTTTATGTAACCAACCCATCCTGTTGTTTCCCCATCTTACCCCAAAGTACCCATTGTCAACCTGACCGTGACCTCCACCGAGAAGGCAGAGAAAGTTCTGTCCAGCCTTGCTTCGGTGATGGTCCCGGATGGCATCAGTGTCCATGTTCTCGAAACCTGCTTTGCTGGTCTCGCTTCTACTCTGTCTGTGCTCTTTCAAGTGTCCTTTTTTTGGCTGTCTTCAGTCTGCCTGGAAGTCACCAACTATCATTCCCACTCACAAGAAGGATGCAAAAACAGATCCTCTCATCGAACCTATCATCAGCTTGGATTACTCCCTAATCCCTTAACTATGGACATGCTGCTGCACCGCTCCTCAGTAATGATTGGAGGACCTAAATCCCTAAATAATGAGAATACAAAGCCACCTTCATACCTTTCTTTCTGACTTCCTCATCTTGTGCAGTCAACACATGACTGTCAATGGAAACCACTGCCCTCTTCTTCCAGTGGAGGCTGGAGTGCCCTAAGTAGTATCTTGGGCACAGTCCTGTTCCTCATCTGCAGAAACGATACCTCTGATGCTCTGGATAACCCTATATTCCGTTTTAACGATGGCTTCATTTTACATCATAGAGTACCACCATCCAATTGACAGCCAGACAGAATCATGTATCCTTTTTAGTGTGGGGTCAGTGGATGATGTAGGATTGGCTGAAATCTTTCACGAACTGGCTGGCTGGTTGGAGGATAGGAATTTGGAATTTGACCAGGGTGCAGGCGATAATTTACCGAATCTTTCTCAAAAGGCATTGAGGGATCTTTAACATCTACCTAATGCTATCGGATGAGGTTACTGATGAGGTGCATGCTATAGGGCATGCTCCTTGATGCTACTGCGTTTCTCAACCTCAACAAGATTGAGATTCTCCCCTGATTCTGAAAATAAAATGAAACAGTGACCTCTGTAGAGTTCTCAAGAATTACAAAAACGCCTGAGAGGTTTCCCTTTGTGTCTTAAATGTTGTCTTTTGTGTAAATGTTTAAGCATTGTGTGGTACACAAATAGCCTGGTGTTGGCTTAGTGGTTCAGGTGGCGGCTTGGGATCCTCGGGTCCTGAGTTCAAGCCCCCCCCCCCGTTGGCCGCTGAATTAAAATACACCAGGAGGTTGACTCAGCCTGTCATCCTTCCAAGGTCGGCAAAATGAGCACTAGTGTACTGGTAAGGGGGGACACTGCATCAGCGGCATAGCCGCGTCCCAACCAATGATGCAACCAGCAGCCACAGGCTGCACTCGATAGAGAGAGTACACAATTTTTTTTCTACAATCCTGGAATTCCATTCGATTTGTAAGCTGTACGCATCAATAGATTGAGACATTGAATGCTCAGCTCATTCCTGGTTGTACAACATGGAGAAAGGTCCTCGGACAATAACACGCGATACCCGAGAATGTCAACTGGATTTCAGGTGGATTGTGACACCCAGGATTCATGATGGTACTATAAGGAGTGATCAGTCACCTGACAGGAAAAGTCAATAACTTTTTATATATTTTTGTACACATTGTCGAGGCTTGTATGAGAGCTAACACACAATGCACAACAAGGGGGGGGGGGTAGGAAACAAGAGGGGCGGGAGAGGGAAGGCCAAAACAGTGGGGAACAGACATTTGGAGATCTGTGGAAGGGAGA
Source organism: Eptatretus burgeri (assembly GCF_056783735.1). Classification (NCBI taxonomy): domain Eukaryota; kingdom Metazoa; phylum Chordata; class Myxini; order Myxiniformes; family Myxinidae; genus Eptatretus; species Eptatretus burgeri. Next base: position 5,997,715 of record NC_140972.1, read on the forward strand.
GGGATGGGGCAGGGAACATGGGGAATACAATATGGATATTACAGGGACTTTCAGGACCTTGCACAACAAGGAACTTTCGAGAAGGAAGGCAGGGAATTTGAAGGAAATGGGTTTGGGGTGGCTTAACGGGGGAAGAAAAGATTGTGGTTTCGGATGGGGGAAGTTAAGAGGTGGTGGTGAACAGCTGTTTTGAAGACCTGAAGGGAAGAATGGGATTGAAGAGAGTGTTGGAGTTTATTCCAAAATTGGGAAAAAAAAAGAGGAATGAAAGAGAGAAGGTGAGTAGCAATTCGTGATTTTGGTAGTTTTACCAGAAGTGGATTGCTGGTGGACCTTGAGCGCTCTGCAGAAATATCGGTGGGTGGGGGGGGGGGTCCATATCGCAGACAGAGCAGACTGACAGGGGGGGAAAGACTGGAGAGCAGACGGTAGAAGACAGAAAGACTACCGACCTGCTTGCGGTGAGAGAGTGAGAGGCCCAAAGACTCAGCCTCACCACGGGAGATGCCAATGATCCGAAATGCCTTGGTTTCCACAGCGTGAAGTCTAGAAAGGTGGGAGGCAGGAGCACCAGCCCAGAGGGGAGAGCAGTACTCCATCAGGCTGCGGACAAAAGCTTTGTATGTGGTCAGGAGCTCAGGTGGGCCGAGGAAGGACTTTGCACGATGGAGGATTCCCAGTCGGTGACTGGCTTTGGAGGCCAGGTTGGAAGTGTGGCTTTCCCAAGAAATATCATGGCAGATAATGAGAGCCAGAAGCTTAAATGAAAGAATTTCTTCAACAGGACTGTTGAGAAAGTAGATGGGGGGGGGGGGGGGGTTGCAGTAAATATGGTCCTTTCGGAGAGACATAAGTGAGAGTGTGAGATTTGTCCAGATTGAAAGACATGTTCCACGTGTTGGACCAGTTTGTGATTTTATCCAGATCTGAAGAGAGTGAAGAAGCTGCTGCTTGCCTGTCTGAGGGATCTGTCAGTGATGAAACTTTTTCATTTTCTGTTTTTACCTTTTTCTTGCAATATATTAATTGTTTTTATTGAATTTTCCTTGGAGTACCCCTTTTACAAAAGCTTAACCCTTCTACTAAACAATCACTCTTGTTTTATTATCCTCTGTTTGTTGAGCCAAGAACTTGGTGATGAACACTCATTAGTACAGATACAAATTAAACACTCAAATAGAATGTGGACAATCAAGGATTAAAATTAACATGTTAATTGGCAGGTAAAAAGAAGAGTGAAAATAATAACATCACAAATTATGAAAACAATAAAAAGGAAAATATAATTGGAAAACAAAACCGACAAAGGTCGAGGATCGTGGAATAGCGAGAACACAGAGCAGAAAAGAAACAAAGTGGAAAGGGAGGAAACACTCCAACAGCAGGGGAGAGGGATACCACTGAGTGACACCTGGAGGAAGAATGTGCGACGTGAAGAAACAAGGGAAGGGGGATGAGGACACAGGGGGTGAACGAGCTTAACACAATCTCATTGGAAATGAGGAAATAAACTTTCGTAACCTGGAAAGGAAGGGGTTGGCTTGGGGTGGGTAAATGACAGAATAAAATATCATGAGTATGGATGGGGCATGACCTGAGATGGTGGTGAACAGTTGTCTTGAAACCCTGGAGGGAAAAATGAGATTGAACAAATTGAGGAAGATGGTTCCACAGGTGAGAGAAAAGAGGAATGAATGAGCGGTGGTGAGAAGTGAGCCTGCATTTTGAGAGTTTCACCAGATGTGGGTTACTGGCAGGTCATGTGAAACTTGCAGAAACCTGGGTTTCTGAGCAGTGAGCAGTGGGGGATAGAGCATGGATAGGACAGAGGGTGCAAGACCTTAAAGACCATTTCTCGTATAAGGAAAGCAAGGCAGTGTTAACAAATGTTTTACAATCACCCAACATCATCGTTCCCTGTCCAAAGTTTTGTAATAATAGAATGCCAGACATTGCAGAAACCTCAGCAATGAGTTTTGCATTCTAAAACTGCAAATGTCATCCAGTAACTAGAGAAAAAGTATGACATTTATAAATAGTGCAATATTCTCACATCCAATGCAAGACTGACATTGAAAATAAATTAAGTGTCAAAGATCTGTCATCTCATTGTATTTTTTGTCAGTGTAGATGTCGGTGAGGGCAATATTTATGTCAACTGTCAATTCGCTGTTTACTCGTCAGCTCCTTTCCTGTAGCAACATACCAATGCTGTATGAATGACCATCATTCCATTGGGCTGCCCTTCTGTGGGATGGCATCGATATCTCGCTGGCCAGACAACTGTCTTTTGAATTATACTTTGTATTCATTGAAGCGAGGCTGGCTGATGTGCCAATGGAGCACTTCTCTGAGAGTTGAGGAATGTAATGCTATCCTTATGTGTCGTTCCCAACCGTGTGCCTCCGGTTATTGTGGGGAACTTTCTACAAACGTACAGGATTTGAGGTCAAAAATGTAGGCAACATCAAAGGTCTTTAATTCGCAAAGGTAGTGCAAGCTTCACAAAAGAAAATAAATATAATCCTTAAATTAATAAGATTTTTTAAATTCTGGAAACACGAAGAGGCCTTCTGACCACAACCAAAACCATATCAACAAGAAAAAGAGCAATCAGAGATTGCAGACCCTCACCAGGACTTGCTTTGTGTGGTGTTTGTGGACTGGTGTGTTACATAATTAATCAGACACAACTGGAACTGCCACTTAACAAATGCTGGCAGTGATGACTGGGTGCCAAGCTGTTCCTCTTTGATGTAGCCCCGCTCTGATCGGACACTGGACCCTGACCCACGATGTTTATTATTATTCAATGGAATTCAGAATGGGATTAAAATAAATTCAATTCAAATTAAATGGAAGACCAAATAGTTATCAGAAGGAGTCCTGCATTGGAGTCATCAGAAGGAACCTGAACAAGCAAAAAGCAAAGATTAAGTCATCAGGAGGAACCGGGATACAATTCGAGTTTCAGCTGCTGCCCCTCTACCCTCAAACCCATCCAGGCACAGCCAAGTAAGCCTCATTCAAAAAAACAACAACAAAAAAAAATCAAAAAGAACCCAGATTCAAAATATTAAATAATTCTGGCTGCCAGACCATATGTCCGATCACGTTGAAATATAAAACATATATTCCCCATCACTATTGTATCATAATTGTGTAGTTTCACATTGATCGATGAAGCGGTTCAAGATAAATAATTTTAAAAATATTTTTTATCAATCAAGTACGGCTACCATGTGACCTATTACTTATTTGTGAACACCATGGTATACCCAAGACTTGGGGAACATGTGTGTGAAGTTTCCACTTGATCCGTCCAGACGGTCTGGAGATGATTTTTAAAGGAATTTTAGGAAATCCAACATGACTGCCAAATCACGTGACCTGGCGTCATATGTGTGAACGTTTTTATTTTTATTTTATTGATAGGTGGTCACACCTGTAAAGTTTCGCCACAATCTGTTCAGCCATTTGAGAGAAAAATATTTTTGAAGGTTTTGTTTTAAAAAAAATATGGCTGCCGAACCACATGACTGATGACATCAATTTTTATTCTGTCAACCAATTTAACCCCAGATGACCCACAAAAATTTTCATACTGATCGGATGTAGCATTCTACGTATGCAATTATGACATCATTAAAAAAACAACATCACACACATTCCTCATGAGAAGTACTTGCAATGTGCCAAGTTTCAATTTTTTCCTTGGTCCGGTTTCGGAGATACTGAAGAACATGAACAAGCAAAAGAAACCTTCGGCACGTGAGCATGCCGAAGTTTTTCTTTTTTCCAACATGGCTGCCACACCACATGACCTATGATGTCATTAAAATATGCTACACGTGTAGTTGCTCCTATGGTTAAAATTTCGAGTCAATCCGACAAGCAGTTGCAGCGAAAAACACTAAAGTTTTGTATGGACAAATAAACAAACAGACCCAAATGCAACACCCTCTCCTCTGGCAACAGTAATAAACAAAGTAACCACTTCTTTGTTTAGCCATTACATCCTTTAAATTAGATGATTATATGAAGCAGTAATCATCACCATCACACATTGCATTTGAAGGTACTTTTCACGAAACACTTTGAGATAGTTTAAGT
>NC_140972.1:6006827-6009327 GCF_056783735.1 Eptatretus burgeri
ACGGGTGACCCTCGGAAAGGGGCCTGGGAAGCCAGCCTGCCACGTGTGCGTTTCAGGGGAGGTGCCATGGGGGGCACTCCCCGGTGTTAGGGAGCTGGTAGGCTCGGAGGCAGTGCAGTGCCCGGGGGTGCCAGAGCGGGAGATTCGGCAGAGGGTCGTGCCTGCCAAAGGGAGCCACGTGTCCCAGCCATGAGACCGTGTGAGGGCACGGAGAGAAAATTGGGGGGCGAGGCCCGAAATTGTGAGGACGCCAACACGGGCGACGGGAATCTGGGTTGTTAGAACCAATAGTTTAAGCGAGAGGCGCTTGTTGAAAGCCCCGGGGTAGTTTAACAGTTAAATGGTTAGGGTAGATTAGGAAGTGTACCCCTCCGCACCATCCATCCCCTCGCTCTCGTTGTGGGCCGCTGGACCCACTTTGGTTATAGATCGCTGAAGTCTGGGGAGGCCATCCTGAGGCTTGAATTGGGCCTCGACACAGGACGTTAGCTCTCCCTTATTCCCCTCCGGGAAGGGAACGTAGGGGTTGGGAGTAGGCTAGGTGACAGGATAGGTTAGCCGAACAAGGACGATAAAGGGGGTTAGGGGACGATTTATAGTGGGGAAGTAAAAATAAAAACAACAAAAAAAATAAGTTGGGGCTAAATTGGGGTTTGACAAATTAAGGGAGTGGGTATGTACAGTGACAGGCAAAGGTGATAGGTTGGGAGGGAGACAGGTAGGTAGGTCCGAGCCCGCCTTCCGAGTGGCCAGCACCACCGCACTCCCTCCACCAACCTCCACTGAACGGCAAAGGCTGGCCACTTCATCGGCTGGCCGTGTTTTTCTTCAAGGCCTGTGCCGGCCAGTTCATCTGCCGGCTGTGTTTGCCTGCAGCGGCCTTCTTCTGCGGGCTGTGTTTGCCTGCTGCCTTTGCCATGCCATGCCCACTGCCCACGTTCACCAGCCCCGTTCAATTTTTGCTTTGCCCCCCCCCTGTTCATTTCCATGTGCGCCAGGATCCGCAAGGCAACAGTTTGCAAGCTGCAAGAACTGCCCTGTTGGCAGCTACAACATGGGCCTGCAGTGGCGGCCCGTGCACCATGTTTGTGTCCATCCATCCATTCGTTGTGTTCATTGCGTGTGCCACTTGAGCTGGCACGGAGACTGCGTTGTGCAGCCCATGCACCGTTGTGGTTCACTGCGTTCAGTTCAAACCATTCATCCATCCATTCGTTGTGTTCATTGCGTGTGCCACTTGAGCTGGCACGGAGACAACGGTTGTGCAGCCCATGCACCGTTGTGGTTCACTGCGTTCAGTTCAAAAGGGAAGGCCTTGGACTGCGTGTGAGCAGCCAGCCACGTTCCCTGTCACCTGCATTGTTTTGAGCCAGAGACTGCATGCGAGCAGCCTGGCTCCCTGCTAACTGCTTTTCTTTTGCAGAGTTCATTGATCCTGGGCCATGGTTTAGTGTAAAATTTGTAAGTTAAGGTAAGATGTACTGTAAATATGAGTGCGCCCCCGGCATGTCTGTCCTAGCTCCGGCAATTTTATTTAAGTCGTCCGTGTGAGTGAGTTTGTTTAGGTAGTTACTCAGCCCTCAGGTTATTTATTTTGGGGACATGAATACCATGAATGTCGCACGCAGGGATCCGTAGGTAAAATGTACTAGGGGAAAACTACACATGATGGCACACGAAAATTTGACGACTCGGGACGAGTCTGTAAAAAGGGGAGGGGGTAGTGTTGTGGTTGACCAAATTCGCAAACCACCATTCAGGTCCCTTAGGTGAGATATCTCGGTAAGTATATGTGTAGTTAGGCCCAAACCCGTTGTCTAGAGGCAATAAATGTCATTCATGCTGGCTGCGACTCTTCAGGATAGCCGTTTTTCTTTTATTATCTTTATTTTGGACCAACCGCCATTATTACCACCACCAACCACGTATCAACAGCCATCACAACAACAACCACCAACCACAACGCCGCTTCACCACAACCGCCACGACCTTTACCGTCACAACTCGCCACCATCGCATCACCGTCATATATATATATATATATATATATATATATATATATATATATATATATATATATATATATATATATATATATATATATATATATATATATATATATATATATATATATTTGCAGTATATATAATATATATGTATATAAATGTATTTATACAGTATGTATTTATATATATATATATATATACATATATATATATATATATATATATATATATATATATATGTATATAAATGTGTAAATATAAATGTATAAATATACTGTATATGTGTATTTTCAAAGCCCGTCAATAAATGATGGATTGGAATTATTTTATTCGAAATATTCAGAGACTGGAAGATATGATGTTTTGTAGCAAGAAAAAGCGTTATTTTAAAACACGACATATACAAATGTTACAGTACATATATATATATATATATATATATATATATATATATATATATATATATATATATATATATATATATATTTTTTTTT
>NC_140972.1:6014327-6084327 GCF_056783735.1 Eptatretus burgeri
TCAGCGAAGTGACAGGCAGGCACAGCTAGTGTTTCTGACATTTCTGGTCAACAGCAGCATCAAGACTTGAAATTTGGAGACAATTGGCTGCATGGCATGATGACGATGGCCTGCCATCATCATTTGGTTTTGAATATTGGACTTTTTTGTATACGATGTCGAGGCTCATGTTAGAGCGAACACACAGGACATATAGTATAACAAGGTAGGAGACAAGAGGGGTGGGAGTGGGAAGCACAAAATAGTGGGGAACAGAGACAATAGGAGATCTGTGGAAGGGAGAGGGATGGGGGTGGGGGTACACGGGGTTACTACAGGGACTTTCAGGAAAGAAAGCAGGGAATTTGAAGGAGGTGGGTTTGGGGTGGATGAACGGGGGTAGAAAAAGATCAAGACTTTCGATGGGGAAGATAAGAGATGGTGGTGAACAGCTGTTTTGAAAACCTGGAGGGAAGAGTGGGATTGAAGAGAGTGTAGGAGTTTGTTTCAAAGGTGGCAACAAAAAGAGGAATGAAAGAATGAAGGTGAGCAGCAATTCTTGATTTTGATAGTTTCTCAAGAAGGGTTTTTTTGGCAGACCTTGAGTGCCTTGTGGAAATATATGGGTGGGGGGGCGCATATCACAGACATAGCAAGGGGAGGGGGGGCAAGGCCAAAGAGTATAAGATAGAAGACAGAAAGACCACTGACCTGCCTCCGGTGACTGAGATTCAATAAAGAATTTGGCCTATTGCTTTCATATTTTCCGAGGTACAGCTGTGCCACTGATACAGTGCCCCTACACACCATGGCAGGAATTTGGAACAGGGCTAGGGTGTTGCTGACAATTGCCTACTTTTTCTTAAAAGACATTGCGAGTTTTTTTTTTCATGGCCACCAACTAATGTGAGCAGAAGGATCTCCAACATTCATCTGAGAGGCTGGCAGGATGGCCTAGAGGTATGCACATTTACCTCTGAACTGTCTAACCTGGGTTTGAATCTCGACCCAGCGAAAAACAATGATCCTGGTAATTCCCAGTGCAGGGCGAGGCATCAATGTGTATGCTGTCCCTCGGATGGACGTTAAACTGGGCGTCCCATTTGCCAGCATTAGTTGGTGGGTGTGAAAGATCCCATGGTGTTCTTAGCAAAAAGTTTTTGAGCTATCTCTGGCACTGTAAACAAATTCCAAATTACTGCCCAAACCTACAGGAGGCACAGCATCGGCGACACAGCCACTCAATAATGATGCAAACCAGCAGCCATGTTTCACACACAAAATGAATGAATTAATCCATCTGGGGACAAGCACAATCTTTCATTTAACATTGTGCCTGCAAATCACCAGACAGCTTTATAGCTGTGCTAAGTATTGAACCTGGACCAGAGAGCTCAGAGGCAAGTGCACTACCTCTGCACCATCCTTACAGACACAGCCTGTCATGGTTGGACAAGCTTAATTATAAACAAACGTTCAGATGAAATTTGAATTGCCCTCTGACATTATTGCTTATTCTGCTTATTACTCTGACAATCATTATTTTGATTCAACAAGCAAGGAGATGAAAAAGGAGACAGGAGGATAAGGACCACAGTAACCTGAAATTAAGAGAGTTGAGTTCGGCAGGGTTAATGGAAGTAGAAAATATTGTGGGTGAGGATGAGAGGTCATGAGAGTTGGGAGCGCACCTCCAACTTGAAGCTCTGAAGGTAGTTGGAAATGACTAGCTTTAGGAGGTTTCCCCAAATGGGAGAAAGGTGTACCAAAAGGAGTTGAGGTGTGCAGTCAGCCTGGACTTTATCTGAGGATATAACTATTGAGGTCTTAGAATGCATTAGCACAAGGATAGTTGTTTCTGCAGGACAGTTATACAATTTTCAAGTGGCATCATCTTTGCGTTAAGTTGGTAGACATGATACAAACAACAACATAACCTTCAAATTAAAGTATTAAAAAAAACAAATAATACTAAATTGTATTACATGCATAATATCAAAATAGTATAGCGTAAAAAAGTATGACGTGCATCCACAGGTATGTAATCTTAAACTTTGTAAAAATGTATAAAGTAAAGGTATGTAAAAGTGTAACTTCCAATAGAGCAAGCCATGTATTTTTTGGAATAAATTGAACAGCTTCAAAAGGAAATAAGCAAAGGCATATGATAGCAACCAGACAATTTATTTGAAATATTTATTCCCTTTTGTGGCGTTGAGTCACCTTGGGAGAGATGCTTCTCTCTGTTGGCTGCATATTGCTCGCTGCAAGGCGTTCTCGGTGCTCGTTGTTCAGTTAATATCAGATTTTTGGATGACGAAGAGGGTGAGGAGTGCCATTTTATCTGAGGTTAGTCTCATGGACATTTCTATAATTCCTCTAGTAAACTTGCATCAATGACAATTAGGAAGGGAAAACATTAAATAGCCTCACAAGGCATGAACCTGATAGGGAAATCGTTTTGGTGTGTGCTTGAGTGCAAATTTAGCATTTTTTTGAGATTCAAAGATAACAACTAGAACGGGACTCGGTAGAGCGCATACCTCCGCCAGGCTGAACAGTTTACGTTTTGTATCCCACTGATAGGCCGGATCAGGATCTGGACCTCAACCAAAGTCTAAATCAGCTTGTTCTCGTCACATACCCAACTCATCCACCAAGTTTTGTCATAATCTGTCCACAACGTTTTTGAGATATCATACAATTTTCATTTTTGGCCCAATCTCTCAACGGTAAAGAATTGCTAAAAAAAAATTATCATATCCGGAACTGGATCCGGATCTTCACCAAAATCAAATCAATTCTTCCTTGGCAAACCAACATGTTTACCAAGTTTCATCGGAATCTGTCCATAACGTTTTGAGATATCCTGCTCACAGTCAGACAAACAAGGGTGAAAATATAACCTCTGTCCACCTTTAGTGGTGGAGGTAAAGATGATTAGGCTGCAATTTGCATGTACACCTCATTAAATGTGGGGCCTCTGAACAAGATCGAGATACAATCTGGAAAATTTGTTGCTTTACAGCCGCTGGTACGTTTGATTAGAACAGCAATGTCTGCATGTTGAGACCATTCGTGGGGTTTACCTTCCCGTGACACTGAAAATATTTTTTTAGCAGGACGTGTTTTGAAGGTAGATTTAGGTACTCTAAGGTAGTTTAAAGAAAATTTGTTGGCACATACGTACTTTGCAAAACAGTGGGGGAATTCTAGCGGAGGTCGTTGTTCAAAATGGCTGCCATTGACACACTGCATGACAGAGATTTTGACTTCTTACACATACAGACTCAAACAAGGTATCTTTACTTGGATTTTTCAGCACGCCGATCTCATTTTACTATGCTATAAGGCTCTATTACTCTTGGAAATACAAAAATGCAACTTGCATTTAAATATATAACCAGACTCGGTGGTGTAATTTTGAGAGTGCTTAGTCAGGATCAAGAAAGTCGGTGGTTCAAACCTCGGTTGAGGCGTACCAAAGACTTCAAAAATTGTGCTTGCTGCTTCACTGCTTGACATTCAACATTTGAAAGGATAGAGCACGACCACCCAATGCTGGGAAGGCAATGGCAAAACACCCAGTTAACCCTTGCCGAGAAACCGCTTCGGCAGCACCAACGCTCTGTAAAGAGTATGGTCCATCATCATTGGCATGTATTCATGCTTGTTGGTCCATTAATCAATCTTGCGTCGCACCAATACAACATCACGTTTGAAGAGGCACATTCAATAATATCTCCTACTTCATTGGTCATTATGCATACAATTACTTAACAGTGAGCGATTCCAGCATTACCCGGAATATTGCATAATAGAAACAGCTAATCAAGAAAGCAAATGCGAAAACAACTAATAGAATTAACAAATTGTAAGAGTCATGGTTCAGATGGAATACACAATTTTTTGGCAAAAAATAATGAGACATTCACCACAAGCACGGCACTCAAGCATTCGATGAACTCATCGAAGGAGAAAAGGTGATGGATGGACGAATGGCTCACTGAACGCAACACCTTCGGAATCCCAAAACCTGAAGAAACACAATCCAGACCGATAGCATGCCTGCCAATGTAAAGCTCCGAACAGAAATAATTCCAGAAGAGATGGATCACTATTTCGCAGAATAAAAATGCCTTCAAGGCAGAAGAAAAAGGATGCAGGAGAAATTCCAATGGAGCAGTTGACCACTCTCGCTCAACCAGGCCATCCTCGAAAACGGTTTGAAAACTAAAGGTCGCGAGACATAAAACTATCAACAGCTTGGATTGGCTAAAGGAAGGTGTTTCATCGTGTCACACACTCATGGATACTATCCATGGATAAAATCGACCCCTACATAATATTCCAGATGAAAGATGCAATGTGACGATGGAGAACAATCTTCATACTCTTATCAATCAGAAGGAATAAGTCAAATAGCAGATGCTAATACACATTGAGGTGTCTTCCAAGTAGAAGGTCTATCCTCATTGTGTTCTGCTTAATTTTCAATTCCTTAAGCAAGATGATCAATGACTGAGGATATGGATATGTAGGAACAAATGAGTGGAGTTGAGTCATGATCCTAGATTTAGGTAGTTTCATCGGAAGGAGGTTGATTGAAAACTGTGTGTGTTCTGCAGAAACTTAGGGGGGTGGGGGCACAAAGCACAGAAAGAGCAGAGTGTGCAAGACCAGAAAGGAGATGTTGGAAGACAGAGAGACCACCAACCTGTCTATGATGGTGAAGTGATAGGCCCAGAGACTCAGCTTCATCGCTGGAGATTCCAATAATCTTGAAGGCCTTGGTTTCCATGGCATCAAGCTGAGCAAGGTGTGAGGCAGGGGAGCCAGCCCAGAGGGGAGAGCAGGATTCCATTGAGCTGCGGATGAAAGTCTTGGGGGTAGATCGGAGTTCAGGTGTGCCAAGGAAGGACTTTGTATGATGGAGGATGCCCAGTCGGTGGATGAAATATGGAGAGAGAGAGAGAGAGAGAGAGAGAGAGAGAGAGAGAGAGAGAGAGAGAGAGAGAGAGAGAGAGAGAGAGAGAGAGAGAGAGAGAGAGAGAGAGAGAGAGAGAGAGAGACAGAGACAGAGACAGAGAGAGAGACAGACAGAGAGAGACAGAGAGAGACAGAGAGACAGAGACAGAGACAGAGACAGAGACAGAGACAGAGACAGAGACAGAGACAGAGAGAGAGAGAGAGAGAGAGAGAGAGAGAGAGAGAGAGAGAGAGAGAGAGAGAGAGAGACAGAGACAGAGAGAGAGAGAGAGAGAGAGAGAGAGAGAGAGAGAGAGAGAGAGAGAGAGAGAGAGACAGAGACAGAGACAGAGACAGAGACAGAGACAGAGACAGAGACAGAGAGACAGAGAGAGAGAGAGACAGAGAGAGAGAGAGACAGAGAGAGACAGAGAGAGAGAGAGAGAGAGAGAGAGAGAGAGACAGAGACAGAGACAGAGACAGAGAGAGAGAGAGAGAGAGAGAGAGAGAGAGAGAGAGAGAGAGAGAGAGAGAGAGAGAGAGAGAGAGAGAGAGAGAGACACACACAGAGAGAGACAAAGACAGAGATAGAGACAGAGACAGAGACAGAGACAGAGACAGAGACAGAGACAGAGACAGAGAGACAGAGAGAGAGAGACAGAGAGAGACAGAGAGAGACAGAGAGAGACAGAGAGAGACAGAGAGAGACAGAGAGAGACAGAGAGAGACAGAGAGAGACAGAGAGAGACAGAGAGAGACAGAGAGAGACAGAGAGAGACAGAGAGAGACAGAGAGAGACAGAGAGGGAGAGAGAGAGAGAGGGAGAGACAGAGAGAGAGAGAGAGAGAGAGAGAGAGAGAGAGAGAGAGAGAGAGAGAGAGAGAGAGAGAGAGAGATTTGTCAGGATTTAAAGGTATATTCCAAGTGATTGACCAGCTTTTGATTTTGTCAAGGTTTGAAGAGAGGGATTTATGACATGCTGCAGTCGATGGCAGTCTATGAGAGTGAAAGAGAGGGATCTATGACAGTGAAAATACAGACCATGTAACAGTGAAATTATTAAGGAATGAAAAGGGAGACAACGACATGAACTAAACACTCGTTCACTGGCATCATGAATTGGACTGATTACAGGATGATTGATTGAAACATACGGATGAAAAGAAAGCTCTCCATCTATTCTAATTAAATGAACCCTTTACCCCTCAAGTCATTATTGTAACAGTATTTTAGACCTTTATTTATTAAAGTAAATAATGTTTGTGTGCATCACGTTCGTATAAATCTTTGAACACCACTCATAGCACTATTCCCAACATTCTGTGCCCTGAAATTCCCATCGATTGCTCAATGGAGCAAAATAAAACTCTAATGTACTTCTGATCTGCTCGAGTCCAGCGAGCAGGACGGAACTCAGAATGAGCTCTGTGGACAATACTCCGGAGAATGACTTTGAAACGGTTTGTGTGATCATAACAACTGCAATGTTACCCAAACCCATTGGATGATTAGTTGCAGCGAGGACAAGTATTGTTCATGACATTGTTCGAAACACGGAAACAATATAAATGCACAAATTCAGTTATTCATCCGTTTCAAAGTTGCTGGAATGCAAATATTCCAGCAATCCAATTTTAAAAGGAGGATAAAAACGATTATATTCATTACATGACTAATTTGCAGCAAACATATTGCACACAGATTACGCATTTGTTTGACTCGTCTTCATTGCACACACAAACATTGAAACGATAATGTCGAAACAATATATTTGCTGTAAAATCAAAAATCCCCCCAAAAAGTACAAGCAATTTACCCTTTCATAAAAATGGTTATATCTATTGTTTAAAAAGGAAGCAGTGAATTTTCATCGACCATTTGAATTAATCTCAGATAATAATAATAATAATAATAAAAATAATAATAATAATAATAATTAGAGGCTTTGCAGCTCAGGGACATATTATGACCAGTGAAGAAGTCCGTTTCTCAGAAATCGATGGATAATGGAGGTAAAGTGTGTTGTACGTTTCATCCACTCCTCCGAGAGGATTTGATCCAGGAAGCTGAAACTTTCAGGAATTAATGAGGACACCCTGAAGTTGTGCCTGTGCAAGTTTCATTTGATTCTATCAAGTTTTGAAATAAAAATTTTTTTGGCCCATCTTGGTATTCTCTTCCCTTGGAGGGAGGGAGAGGTGGGAAGGGGGTAGAGGTCACAAGTTTTCCAAAAGTTCGATAAGGAGGCCTAATTCGAGAAAATAAACGTTGCAGGAAATGGTCGATTTCGTGGAGGCGGATGTATTCAGACCTTTATGAAGAAAAACGAAGAGAAAACTTAATTTGGGAAAATATATTGTTTGCAACAAAAAAATTACATTGCAATTTAAACAAGTGCATCGAAATGCCAAGATAAAGAAAGAAAGGAAAAAAAAAAAAGCCAAAAACAGCACAACAAGAAAAAGACTGCCTTCCATTCATCAGAATGCAAGGCAGGTGTCAACAAGAATCAGCCGAGCAGTGTGAGGAATGGTGAAATACACTTCACCAGGGAAATATTCCACCCGCAGGGTGTTTGCTGGTAAAACTAATCATGGATGGGTCGCCACACCGATGCAGGACCCTCGAGTGGATGTGGCAGTAATTTGTAATTTATTGAGGGTGCCGGTGATAACTTACCTGCTCTTTGCCATCGACGCCGTGGGATCTTTAACGGTCACCAACGACTACTGCTGGCAGACGGGTCATCCGGCTTAACGTACATCGGACGAACGGTGCACACGTTGATGCATCACCCTGCATATGAAGCACCAAAATGACAGTTCAAAGCCGGATCGGGATTCAAACCCAGGTTACATAGCTCAAAGATGAGTGTGTATACTTCCAGGCTATCCTGCCCACCCTGATTAATAGTAAAGCGTCGTACGATTGTATATATTGTTCGCTTGCATTTTAAAGTATTGTGCCACGTAACCCATGTTTATCGAAGGACTTTCCAGAAACCTTTCGTGGCATTTAAAGCATTATTGATCATTCAGAAACTGTCAGTAACGAATTTGCACTTAATCAATTCATCAAGGAAATTTATTGCAACTTCCCAGTATTAAGGAGCTCTGCAGTTACTCCATTCATCAGGATTGCCAATTTTATTGTAATGTCCAATGAAACACTTTGGAACAACTTCCGCAAAACAGCACACAGACTATTGCTTTCCCATAAATAACTTCCTTGGATTTTCAATGATTTGCTTTTTGTCATGTTTTTCAGACAAGTCAGTGAAGTTGATTGTACAGGACGGCCACGAAGTGGGGATCGGTTGCCTCGACGTTTATACATCTGTATGAACACATTGTGGAGCTTGTACATTTCACAACGTCTCCATGTACTTCGGGACATATGTTGAAGCTTTGTCGGTAAGATATCCCTCATATGTCAAGTCACAGCATCCTTTACTTGAGTTTCTGTATTGCTGCACATACCATACTTCATTGATATACTGATCCCCCAACTTTATGACCAGCCTGTGTATATACAGCGCCTTCAGAAAGTATTCACACTTCTTGATCTTTGTCACATTTTGTTGCGTTTCAGCCTGAAGTTAAAATGGATTGAATTTTGAGTTTTGTCACTGATCCACACAAAATACCCCATAATGACAAAGTTTTTACTAGTTTTTACTATTTTATTGAAGATGAAATGCAGAAATATCTGCTTTTGTATTCCCCCCCCCCCTCCCCGAGTCAATACTTTGTTGAAGCACTTTTGGCAGCGATTACAGCTTCGAGTCTTCTTGGGTATGTCTGTATCAGCTTCGCACGTCTGGGTTTGGGGATTTTCTCCCATACTTCCTTGCAGATTTGCTCAAGCTCTGGCAAGTTGGATGGGGAGTGTCGGTGAACAGCAATCTTGAAGTCTTTCCACAGATTCTCAATGGGATTCAACTCTGGGCTTTGGCTGGGCCACTCAAGGACTTTCACATTCTTGATCTGAAGCCATTCCAGTGTCACTTTGGCTGCATGCTTGGGGTCATTATCCTGTTGGATTATAAATCTTCGCCACAGTCTCAGGTCTTTTGCACTCTGAAGCAGGTTCTCCTCAAGGATTTTCCTGTATTTGGCTCCATTAATTGTTCCCTCTATCCCTGCAAGTCTCCCATTCCCTGCCACTGAAAAGCAACCTCCATAGCATTATGTTGCCACCACCATGCTTCACGGTAGGGATGGTGTTAGATGAGTAATGAGCTGTGCTCAGTTTCCACCATACGTAGCACTTTTTATTCAGGCCAAAGGGTTCAATTTTCATCTCATCAGACCACAGAATATTTTGCCTCATGCTCTCAGAGTCTTTCACGTGCCTTTTTCACCCTCCAGACGTGCTGTCATGTGCGTTTTTCTCAGGAGTGGCTTCCGTCTGGCCATTCTCCCTTAAAGCCTAGATTTGTGAAGCGTTACAAACTGTTTTCCTTCCAGAGGTTCTCCCATTTCAGCCAAGGAACTCTGTAGTCCAGTCAGAGTGGTCATTGGGTTCTTGGTCACCTCCCTGACCAAGGTCCTTCTTGCCCGGTTGCTCAGTTTGGTCAGATGGCCAACTCTAAGAAGAGTCTCGGTAGTTGCATATTATTTTGATTTCCCAATGATGGAGCTCACTGTGCTCTTGGGAACTTTCAACACTCTCGTAATTGTTTGGTACCCTTCCCCAGATCTATGCCTTCTCACAATTCTATCTCTAAGTTCTATGGACAGTTCCTTGGACTTCATGGTAGAGTTTCTGCTCTGACATGCAGTCAACTGTGGGACCTTATATAGAAAGGTGTGTTTCATTCGAAATCGTGTCCAATCAATTGAATTATCCACAGGTGGACTCCATTCAAGTTGTGGAGACATATCAAGGATGATCAAAGGAAATTGGATGCACCTGAGCTCAATTTGGAGTGTCTGAGCAAAGTGGTTGAATACTCATTGACTCGAGACATTTCAGCTTTTCATTTTTAATTGATTTGAAAAAAATTCGAGAAAAGAAATTCCACTTTGACATTGTGGGTTAATTTGTGTACATCAGCAACAAAAAAAAATCTCAATTTAATCCATGTGAATACTTTCTGAAGGTACTGTAATGTATGTGTGTGTGTGTGTGTGTGTGTGTATACACACACACACACACACACACACACACACACACACACACACACACACACACACACACACACACACACACACACACACACACACACACACACACACACACACAGTGCCTATAGAAAGTCCACAACCCCTCTCACAATTTTCACCTTTTGTTGCCTTATATCCTAGAATTAAATTTCATTAAATCAGACTTTTTCCATCTTTATTTACACATTATAACCCACAACTTCCAAGTGAAAACCAAATTCTACAAATTTCAGAAAATTAATTAAAAATTTATAACTGGACTATCTTGATGAGATAAGTGTCCTCCCCACTGAGTTAATGCTTGGTGGAAGCACCTTTGACAACAGTTATAGCTGCGAGTCTGTTGGGAGAGGTCTCTACTAACTTTGCACACCTTGATTGGGCAATATTTACCCATTCTTCTGCACAAAACTGTTCAAGCTCAGTCAAGTTGTATGGGGTGTGTTGATGGACAGCAATCTTCAAGTCATGCCACAGATTTTCAATTGGATGTAGGTCTGGACTCTGACTGGGACACTCAAGGACATTTATCTTTTTGTTTCTTTGCCACTCCAGTGTAGCCTTGTCTGTGTGCTTCGGGTCATTGTCATGCTGAAAGGTGAACTGCAGTCCCAATTTCAGCTTTCTTGAAGAGGGCAGCAGGTTTTCCTCTCGGATTTTTCTGTATTTTGCTCCATCCATTTTCCCTTCTATCCTGACAAGTGCCCCAGTCTCTGCTGATGAGAAACATCCCCATAACATAATGCTGCCACCACCATGCTTCACATTAGGGATGGTGTCCTTTGGGTGATGTCCTGTGCTGGGTTTGCACTAAACGTAACGTTTTGCATTTAGGCCAAAAAGTTCCGTCTTTCTTGCATGAGACCACAAAACCTTTTGGCACGTGCCTTCAGAATCTCCAGAGTGATTTTTTTCATACCTTAAACGGGACTCAAGGTGGACTTTTTTTTGTAATGGCTTCCTTCTTGCCACCCTCCCGTACAGGTCAGACTTGTGGAGTGCTTGGGATATTGTTGTCACGTGCACACAGTGACCAGTGTTTGCCATCAAGGCATGTAGCTTTTTCAAAGTTGCCATTGGCCTCTGGTAGCCTCTCTGATCAGTGTCCTCTTTACTTGGCCATCCAGTTTGGAGGGACGGCCTGATCTAGGCCTTTCCATAACTTTATCCCTGGAGGTCTTTTGAAAGCTCCTTCGGTCTCATAGTTGAGTCTGCTGTGAAATGCACTACCCAGCAGAGTAAACCTCCAGGAACAGCTGATTTTATTCTGAAATAATCAGAATCACGACAATTTAATGCAGGTGGAGGCCAATTAACTTGGTGTGTGATTTTGATGGTGATTGGTTACACCTGAGCTAATTTATTGTTGCTATTATAAGGGGTTATTGCTATTATATAATATCTTGATGGACACTTATCTATCAAGATATTTTAGTTTTGTTTTTTAATTTAATTTCTGAAATTTGTAGAATTTGTTTTTCACGTGCAAATTGTGGGGTACGATGTCTAAATAAAGGTGGAAAAAGTCTGATTTAATGAAATTTAATTCCAGGCAATAAGGAAAAAAAGGTGAAAATTTTGAAAGAGGGTGTAGATTTTCTAATGGCACTATATGTGTGTATGTGTGTGTAATATATATATATATATATATATATATATATATATATATATATATATATATGTAGATGCATATATATATATATATATATATATATATATATATATATATATATACATATATACATATACATATATAAAAAAATATATATTTATACACACTGTATATATATTCTAACTGCAGAGCGAAATAGATTAATTGGAATCTGTTGGTTAATTTCAAGTATTGTTTCATGGCAGAGAATGATCAACATTACTGTACAATGGAATGAAATAGACGTGCATTTTGTCTGATGTGTCGATATAAAACATAATGGAGGGTAATGCTGACCCCACAATAATTTTTCTAATTCCAGCCAACCTTTGGAGATGGTGGCAATGTATGTTACTCATCTTAATAATAGATGTGCCCATACTACATTTCAGTGGATCTAAAATGAAATACGTATCATGAAAGCACCAATATATCCTCCTCAAGGAATTTTGGTATGGGATTTCATTTTCCCTGAGGTTGTCGGTTACCTTCCTTCTCCCTGAAATATATATATATATATATATATATATATATATATATATATATATATATATATATATATATATATATATATATATATATATATATATATATATATATACATTTGTGAAATGGAAAGCTAAATCATTGTTATTCACAGGATAACAAAAAGTAATTCCAAAACAAGGCCCAAGCCTGGCTAGCTTCACGGTGCTATTTCCCTTCCTGCTGCTTGCTAGCATGGCAGGTGATGAAAGACGAAAGTTTTGTTTTTTTGAGGTTTTAACCTGCAATGATTTGTCGACAAAACTGACAACGGAAGCTGAGAGCACAGAGTCTCTTAGCTTCCCCACTGTTCCTCGAGCGATGAATTGGGAATTGAAATGTAGTGTTCAGGTTGGCAGTCTCTTTTCAGCGACATGAGAGTTAGTAAATTCACACGCTAACAAACAACTTATTCTGTTTCACCACATGAAATATTGTTGGGGAAAAAATGGAGAGAAAAGAGAAGCACTTCATAAAATGTAAAGTTTACTTTTTGTATCATCAAGGTATTTGCTTCAGGATGTACGACTTGTTTATATTTCTTGTACAGTCGCAACATTCATTATATTATCCCAAAAGGGTGTGAAGGAAAGAGTGTTAATAACAAGGACTGAGCTGTCCTTGTCTTTGCAAACCGACCTCGTACTATCAACGATGGCGCAACCTGTTTCCATTTCCAAAGGTCATTACCCACAGTTGACTTGAGAAGGCCTGTTGTAATAATCAATGTCTCAAACTGCTGGAATCTAATAACCATTTCAGGGAGAGGGTCAGTTAGCTCTTTGCTTGATGACATCGTGATTAAAGCTACATTTTAATACCTGCCACACAACTTCAGAAAACAAAAGCTGTTTTGCTGTGTTGGGAAAATATGCAAATGGAATCATTGCCATGTTGGATGTGCTGTCCCAATATTTCTGGAATTTAGTGAATGTATTATTTATGTTGAAAAATACATACTGTTGGAATCTGCTATTTGCAGGGGATACGTTCCAGAAAAATGCCGCGAATGTTGAGCATTGTTTAAAAAAAAAAATTAAAAAAAAATTGTTTTTTTTGTTTACATGGTCTAAGCTTGTGTAAAAGCAATAACACAGAACAAATCAGGACACAACATAACAAAGAGACCAGCAGGAGAAAAGAGAAACAACAACAGCAGGGTGGAAGGAGAAAGTAGTCGGAGACGGACAAACGAGGGATGCAGGTAGCGATGAGGGGTAAGGCAAAATGCAAAGGGTGGACAATATGGAAATATCAGCAAAGTTGTGTCTGACCAGTTTGCGATTTTGTCAAGGTCTGAGGAGAGGGAAAACGCTGCTACCTGTCTTTCAGAAGATGAGAGATGTCACGGCAGAGAGTGGAGTCATCAGCAAAGAAATAAAGAGGATTTTCCAGCGAGTCAGTGAGATCACTGAAGAAGATTAGGAATAATATGGGGCCTAGAGCACTGCCTTGGGGTACTCCAGCGTTGACAGAGAGAGGAGATGAAAGTGTTCTAGTTGAGAGCCACACGTTGTTTACGAGAGGAGAGGAAGTTATTAATCCAAGAGTGGAGTAGGCCTTGGATTCCATAGGCAGACAGTTTGGAGAGCAATGCGGGATGCCAAACCGTATCAAAAGCTCGAGATTTGTACAGATATCTCATGTCTGATATTGATGGCCTCCACCATTGTTGGGAGAGAAGAAGCAGCATCTCCAAGGTAGAGTGACCAGGTGTGAATCCAAATTGATGGTCTGAGATTCGGCTGTTGGAGAAAAGCAATGATTTTACGTCAACTGCGATGATGGATTCCATGACCTTACTGATGATTAGAAGTACAGGAAGCTAATTGGACTGTCGTTAAGGGGATCCAATTTTGCACATTTTTATGTAATGCTCTGATGTTAGCTGATTTCTAATTTCCTCGGTGCATATAGGAGACCAGTCCTGAAGTAAAAGTAAAATAAATAAATTAAAAAAAAAATACACGAATACGCAAAGCGCGAATGTTGAAGCAGGTCACACTTAATGACCACCAAATACACGGAGTCCGCGAATAGCAAATCTGCAAATAGCGGGTTCCACCAGTCTAATATTTACAATAAGGTATTATTAAATTGTAATAATGCTTTATAATGTGTGTGCAATATTAGTTTGTTCCTTTTTGTACACCATTCAGTAGATTTCTCTCAAAACCCGAAAATATTTTTTATTCTTAACCCTCGAAAGCAACGCTGATGGAATGACATCCACAGTGCAACACAGGAGGTTCTGAAACCACTCTTGAAAGATACAATTGTAAGCTCCTGAAAGATATCATCCATTTTGTGGAAAAATGGATTAAAAAAAAAAACTGTATTTTTGTAAAGTGGACAATTAAACCAATTAGGGGGGCATATGTACTGGATGAACCTGTTAAAGGTTTTAAAAAAATCCACAGCAATAAAATAGTGTGGCACTTGCTTCCTGGTACCCACTAGTGATGGAGTCCGATCTCAATATATCCACACATGTATAATCGTCTTTTTTTTGTAATAACCTCATAAAATAAATCTATCAATGGTTAAATGACCTAGATTTGCTTCTTCTTCATGTTATTGTGAGGTCACAAAACAATGTGGTTGATTAGTTTTTTGGTATGCGTAATGGACCCTCGATTCTGTAAGTTCTAACAAGCTTGTGACTGAAGGCAGGTAGGATTTGTGAAGCATATAATTGACAACTGTTTGAGAGGGTATTTCATCATCAGATGGAGATATCTTGCAGCACCACTTTGAATGAAACATCAACTTTCATTTTCCTGAAATATTAACCACAGAGATTAAATATGGCATTGACTGTTCATTCTCACACGTGTTACGTCTCCAAAATAAATGTTGACGTTGTGGTAATTAGTGAATTATTTGGTTTTAAGAGTTTCTGAATGAATTCCACTATACCGTAGATGACGTTCAAAGCTATATTCAAATATAGGAAAGTGTGGAAACAATAATGATGTGAACATGTTATTAGCAAGTTGTCTTGACAGCTCGAGTTAATTCACTTTGTGTTTGCAGAGCGTGGTTCTAAGTAATGCCAAATACATTTGTTCACGTCACAGTTATTTTGTGCAATCACAAACATTACATAATTAGGTGCATTTCGAGTTTCGGTCGCGACGTAATTCGAGGGTTATTCAAGCAACGCGTTTAATGAATGGTTCTAATTGTTGGACAAAATTAGTTTTTCCAGATACAATGCCGACGGAAGAACGTACCTTGTTTTTCTATTTTCCTGCAGCCAGTATGCTCTGTAATTTCTGCTGAATGAACATTCAGATAATTATTGACTTCATTTCGGCTACCAGGATGGTACCGGTTTAAGTTTCATGGAGAGCGTACGTAAACAACACAGAAATGATAGACATCGGTGGACTTTTACTTGAATTGCAGGGATATCTGTAAACATTGGGAAAGTGCACACAGCATATGGAATTTGAATCTGAGTTCCCGAGTGTTATTATCACTCTTCTAGTATTAATGGATCATTCTTCAGAAAGACCTCTCATATGCAACTACATTCTTTAATATGTGCCTATGGTTAATCGATAATTATTGGGAGTGCATCTTGGAACATGGTCTTCCATATTTGTCCACACCGACGCGACCTGTTGTACCAATGTACATACTTTTCCATTGTCGTGTCTCCTCACTCAACTGTCCCGAAGGCGCGCAGGTAATTCCGAGATTATTTGACTCCGTATTTTGACAAATCAGTCATTTCCAAGTAAGAATGTTCAGAATATTGGCGAATATATTGGTTCCATTACAAGATGATCGAAACAACGATTTTTCAATAACTGTCTTTCAACTTGGTTTCTGTTTAACTATGAGCAACATACACCGAGTCCTCTTAAAAAGTTTACATGTTTCAGTAGAATCACCATACTTGTGAAAACTTTCATAAACACGATCTTCAATCCTGTATAGTGAATATCAATTTTTAAATTATTTAATGTTTCATTTCTCACCACTTTTGTGTTTTATCAAAATAATCAATATTGTTGCATGTATTTGCTCACAACCACAAGCAATTTTCTCTTTCGTATTTTTTTATTTATTTTTTTTACAATATCAGTGTTCCAGATTGAAATCTTTGACAATTTTCATATATTTCACTCATCAGAAGGTATACTTGAAAGGAGGTGGCTGGCTTAAGATCATAAGGTCCTGAGTTCAAATCATTGTCATACCTTAAATAACAACAGGTGGGTTGACTCAGCCTATCATCCTCCTCAGGTAAGCAAAATGAGTACCAGGTTACTGGGAAAATGAGTAACTCATTACTTTGATGCAGGATACTTTGAATATCCCACGTCGAAGTGGCAATCGATACCCCTAGGCAATGAAACTGCCTCGGCATCTCAATACGACTGATGGCGCGAAGAGAATGGTTATTATATTCAAAAAGGGCTGGCAGGATAACCAAGAGGTATGCTCACTCTCCTCAAAGAGTGACAGTTCAAATCCTGACACAGCGAAAAACTGTCATCCTGGTGTTTCACAGGCAGGATGATTCATCAGGGTGTGTGCCGTCCTTTGGCTGGACATTGAACAGGAATCTCGTCTGCTGGCATAAGTTGGTGTATGTTAAAAATCCCAAGGTATCCTTCGCGAAGAATAAGTGAGCTGTTGCAAGCACCCTGAACAAATTACAAATTCCTGCTGCAAAGGCAAACAACCCAGTATAACCTTTGCCAAGAAACTGCTTCGGCAGCACTGACACTTAAACAAAGTGTGGCACAATAGAATCAGAGTATTAATAAGAAAAGAGCTAGATGAGCGGTGACGTCAGGTGTGGGAGCATGCGCCGGAGCAGCGTGTCACTGCGTCCACTTTCCGCTGATACTCCAGGGGCCTCCGTCTGGCCACGTCCCAGGAAGATGCCTGGCCCATCCCCATCTCCTCGAGATTCCAATCTTCCTGCTGCAACCATGAGGAATGTGGTCGGCCCATTGGCCTCCTCCACTCATGAGGCTCCCTCGCTGAGAGAATCTGGTGAGCAGGAACAGCATCAGGAAAATGAGCCACATGTCGATACAGCCGCAGCTGACGCTCACAGAATATGCAGGTAACAAATCTCATTTGAGTCTCTCTCAGCAACTGCTCATTGGACACAAAGTCAGACCAGGGACAGCTAAGGATGCGCCGAAGAGACCTGGTACCGAAGGAGTTGAGTCTCCATCTCAGATCCCTGGTCAGAGTCCAAGTCTCACATCCATAGAGCAAGACTGGAAGCACCAAGGACCTGAAGACTCGGAGTTTC
This sequence comes from Eptatretus burgeri, assembly GCF_056783735.1. NCBI lineage: Eukaryota > Metazoa > Chordata > Myxini > Myxiniformes > Myxinidae > Eptatretus > Eptatretus burgeri. The sequence goes on from NC_140972.1 coordinate 6,031,903, forward strand.
GTCCTGCAAAGGTACCAACAGTGCCATACCCCATGACCAGTGAATCTATGACTCACCAGGCCAGAACCAGACATTTGTTGACCTCTGGTTTACAACATGCAGAGTCATAAATATCATGACCAAGGTAAGTGATGTCTCTGTGACCTCAACATCCTCACCAGAAACCAGTACAGATAAGATAGCAGCATCCAAGATGTCAGATAAGATCGCAAAAAAAACTCCTGGATCTTAGTTTTGACCCAGGAAACCCATAACCCCAGTGGCACAGATTCCTCATTCAGCACCTCGAGGGCCCCCAAAAAGATATCCAGAGTCTCCGCAAAGATGACTGCAGTGTCTGCCAAATCAAGGTCAGAGATCTTGACATTCCCAAACGATGCACCTCAGCTTGATCTCTCCAGCATCCTCCAGAGAATCCAGTCCATACCAGCACTGAAAAGTATGGTGGCCAGTATACACCCCTGACAAACTCCAATTACAACTGGAAATAAGTCAGAGATGGCACCACATCTCACAGCACTCTCAATACCAGAGTATAATTTGGACAACAGATTGTTCAGTTTTGGTGGGACCCCACGAAGACCGAGAATCCTGCAAAGGGCATCCCAATTCACTGAATCAAACGTTTCGCAGAGATTAACATATGCTCGAAGCAGCCCCTGCTGAAACCCTCATCTGCGTTCGGTGAGGACATTAAGGACAAGGATACGGTCAATTGTTGACCTCTTTGGCAGAAAGCCTGACTGTTCTAAGAGCTGGTGCTCAGGCAGATGGTAGCAAATCTCATCAAGAATGATCTGAGCAAAGACCTTGCCCGGCAATGAGAGCAGCGTCACCCCTCGGTAGTTGCTGCAGTCCTGGCGATCACCCTTCCCTTTCCAGAGAGGGACAGCAAGGCCCCTCTCCCAGTCAGTTGGGATGATACCTGTGTTCCAAACGGAGTTCAGCATTTGCACCACCCTTGAGAAGTTCAGCATTGATGCCACAGATCCCAGGAGCTTTAGCCCATTTCAACCAGTTCACAACAGCCTGTGTTTCCATAAACAAAGGTGGATCACAATTGATTGGAGGGTCAGCAATAGGAAAAGTAACACCCCTGACATCCAACTCAAGAGGTGATGGGTCAGCCTGGGACAGCCGCTTAAAGTAACCGACCCAGCTTGCCTTCACTTCAGACTCCTCTGTCAGGAACCCACCACCCTCCGCCGCTCTAACTGCCATACACCGAGGGACGGGCTTGGAGGAACGCAATACATGAATTCTCCTGTAAGCAGGATGAGGATCACTTGACAACAGGTGTTGCTCTACCCCCTCACAGATTCCTCACACATAGGCCTCTTTGTCCACTCTCAGCCCATGTACAGTTTTGCGCCTCAACCCCTGAACATCTCAGTTCTGCTATTAAGCCTGGCCCTGCAACTTTGGTCAATGCTATCCAGTGGCTCTTCAGAGGCAAAATTCTTCTTCGCTCTCCGGTGAGTTCCAAGACATTCACCTGCAACATCAAGGATGGTAATCTTGAAGGCACTCCACAACTCTTCAGCATTCCTCAAAGCACGCAGACCCCCCAAATCCCCACTCAGGCTGTTCGCAAACACCTCAGCTGCCCTCTCATCCTTGAGCTTGCCAACATCCAGCTGAGGCTGGGATGGTACCATTCTTCTGGATTTATGCTGCAACTTCAAAATTGCTACAACAAGCCTGTGGTCAGTATTGAGGAACTGAGCACTCCGTGAGATGCTGCGGTTCTGGATCATCCTCCAGCGACCATCAACGAGGACATGGTCAATCTCCTTTTCCGCATCACCAGCGATGGAATACCAAGTCCGGCGATGAGCCTTTGTGTGCTGAAACCATGAACCAGCCACCCTAAGTCCATGACTTCTTACAAAGTCAAGGAACATATTGTCATTCTGGTTCACAGTTCCAGACCCATGAGAACCAACACATTTCTCATAACCATCCCCATCAGTGCCTTGATACATTGACATCCACCAAGATGAGAAGAGTATCTTGCCTGGGGCACTGATTAACCACAGACTCCAGTGCAGCATAGAATGCACCCTTCACGGTGAGATCACGCACCTCAGTCGGAGCATCTCCAGAGACCAGTGAAACGATGCCCAAGCAGTGACAAATCCTGCATCTCATAATACGCTCATTCACTGGTGTTACCTCAATTACCATTGGAGTCAGCTGACTGGACACAGCTACAGCAACTCCTTGGGCATGGTAACCATCAGAGTGACCAAACCAATAGTAGGTGTATCCACCCGCCATGATCTCACCACAATCCAGTCGCCAAACCTCAGAGAGTGCTGCAATACCGATGTCTAAACGCTTGAGCTCAGATGATAACAGACAGGCGATCATCGCCTCTTAGGGAAAGCACATTCCAGGCACCCACCCAAAGGGACAGCCTCAGGTTAACCCAAGGAGACCACCAGTCTGGTAGACGACGCCTCAGCACCACCCCGACACACACTACCGCAATCTGACCCAGGAAGGTTACCCCATGGTTTCCCTCCTATCATCAAAGATTGGGGGTCCCAAAGGCTTTGCCACAATCCCATCATCCGGTGAGCTGCCCTGCGAAGGGAAGCTGCACAGGAGGTACTCCCACGGAGTGGGTTTTCAGATTTTTTTATGCTTCTCGAATGCCTTGTGGAATGAAGGGTTTTACAGTGGCCGGAGTGCAAATCCTGCCACCAACTTCCTAATAAAAAGTAACCCAACTGCAGAAGGATGTCTGCAGACACAGTTGGGCACTTGGACACAGTCTACAGACACAGTCAGGCCAGGCCAGACGAGATCTGTGATTTGCTACAGGTACCATGTAAACCTGTACTAACCTGTTTCATGGTCGGGTTGTCAGCGACTAAACCGTCACCCCAACCAGGTTTCCTGGTGAGGAGGGTGTATGGATATGGACAACGAGCAGGATTAAAAAAGAAATCTGTCAAAGGGTAGAAGAGCTCCTTGTGAGCCAATAGCCATCCATATGTGGTGCTTCACTGTATCTGCAGACGACGTCCTGCAGTTTGGTGACTTTTTTTGGAGGTTGGTGGCAGGATTTGCACTCCGGCCACCGTAAAACACCTCATTCTGCAAAATCCATCAACGTAAAGAAAATTGAAAACCCATTCCATGGGAGCACCTCCTCTGCTGCTGCCCTTCACACGACAGCTAATCAGATGATGGGATTGGGGCAAAGCCTTTGGGACACCCATTCGTTGATAATAGGAGGGAAAGCACAGGTTGAAATTTCCGAGGCAGATTGAGGTGGTGTGTGTCGGGGTAGTGCTGAGGTGTTGTCCACCAGATGGTGGTGTCCTTCGAATAACCTGAGGAAATCCCTTCAGTAGGTGCCTGGAATGTCGTCTCCTTAAGAGGGGATGATCACCTGTCTCTGTTATCATCTGAGCTCAAGCCTTTGGACATCGGTATTCCAGCACTATCTGAGGTTCAGAGACCGGATATTGGCGAGACAATGGTGGGTGGTTACACCTACGATTGGTCTGGTTGTTCTGATGGTTTTCATGCCCAAGGAGTTGCTGTAGCTGTGTCCAATAAGCTGACTCCAATGGTAATTGAGGTAACACCGGTCAATGAGTGTATTATGAGATGAAAGATTCGTCACTCCTTGGGCGTCGTTTCGCTAGTCTCAGCTCAGCGTCTCAGCATTTCGTTTTGCTGGATGCATTCTATGCTGCGCTGGAGTCTGTGGTTAATCAGTGCCCCAGGCAAGATACCCTTCTCATCTTGGTGGATTTCAATGCATCGACGGCACTGATGGGGATGGTTATGAGACATGTGTTGGTCCTCATGGGACCAACACTATAAGACCTTTGTGTTGCTGTTGTTGTTGCTGTTGTTGTTGCTGTTGTTGTTGGGGTTCTTGTTGTGGGTCGATTTTTGAAATGCGCACCCATTGGTCAGACTACACCCACAGATGTCACATGATTCCACCCACCATAGCACCCAGACAAAATGCTACGGCTGTCATCTTGGTTTTCTATTGGGGCCCCAAGCCATCCGGCCTGTAGGCCTCTGCTGATTATATAATGTCTGGGTTTGTTGCATAAGATTTCCATGGCTTTGTTTGGATTGAGTGTTACTCACAATGAAGGTCCCTGAACAATATAATCATCTGTCAAATAAAAATTATTAGTCAGATTTCATCAAGCCTGTATGTGTCTCACGAAAAAAAAAATAGTTTCGTAATTTTTGAACAGCCCCACATTGGGGTGAAACAATCTGTGACCATGTGACGAATCATCGTGTTCTGATATAACTGTGACAAATCAACTCTTTCAAGAGTGCTTTCAATGCATGTTTCCCAATCGGCTCGTAACCAGATTTTTAAAGCCAAACCATACGCACTTAACAGCGAAGTCCCATTCGTCGAATGACCACGTTACAGGTTTTTCTGAACAAAAGGTAGAGAGAGAGAGAGAGAGAGAGAGAGAGAGAGAGAGAGAGAGAGAGAGAGAGAGAGAGAGAGAGAGAGAGAGAGAGAGAGAGAGAGAGAGAGAGAGAGAGAGAGAGAGAGAGAGAGAGAGAGAGAGAGAGAGAGAGAGAGAGAGAGAGAGAGAGAGAGAGAGAGACGAGAGAGAGAGAGAGAGAGAGAGAGAGAGAGAGAGAGAGAGAGAGAGAGAGAGAGAGAGAGAGAGAGAGAGAGAGAGAGAGAGAGAGAGAGAGAGAGAGAGAGAACGAGAGAGAACGAGAGAGAGAGAGAACGAGAGAGAGAGAGAGAGAGAGAACGAGAGAGAGAGAACGAGAGAGAGAACGAGAGAGAGAACGAGAGAGAGAACGAGAGAGAGAACGAGAGAGAGAACGAGAGAGAGAGAACGAGAGAGAGAGAACGAGAGAGAACGAGAGAGAACGAGAGAGAACGAGAGAGAACGAGAGAGAACAGACACACACACACACACCGGAGGTAACAGATATATCGGTGAATCCCTGTTTGGAATCACTATTAACATCTAATTTTATTCATTCACCTGGGAACACGGGGCAGACACGGCACACGGTTAATGAGACAGATTAGGGAATGTAATGTGAGCCGTGGGTGATTTTTGGAATTTCATTCTCAGACCCAGCTTTCACCACATAGACATATGAGACATGAGCAAGGATGAGGGAGTTGAGTGGACAGAGGGAGTGAAAAATATATATTTTGTCTCACAGGTTGTAACCACAGCGCGGTCATTTTTGTTCATTCCAAAAAAATAAAAATAAAAAAGAGGTGAAAATTTATACTGCGGTGATAGAATTGCTTGAGCCATGGTGCATTCAAGAAGTAAGAGGAATGGGAGTATTCGTTAACATCTTAGAGCCCGATAAGACCATTGTATCACTCATCTTTATCAACAACTACATCACACACACACAATTACTCACGATTCCTCGCTCTTCCATGAGCCTCGATATTGAAAAGGACAAATCTGGAAACTGCTGAGTGACAAGATGTAATGCTATTTCCCATTGGGACCCTGAAACCAAATTGGAATCCATGCGTTGGGGGCTCAAGGGATCACCATCCCTCAAGAATGTTGCACCCAACCTTCAGCAGGCAAGATAATGACCTCAGTTTTCTAGGTTGCTAAGGGAATCCTGCTGATTGATTGTATGTTTTAAAAACTAAAATATCGGAATATTAAGGCATCAAGGACAAATTTCGAGGGATGTTGAGCAAGATGGGCTACTTCAAGACAACATGCCAGTGCATGGGTCCTGTTGCGTAAGCAGCCATTCAGCTGGACCAACCCTACGTAATCTGGACCTCACCTCTATTATCGTCTATTTTGACAGTTGAAGTTCCACCTGCATAGCTGCCGATACGCTGATGAGTACCTGATTGAAGCATTTCGGAGGAGGCTGAAGCGGAAATCTGAAAACTTCCATTTTACTGCCATAGACAGCTTGTGTTGCTGCACTATTTGCTGCAAAAAAAAAAAAAGAGAATTATAACTTCAGTAAAAATAAGACAGACAATGAGAAAATGTGTTTGCCAGTTTATAAATCATGAAAAGGAAATTGCAGGAAGAGGCGAAACATGGCATTGCAATGGAACACTCTCTGACAGGCTGTCAAATGAATGTCATGAAAGAGCCAATGAGGCTCAACCGAACTGCTCTTTTTCAAGCACAAAATCTCTTTTGAGCTGCTTATCATAAAACCGCACTTTAAACTTTTGTTATCATTTTAGCTTTTGATTGGTAAGAACATTGTCATGACGGCCTAAGCCACCAGCTTGTTGTGGCCCAGTCACAATAACAGATGAGCAAGGCCTCACTTGACACAAAATGTATGAAATGCGTTTTTAACTCAACTGGGATGAGCATCTGTGAAAGGGATGTCGAAATTAACGAACCCCCTTCACCCCCACAAATCAAAAAACCAAGAGGAAAACAACAAAATTAATTATCAAGAGGCTTCACAAATTACATTGACACCTTGAGCAGGCTAAAAGTTGGAAATATGCACGTGGCTCGTGGTTCAAGTTGTTGCATGCACAAACGATTGAGAGTAAATTATTCCATCGAAACACGTTTAATTCAATTGAGTTGAGAGTGTAGATTCACCCAGAGCAAAATATACAGTGGAAATTCAAACGAGGTTTCCAAGACTACAGTTATCTTTCAACAAAAATGAAGCACAATCAAAGGGGGAAATGAGGAGAGAGAGGAGAGAAGAGAGAGACAGAGAGACAGAGAGACAGAGAGACAGAGAGACAGAGAGACAGAGAGACAGAGAGACAGAGAGAGAGAGAGACAGAGAGACAGAGAGACAGAGAGACAGAGAGACAGAGAGACAGAGAGACAGAGAGACAGAGACAGACAGCAGAGACAGAGAGAGACAGAGAGACAGAGAGACAGAGAGACAGAGAGACAGAGAGACAGAGAGACAGAGAGACAGAGAGACAGAGAGACAGAGAGACAGAGAGACAGAGAGACAGAGAGACAGAGAGACAGAGAGACAGAGAGAGAGAGAGAGAGAGAGAGAGAGAGAGAGAGAGAGAGAGAGAGAGAGAGAGAGAGAGAGAGAGAGAGAGAGAGAGAGAGAGAGAGAGAGAGAGAGAGAGAGAGAGAGAGAGAGAGAGAGAGAGAGAGAGAGAGAGAGATTCAACTTTGTCTCATCTGGGTTCAAGAACAATGGCGAATCTGACAGAGAGCATGGTTTAGTTTCACAGTTCCTTCTGCATGATATGGAAACTGTGGGTTGAAAAGAATGCGAAAACTCTTTCATGATTAAGAGCGAGTTCACAGGGGCAAGGGTATCGCCTGTAGCCCTTCTTCCATCGAGTTGTTCCCATGTGCACACAAGCACCATGATCCATGCAGCAAGGAAGCTATTTGAAAATGACAATGAATCCAGAATCCATGTAGCCCACACTCTTTCGAACAACAACCTACCTGTACCAGTGTCATGCAGGCAACACACACACACCAATGTTTCACAACCATCACCATTGCCAACCACTCAGTCACCCAAATCTCCCCATTACCTTCCAAAATATGTGATGTACCTGAAGGTAACAGAAATTTGCTCGGGTTGATCGCGATAACTCACCTCTTTTCCGAAGGCACCGTGAGATATTTCATGTCCAACAATAACGAGTGCAGACAGATGGGTCCTCCGACGTGACATCCTTCCAATGGGTAATACACAGATCGATATCTCACCCTGTCTGTGAAACATCAGAGTTTATAGGTAGGTCAGGATTAAAAACTCAGGTCAAACAACTCAAAAAGCTATCCTGCCACCCATACATACAAACATACATACATACATACATACATACATACCGAGTATCAGTCATCCTGAAAGGTTTTAGAAGTCCTTACTGGTTACCCTGGAGCCAATGGCAAAATATTCATTCAAAAAGTGTTTCTGGCCAGAATGTCAGACTGATCCAAAAAACAAAATCTGACAACTACTGCAGCAGCTCACAATACCTGTAACAAACCATATGCATGCTGTATATAAAAAAGATAGTACATCAACACAGGCATACGCCAACAATCGAAATACATATCTCCCCTTATGGTCAGTGGACCATGCCGACTAAGCCAGGAGAGAACAGGGGGGAAATGATCATAAAAGTAGAACAAAGTCCAGTTTCAAATACAACGTGACAAGATAAATAAGAAACTAAATAACAAACCAAGGAGGGAAGTGTGTCGGTCACAGAAAACACTGAAAAACAAGTTTCGAACAAGCCGGCCATCATCAGCCTGGAGTGGGTTCCCCCCCCCCCCCCTGCAATATTCCTGACCAACACAGGGTGCTTGCCGTGCATTTACCGTACGTAGTTTACGTGGTTTCTTTGCACAGTTAACAAGGTTTCTGAAATGTTACTCAGGACTATGGTGTCAGGTGCTGTGGGACAGCTTGATTGGGATGGAGAGGTGGGGTTAGGGGTTATGGGTGTGGGGTTTGGGGGGGCAGGGATGCAGTGGGAGAGACAGTGAGATGCACGCCACATTGATTACAGCTAGTGCACCAGAAATGCCTCCATGAATTCATTCCCGTCATAGTGTTGGGCCTCAGGAGGGGGTGGGGGGCACCAACATTGCTGCAAATGTTTTTTAAACTCTCATGCTGAAAGCATGTGGAGCGATACAGCAGTTCCACTACGAAGTACTGCAAGTCTGGTAGTCGACTGTTCAGTGTTTTCAGAGACTGTGACGAGACCACAAGTTGCATTTAAACTTGAAATTCTTCTTTCCCCATCTGCATTCCAGAAAGTTCACTCTACACGCATATGTATCCAGGATGTCATCTGTAACCTTTGCTTGCAGTGAAAGTTGCTTGAATGACATCTTGACGTTGTTGTTACATCACTCTCGACAGCGAGGGGAACTCGGCCAAAGGCGTCAAGTGGTGTTTCGAAAGGGTGACAAAAAAATAAAAACAATATGGTGGCCTTACAGAGTGATACAACACTGGCAGAATGGTCCAGAGATATGCACAGTTGCTTATAAGTTGTCTAGCCTGGGTTAGAATCCTGACCCAGCTATAAACTGGCATCCTCGTGTTTCACGGGTAGGGCGATTCATCAACGTCTGTGCCATCCCTCAGATGGACATTAAGCTGCGCGTCCCATCTGACAACATTAGTTGGTGGGCGACCGGACGTTAAAGATCGCACGGTGTCCTTCGCTAAGAGCAGGCGAGCGATCAGCGGCACTGCGGCGCCCTCAGCCAATGACACCACCTTGCGGCCTTGTGCTGCACATCAAAGAAGAAGGATTGAGTGAGATATAAAAAAAACGTTTTAGTAGATTTGAAGTTGCTTTGTTTTTTTTGTTGCAAATGTCCATCCAATGAAATTGCTGGCTTTTTCAATTGCCCGATGATTAAAGTGCCTGCAGTGTTAAGGGGAAGCATGGAGCAGCGCAGTGATGATTTTTCATGAAGATTTCTGTTACATCCTGCTCTCAGATTGTGCCAACAACAAACAGGAGAATGATTTTTCTCTCCTTTGAGGAAAGCCTGGAAATCTTCCCGTTTCTCGACAATGTGTCACTTCATTAAGGACAAATTACCGACCACAGTCAAAATCTGATGAGATAATTTGTCAGCAACTTCCAAGTCACAGAAGTTCAAAGTTGATACGAATTCGAACATTTTAAGGTAAACCAAGTTCGAGCGACGTGTCGTGGATCGATACGTTGACTCGATGATGGAGGCGAGGAATTAGTGACGGATCATTTATTTTCAGAGGCAATTCATTTGAATACGACAGCACGATGATTGCTTGGGAAGAAAACCATTTATCCGTCAAATAAATAAGTTACATAGGCAGCAGATCGTGACACACAAGTTGTGGAAATGCCAACAACAGTTTTGATTTCAATGCATTATTTATCAGGAACTACGTGCTCTTCCGATTTCAAAGAAATAAGGAATGTCGGGGAAATAGGGACTTCCTATTTTAGTGAATGGATGTTCAGCAGTTAATGCCCATGACATGACCCAGGGTACACAAAAGCCTCACGACTAGCAGGGCAGGGGAGGGGAGATGGGGGATTGGGAGGAGGGGACTGGGGATGAGGGGGGGGAGGAGGATACCTCTTTTGATCGCTCAACATCAAATCAAAAATACGGGCTCGATTGACTTTTTCAGTCTTATTGATTAACTAGCAAATATAACTTGTCGCTTCGCTGACGGGCATATTAAGGGGGAGAGAGGAGGGAGGGAAAGGATAGAGGGAGAGACGAGAGATGGAAGGGGGGGAGTAAGAAGGGGAGGTGGAGAGGGAGAGGGGTCATAGAGAAGGAGAGGGATCAAAGAGAACGAGAGGGGTGGGAGAGAGAGAGAGGGGATAGGGGTGGGACGGAGAGGGAGAGGAGGGGTAGGGAATCCGGCAGATGTGACTTCCAGTTTAACATCCATCTGAGAGACGGCACACACATTGATGAATCACCCTGCCTGTGAAACACCGGGATGACAGTTTATAGCTGGGTTGGGATTTGAACCCAGGTGAGACAGCTTAGAGCGAGCGTGCGTGCGTACCTCTCGGCTATCCTGCCATGGTCTCGTGATTCATTGCTTTATAAAAACGGTATTGATCCAAGCTGCAGTTACGACTATTAAAAAAAACAAAAAAACATTCCATTGTCTAATTCGCACATTCTTTAACACCCCCTTCCTCTTCTCGACCTCCGGGAAGTTGTATGGTGGTGGAGCGGTTTGGCAGGAGGATAGTGTGAGGGGAGGGGAAGGGAAGGCAGCATGAGAGAGGGAAGGGAAGGCAGCGTGAGAGGAAGGGAATGGAAAGAAGATAAAATTCACCCAAACACCAGCATTTTCCTTTTAACCGCTGGGTGCTATATAAAACCGGGCAGGAGCATTTAAAACCCACGCTACCAACCTGACAAATTCAACACTAAACCGTCAGTCCTTAACAGTTCCCTGAGCAAAGGGGAAGGGGTTGAGGAGCAGGGGGAGATAGGTATCAGGTTGGGAGAGAGAGGGGGAGAGAGCGATCGGGGTGGGAGAGAGAGGGAGAGGGGAGGGAGAGGGGTGGAAGAGGAAGGGAGAGGGGTGGGAAAGGGAAGGAGAGAGGTGAGAGAGAGAGAGAGAGAGAGAGAGAGAGAGAGAGAGAGAGAGAGAGAGAGAGAGAGAGAGAGAGAGAGAGAGAGAGAGAGAGAGAGAGAGATGGGAGAGAGAGAGAGGGGTGGGAGAGAGAGGGATCGGGGTGGGAGAGAGTGGGAGAGGGGTGGGAGAGGGAGGGTGAGGGGTCATCTGTCATGTAGTTTGGCAGCCATATTGGATTGAATATAAAAACCTTTTAAAATATTCTTCTTCAGAACGACTTACTACATCGATGCGAATCTTCATGTGCACATGATATGCTAGCCTTGGGGAATATAGGGTGTAAATTTTAACAGGAGAGGTGGGAGAGAGAGGGAGAGGGGTGGGAGAGAGAGCGATCGGGGTGGGAGAGGGAGGGTGAGGGGTGGGAAAGAGGGGGAGAGGGGTGGGAAAGAGGGGGAGAGGGGTGGGACAGAGAGAGAGGGAGAGAGAGAGGGATAGGGGTGGGAGAGTGAGTGAGGGGTGGGGGGGCAGTCAGAGAGAGAGAGAGAGAGAGAGAGGGGGGAAGAGAGGGTGAGAGCGGGAGAGGGGACAGAGATGGTAGAGAGATGGGTGGGGAGAGGAAAGAGGGACAGAGAGAGATAGGGATACAGGTGGGAGGGAGATTGAGTGTGAGGGGTGGGGGGGTAAGACAGAGAGAGAGAGGGTGAGAGGGGAGAGTGATGGTAGTGGTGAGAGAGGGGAGGAGAGGAGGGGAGGGTTCAATCAGATGTGACATCCAGTTTAACGGCCCACACATCGATGAATCACTGTGCCTGTGAAACACTGGGATGACAGTTTATAGCTGGGTCAGGATGCGAACCGAGGCTAGACAACTTAGAGCAAGCAAGCATGCATATTTCTTGGCTATCCTGCTGTGATGTTAACGGAACGTTTCGTTTTTTTCTATTTGTATTCATTATGCCAAAGTGATTGGTCATATAATGAAAAAACATAGTACGAAAAGGGTAAACATGGTGTAAAATAAAATTGCACATTTTCAGTGAGCCAGCCATCGCCCCCTACACCACAGAGCAATGCGCGGCCAATGCAGGCGACTGGTCCCTGAACATTGTTCAAGTCAATCGATATACATTATTCAGTGATGGTGCGGATATTGTTGAATGCTTGCAAAGTGGCTTAAGCACTCCAACAAAACAGTTTATAAGGAATGGCTGACTTGGCAAGCAATTAGTAATTACCAACCCATCATATTAAACACACACCTCCCTGAGACGCTCCAAATATCAAACTATGTCTGAATTAGACAAATGATCACTTTTTTTAGGAGTCTGAACTGCTGCTATGTTCAATTTTGGAGCTTACATTTTGTAATTCGGCTTCGTTTAAAAAATTCTCGAGGTTATGCCACGGGTGGAAATGAAATAAAGCAACGAACGCTGGCGTCTCTGGGCATTTATAAGCATTGCAATGTATCCAGAGATTCGCAGGTATGATGAACAGGCATTCGATAATATGAGTGAGGAAAATGAAAATAAATAAATAAATAAAAACTTTCATTCATAAATTGTTGCAGCCTGTTCCAAGTCAAGGCATCATTGAGAAGGCCAAAATAAATGGCCAATTAAGACCACAGCATGGTAAGCCAGGATGCGACTTAAGGTCCCATCGAGAGTGAGGTGGCTGAGGATGCGCCTGATGAAGGACATAATTAAATAATGCCGTTAATTAATGTCAAAAAGGGGTGTTTTAATTAACCCAACCACTCAAATTTCACTCCTGCACTCCCTTGGAGTTCCTTTAGTATGCATGCAATGTTTCAGGCTGATAGGTTTCATGTTTCATGGTTTTGGAGGTATGGAGAAGACACACACGACCTGACTGACACACACTGACATTTATTATTATAGATTTGCTGCAGAAAACTCACGTCTGAGAATTTTGTGACTGTTTTAATGATGAATTGAATCGTGTCGTCTAATACGCTTGCTTTTTTGTCGATTGTACGCACTAGAGACATGCTTGCTGGACGTGCTCTCACTTAGAAATATGTGATAGTCGGATTGGTTGGGGACGGGGACGGGGGTGGGGGAGGTGCACACCTTGTGTTTTATTGACGATACGCCTGCAGGTAGGTCAACCCTGGTCTGTGCAGAGGTGGTGTTTTCTGAATGAATATGACTTTATTAGGGTACGGCGCCTTACAGGCCAGTTAACCTGTTGATTTTCTTCTGTTTATTATTAGTCACCTCCCGGTTTTACCCGAGGGGACTCGAGGTGTGCTCTCCGTCTGTCCGTCCCACCTGTGGTTTTTCAGACTTTTTTTTCCCATACCCTTTAACATATTCAAATGAAACTTGGTACGTGCCTTTATGATGATAAGTTACAGAACAAGTTTGACTTTCAGGGCCTTTCATCCACTTTTCACAGAGTTATGCCCTTTGTGGACTTAGAAAATATTACATTGGTAGGGAACATGTATTGCAAAGCAATTCTTGCTGTTATTGTATAGTATTGGACTTCCGCTGTTTTTTTCGACGTTTATTTTTTTTTCAATTCATTTTCTCTGCAACAACTTTTCAGATCGACAAAAAAAAAAATTTCCCCAGAGGAGCGACTGCTCATGCAGAATTTTTTAATGATCATTATGATGTCATATGTCACTGTGTGGCAGCGATGATGGGAAAAAAAAGGAAAAACTTTGGACCTCTCTAGCTCCAAAACAGTTCCACGGAAAAAAACCCCAAAACTTGGCACATGGCAAGTACAGGTACTCCACATGGGGAATACGTTTTATTGAGGATGATTTAATCAGTCAGCCTTCATTATGATGTCATAATTGGATATGTCAAACGCTTTATCCGATCTGTATGGAAATTATTGAGGGTGTTCTATGGATAAATTTGCATGGGAAAATAAAATTGATGGGAGAGAGAGGGGGAGAGAGCGATCGGGGTGGGAGAGAGAGGGAGAGGGGAGGGAGAGGGGTGGAAGAGGGAGGGAGAGGGGTGGAAGAGGGAGGGAGAGGGGTGGGAAAGGGAAGGAGAGAGAGAGAGAGAGAGAGAGAGAGAGAGAGAGAGAGAGAGAGAGAGAGAGAGAGAGAGAGAGAGAGAGAGAGAGAGAGAGAGAGAGAGAGAGAGAGAGAGAGAGAGAGAGAGAGAGAGAGGGGTGGGAGAGAGAGGGAGAGGGGTGGGAGAGAGAGCGATCGGGGTGGGAGAGAGTGGGAGAGGGGTGGGAGAGGGAGGGTGAGGGGTCATCTGTCATGTAGTTTGGCAGCCATATTGGATTGAATATAAAAACCTTTTAAAATATTCTTCTTCAGAACGACTTACTACATCGATGCGAATCTTCATGTGCACATGATATGCTAGCCTTGGGGAATATAGGGTGTAAATTTTAACCTTGTCTGGTCACATGGTCTGGCAGCCATTTATTTTTTTTTTGAAGAATAAACTTGTAAAAATCTTCTCCAGAACGGCTTGACAGATCAAGGGGAAACTTCACACACCCGCTCTACAAGCCTTGGGGATACAAGAGTGTTCACAGAAAAATTCATCAGTCACATAGTGTGGCAGCCATATTGGATGGAACCAAAATTTTAAAACTATTTATCTTGAACAGCATCATCAATCATGATGAAACTTCACAAGTATTATCCAGTCATCATGGGGAATATACGTTTAAAATTTCAACATGATCGGTCACATGGTCTGGCAGTCATTATTATTTAATAATTTAGAATCTTTAAAAAACAAAAAATTTCAATTGAATTTTGGAATCCCATTTTGAATTCAGTTTTATATAGACACCGTCATGGGTCACGTGTCTGATCAAAGTGAGGTTGTATCAAAGCAGGGGGGAGGTGTATAACCCAACCCCCCTCTCCTAACACTCTGACCTCCCCCCCCACTATACTCCTTCTTTGTTCTTTAATCTCACACCCCAATAATTATCTGCCATCCCTGACCCCAAGAACTATCCTTACCCCTCCCCCCCCGCCACGATCCCAGCCCCCGACCCAAAAACTCAACCCCCCTTCCAATTATCCACCTCCCCAAACTCCAACTCTCTCTCCCCACCCCCAATTTCCTTGCCCCCACCCATCTTTCTTCTCCATCACCCAACAAAGCGGGGGTCGTATCAAAGTGGGATTGTGTAAAAGCGGGGCGTCTTGGTATCCACTCATAACTTCCTGCAGCTATAAAGTGGCAGTTCTCGTTTATGTTATTTTTATTCCACCCACCAAAGACTCATGCATAAACATTTGCATACGGCGTGTACATCAATATGAATGAGCAGCATTTAATATCAAGAGTACTTCTCAAGAAAATAAGGAACTCATTTTACCCAATTAAGGAACATACTGCAGCAATGTAGAAACCACTGTATGTTCGTCGTTATAACACATACTTCACAATATATAACCACCGTCAGCATAAAATTAATACATTTTATAGGAAAATGGAAGAAGCATCCACACTTCTTTCTGATGTCTTAAAAGTGGTATTCAATTACGGAGCGGCCTCCACGACTATTCCTCAGGTGCGGAGATCCTTGCTGGAATAATAAGTGCGATGAACGGTGCAGGTGGGAGGTTATGAACATTATTCCACATGGCTGCATAGCAATGAAGAGGGATGTACAACACAACGAATAAAGTTTGGGATAAAAATGATATCGCTGCCTTAATGGCACAGTTAAACTGCTTGAAGACTTTGGCTGCTTCAAAAGGTTTTCTCTTCATTTCCCCCTGTATATCCTTTGATCCGTTACATGCGACGATTGTTTCATTCTCAAATGTACCCTGGGTCGCATTCGACTAAAATTGGATTTGTGTAAAGATGGTAAAAGGAAGAGGTGAATAAAACAACTGACAAAGAAAAATTTTGTGAAGGTTAAGTGTGCAATTTTTTTTCAGGAAATACTAAATGCCAAGGAAAAGACCTTTTCAAGTTTATTACGTCATAAATTCCATCAAGAGGCATATTGCGTTTAAATACAATTTTTACCAATTTTTTATTTTTATTTTTTAGGAGTTAAGGTAACATCACACAACGGTGTCAACAACTCACCAACGATGATATGCACGGGGTCAGTAATTATTTGCTTTTACAACTCGTGCTCTTGCGTAGAAGAGGGCTTGTGATGAGTTTTAAAACCTGTCATAAATGTTAGTAACAGGAATAAATATAATCAATCTCATTCTTGCCTCCAGTGCTTCAAAAAACAGCCGTTCATCATCTTCGGTCATTCTTCATCCACACCCATGATCCTTTCTACCCTCATTAACCCTCCCCTTGGCCACTCTTCCGTGTTTCCAGGTTTCCTCCCTCACCATTCTCTTCGATTGGTTTTGTTCCATTTCTGCTTCTTCCCAGTTTTCTCAGTTTTCCCTTCCACTTCTGTGAAAGGGAGTTTGTACCTGCATCCATATTGTGCACCCAGTGTCCTCCTCCCCCTTCCCTTTCTCTAGATCTTCCCCATGTCCTTTCCTCCTCCAGGTCTCTCTCTCTCTCTCTCTCTCTCTCTCTCTCTCTCTCTCTCTCTCTCTCTGTCTCTCTCTCTCTCTCTCTCTCTCTCTCTCTCTCTCTCTCTCTCTCTCTCTCTCTCTCTCTCTCTCTCTCTCTCTCTCTCTCTCTCTCTCTCTCTCTCTCTCTCTCTCTCTCTCTCTCTCTCTCTCTCTCTCTCTCTCTCTCTCTCTCTCTCTCTCTCTCTCTCTCTCTCTCTCTCTCTCTCTCTCTCTCTCTCTCTCTCTCTCTCTCTCTCTCTCTCTCTCTCTCTCTCTCTCTCTCTCTCTCTCTCTCTCTCTCTCTCTCTCTCTCTCTCTCTCTCTCTCTCTCTCTCTGTCTCTCTGTTTTGTTGCTCTACCCTGCTGTTAGTGTGTTTTATTACGCCTGCGTTCTCACTTTGCTGTTCCTCAAAATTCTATAACACACACACACACACACACACACACACACACACACACACACACACACACACACACACACACACACACACACACACACACACACACACACACACACACACACACACACACACACACACACACACACACACACACACACACATTTGGCTATTCCTAAAATATAACATAACTTAAAGAATTGCTGTAAATGATGTTAATGTTACAAAATCCCGATATTCAATTTCATTGAAATTGTAAACTTCAAAACAGAGTTCCCTTTGTTAAAGTAAGAACCTTAACCCGTAAACAATTGAATGGTTTCCTGACCGTGTGGATCATTAGCTGGACACTGTTCTTCCTCGAGGTTAAGATCCTTTCAGCCCAGAACATCTCCAAAGGGCAGATCCACAACCCCTAGTCACGGATCCACTTTTCACCTTCATCAACCTCAGTTACGTCCATGCAGTTAGTCAACCCATCAATGCAACATAACTAATCAGACAACTCACCAGAGGATTTTTATTTATTGATTGATTTGTATACAATGTTGAGGCTCGTATAAAAGAGCAGACACACAGAACATGCAACAAGGGGAGCAGGAGACAAGAGGGGTGGGAGAGGGAAGGACAAAGCAGTGGGGAACAGAGACGACATTGGGAGATCTGTGGAAGGGGGAGGGATGGGGAGGGGTACACGGGCAAAACAAGATGGACACGACAGGAACTTTCAGGAAGGAAAGCAGGGAATTTGAAGGAGGAGGGTTTGGGGTAGATAAACGAGGATAGATAAGATCATGGTTTTGGATGGGGGAAGATAAAAGATGGTGGTGAACAGCTGTTTTGAAGACCTGGAGGGAAGAGTGGAATTGAAGAGAGTGTGGGAGTTTGTTCCAAAGGTGGGAAAAAAAGAGGAATGAAAGAGAAGGTGAACAGCGATACTTGATTTTGGTAGTTTTACCAGAAAGGGGGTTGGTAGCGGACCTTGAGCACCCTGCGGAAATATAGGAGGGTCATATCGCAGACAGAGCATGGGGGGGGGGGGAAGAGGCCCAAGAGGAGTCGCTGGAAGACAAAGACCACTGACCCGTCTGCGGTGAGAGTGTGAGAGGCCCAAAGACTCAGCCTCATCGTGGGAGATACCAATGATCCTAAATACCTTGGTTTCTATAGCGTGAAGCCAAGAAAGGTGAGAGGCAGGAGCACCAGTCCGGAGGGAAGTCCAGTACTCAATCAGGCTGCAGACGAAAGATTTGTATGTGATCAGGATTTCAGGTGTGCCAGAGAAGGACTTTGCACGATGGAGGATGTCCATTCAGCGACTGGCTTTGGAGGCCAGGTTGGAAATATGGCTTTCCCAGGAAATATCATGGCAGATAGTGAGATTCAGAAGCTTGAATGAAAGGACTTCTTCAAGAGGATTGTTGAGAAAGTAGATGGGGGGGGGGGGTTCCAGACGGTCCTTTCGGAGAGACAAAGTGAGAGTGTGAGATTTGTCAGGATTGAAAGACATGTTCCAAATGTTGGACTAACTTGTGATTTTAGCCAGATCTGCAGAGAGTGAAGAAGCTGCTGCTTGCTGATCTGAGGGATGACAGATGGTATGGCAGAGGGTAGAGTCATCAGCAATGAGATAAAGAGGATTTCCCAAAGAGTCAGAGAGATCATTGATGAAAACCAGAAAAAGCACAGGGCCAAGAACACTGCCTTGAGGAACTCCAGCCTGGACAAGAAGAGGGGATGAGAGAGCTCTATTCAGTCACGTGTTGACTGCGACAGGAGAGGAAGTCTGCGAGCCATGAGGGGAGATTGCCTCGGATACCATAGGAAGACAGTTTGGTGAGCAGGGCAGGGTGCCAGACCATATTGAAAACGCAAAATCTGTCACTCTCTCACCCTGGTGAGATTCCAAATTATTGCCAACTTCAGGCGTGGCCAACCGGTTTGTGAAAGACTTTAGCCAAAAACGTTCCCATAGAAATGAGTGACCATAACACCTTCTTGTAGGAGTAATCAGTTGGAAGATGGTGAAAATAGATATTTTCGGGTCTTTGGGGGCTGAAACACAAATCTCATGCACACACACACACACACACACACACACACACACAAACACACACACACACACACACACACACACACACACACAAACACACACACACACACACACACGCAAAACACTGTACCAACTGATAATTAATAAACAGTAACAGTGCCTGGAGGAAGTTCCCAGAGCATTATGGGTACAAGGGATGCCATCTTTATGATCGCTTTTTTTTCTGCCTGCTTTGGGGGAATTAAGGAGGAATTTTCTCCCCCTCTTAGATTCCCACCCACAGTGTTTATTTGTACTCTACCCTTTAAATGTTGATAATCAAGCAAGGAAGCAGCACATATCATTATTATCCATCCAACCATCGGGACGATACTCTGTGCAGAGCATTGGTGCTGCCTAAGCAGTCTCCTTGGCCATTGGGCACAATCCTGGATGGGTCACCACTCCGACACAGGACACCAGCAAGCTGGCACTCATTTTGCCGACCTCGGAAGGATGACAGGCTGAGTCAACCCAGCCGGGTATTAATTCAATGGAAAGGCAGGATTTGAACTCAGGACTGGTCCAACACGTGGAACATGTCTTTCAATCCAGACAAATCTCACACTCTCACTATGTCTCTTCGAAAGGACCGTTTACAAAACCCCCCCATCCACTTTCTCAACAATCCTCTGGAAGAAGTCTTTTCTTTCAAGCTTCTAGGTCTCACTATCTGCCATGACCTTTCCTGGGAAAGTCACATTTCCAACCTCGCCTCAAAAGCCAGTCGCCGACTGGGAATCCTCCGTCGTGCTAAGTCCTTCCTCGGCCCTCTTGAGCTCCTGACCACTTACAAAGCTTTTGTCCGTAGCCTGATGGAGTACTGCTCTCCCCTCTGGGCTGGTGCTCCTGCCTCCCACCTTTCTCGGCTTCACGCTGTCGAAACCAGGGCATTTAAGATCATCGGCATCTCCCGCAATGAAGCTGAGTCTTTGGGCCTCTCACTCAATCACCGCAGGTTGGTCGGTGGTCTTTCTGTCTTCTACCGACTCCTCTCCAGCCTTGCCCCCTGCTCTCTCTGCGATTTGTCCCCACCACATTTCCACAGGGCGCTCAAGGTCCGCCAACAACCCCCTTCTGGTAAAACTACCAAAATCACGAATCACTGCTCATCTTCACTCTTTCATTCCTCTTTTTCCCGCCTTTGGAATAAACTTCCTCACTCTATTCTTTCCCATTCTTCCCTCCAGGCTTTCAAAACAGCTGTTCACCACCACCTCTTATCTTCCCCCATCCAAATCCTCGATCTTTTCTACCCCCGATAATCCACCCAAGCCCACTTCCTTCATTTCTCCTGCTTTCCTTCCTGAAAGTCCCTGAAATGTCCATCTTCTCTTCGCCATGTTCCCCATCCCATCCCCATCCCTCTCCCTTCCACAGTTCACCTAATGTGTCTGTTCCCCACTGTTTTGTCCCTTCCACTCCCGCCCCTCTTGTCTCGTGCCTCCTTGCTGTGAGTTGTGTGTTAGCTCTCATACGAGCCTCGACCAAGGTATACAAAAAAAAAAAAAAAAAGGACCCAAGGAACCCAAGCCCACCACCCTAACCATTAAGCCAACACCAGGCACCATTATTATAGTCTTTACTATGACTTGGTCAGGGTCGGAATCGAACTTCTGACCTCCCAGATGCAGAGCAGACAACATTATTATTATATCGATATCAGAACACGTATTCAGTATTCATATATATCTCTATATCTCTATATCTCTATATCTCTATATCTCTATATCTCTATATCTCTATATCTCTATATCTCTCTCTCTCTATATCTCTCTCTCTCTCTCTCTCTCTCTCTCTCTCTCTCTCTCTCTCTCTCTCTCTCTCTCTCTCTCTCTCTCTCTCTCTCTCTCTCTCTCTCTCTCTCTCTCTCTCTCTCTCTCTCTCTCTCTCTCTCTCTCTCTCTCTCTCTCTCTCTCTCTCTCTCTCTCTCTCTCTCTCTCTCTCTCTCTCTCTCTCTCTCCCTGTGGCTGCTGGTTGCATCATTGGTTGGGACGCGGCTATGCCGCTGATGCAGTGTCCCCCTTACCAGTACACTGGTACTCATTTTGCCGACCTCGGAAGGATGACAGGCTGAGTCAACCTCCTGGTGTATTTTAATTCAGCAGCCAACGGGGCTTGAACTCAGGACCCTAGGATCCCAAGCCGCCACCCTAACCACTAAGCCAACACCAGGCTTGTATTCATACCTAAAACGTTCCTTCTTTGCAGCCATCGTATTTAACATTTTCATATGAATGAGGTTTTAACAATTCCTCCTCCTCGTCGTGTTCACCTGTGAACTTCATATAAATATTCACCAATCTTCCCCCAATTGCTCCACTCTGAGCCATGCAATTAAAAACATAGCACATTTATAAACAGCAGTGTAATGGTGTCCTCAGACTTGGAACTTTATTGCTATTTTCAAAAGTAATAATAGTTAGTTGTGAGGTTTCATTGCACGAGTTATTAAGTCAAATCATTCCTGCACCTTTATACTCAGAACAAATTAGCCATTCCACTTCAAGATTGTGAAACAGTCTTTGTACATTGAATGTCAAACCATCTTGTTATTCTTCATGTAATGATGATGTAACTGTATTGTTGTTTTGCATGTGTGTAATGTCATCAAATTAAATGAGGAACTCCACATCACCGAAAATCAACGTGTCGGTCTCGCCGCACATCTTTCTGGGAGCATGACCTCCCCTCCTCTCTCTCCCACAAATCTCCCCTTCCCTTCTGTTTTTTCCTTTTTTTCCTCCTCTCTGGAGAGTAGTTATCACCCGGCACACGTTGCCTGCAAAGTCCCAGATGAAGACCGCTCAATATGCTCCAGACGTCAGACCTGAGTTTGACCCCGAGGTGACTGCTATATATGGTGGTCCATTTGTTTTCATCTCCCAACTACCAGCTGCTCACTGACATCTGCTCATTTATGCTGCAACGTGTCACAAAACCATGATTGCTCATTGGTTGCTCACACTCTTGCATGCCCTAACAACCAGGTCGATGTGAAGTTGATTTTGTGTTGGGCACGAACATCCGAATTTGAAGTATTTGAGCACCGACCGACACCTCCGATAAAGACTTGCATGGTTACGTGTTCATTTCTGGGCATTTAGTGCTGATAATTGCTTTGAATTTTCTTGAAACAACATAACTCCTCTATTCAGCATTGATTTGTGAGTGAAGAAGATGAAATATGGGCCATGAGATCATGTCAAATAAAATATAAAGAAATACGATGAAGACCAACGAGGGTGATATATTGTACATGCAATAGAACAACCCTGACTTCCAAGGAAAGATTGGGAATATTGGCGCTATGATTAAATAAATTAATCATGAAGCTACCTTCACGCTCAACATAACATAACATTTGTGTAAACCTGCAAACACCAACAACAAATCAACGTGTACACATGTTGAAAGCATGAAATTATCTGCTTTCAGGGTTCAGAGATCACAGACCATGGGTTGCGTGGTTGAACAAGGATGTGAGAGACATTTCGGAGCTTGTGGCATTTTAAAGAAATACCCTCAAGCACTCTGCAACAATTGTTCTTGGATTGTGAATAAACTATTTTGCCTGACAAGGAATTGCTTCTAATGGATCTATCTCGGCGACGCAACAGCGGCTGAGTGGCTAGTGGTGTATCAGGGACTATGATTTGTTCACCTCTGACCCGTACACATTGCTGTAAATAAGTGTATATTGTTATAAACTGAAGGGTAACTGAATAGCATGATCGGTCATGATCAGCAATTGCATGCTAGTTAAACCCAATGTGCTTGTTCTGTGAGCAACTTGGCCTGTTGGTTGCACCATCACTGGTGAACTGCTGCACTGCCGATGCAACGCCCTCTGCACATAAAAACATTTGGGAAGGAATTTAGAATTTGGCCAGGGTGCCACAGATATCTCACTTATACTCCTTTGAAAGACGATGTGGGATCCTTACCAACCACCTGCTAACACGAGCAAATGGCTCCCCGGCACAACTTCCATTCGAGAGATGCTGCATTCATTGCTGCAAAGCCCCGGCTGACCGGAGCCTATTTTGGTAACTTTGACCTTTGGCTTGAATCACAAACAAAAGCGTATGTGGGTATTATGGAATAATCAGGAAAAATGGAATGGCACAGGGTCTCTCACATTGTAGTGTGTGCATTCAAGCATAGACATGCTCAAACTAGTTTCCATCAACAAGCCAGATGTCGAGATGACAACAGGCAAAACATTGTGACACAGTGAAGCATGAAACGGTTTCCCACAACTATTCCAAACTATTTGGATGCTTTGTTCACACTGTCTCTTAATGTCCTTTTTCTTCATGTGAATCTCCTCACTCACACTTAGACACTGTCTCAAACAAATCAACCGACGACAGCTCTGTAATAGAAGTGACATCTTGCACTTATTGAGCTCTCGATGTGAGAAAGCATGACTACAGATGGCTGAATGAGTGTACCCTATTATCGCTCCTGGAGGGGAAGCCATTGGGTTTAGTCTTGGTCTGTCCATGGTGTCCTGCTTTTTGAAGAGTAATTTTTTTGCCATTATTTAAATTTTTAATTGTTTCATTCGTTAATTTTTTTTCCGAACTTTCAATATGGTGTTCTTTTCAATCTTCCATTATTTAATTTTTTCCAAATATTTAATTATTTAAATATGCAATTTTTTCCCAATTTTTCAATATTTTAAAATATTTTTTCTTCATTTATTTATTTATTTCTAATTTCAATTCGGTATTGAGAGTTTTTTCAATTGAAAATTTTTTCCATTATCATTATTTATTTCAATTTGAGGCAGAATTTCAAGTGCTACCAATTGGCTTATATCGCGAGTTGGCTACACTGGGAACCATCAGCGATCTCTGATCACAGCCCTCCAGTTAAAAAATTGTTACAAATTCCCAAGACAAATATTAAGTGCCAAGTTATCGGATGTAATCGCACCCTTTGTCGATGCACATACTGTTTTTGAAGTTATTTGAGGAGTATAAGAAGGTATATGCTTCTTTCTTGCTGACTGGAATCTGTAGATATCATATTTGGGTTGAATTTTAATGTTGTGTTTATCACAATGACACTATGCCTAACCCATGCACTAATTGCATGCATTATTCATGACAAAATGAATTTAAAATTTCTCAAGACATTCTTGTCCTGTATTCAGCCTTGCTCAACCCGACTTTCAGTGCATTTCCCAATAAAGTGGCCAGGAAGTGCACATATCGAAGTGTCAAAGCAGTCAGAATACACCCAAAGGAAGTGGGTAATAGCCATCAGCAGTCGAGGCTGGGCTGCTTTTGGGTACTTTGTTCAACATAATGGCTGCGTCTTCCGTGTGATTTATGTACAAGGTCCACTGCGAGCCTTATATTGTTGTAAATAATAAATAAACATGTCCATTTTGAAATGAACATTGAGAGTTATGTGTTCTCAGAATACAAAACCAAATCTGAGTTGAAGTTTGAGGTTAAGGTCAGCATTTTAAAAATTAATGTTTAAACTTTGGAGAGCTATTCAATGTCCAGTCCTGATGGCACACAGCTATCCTGACGTCAAACCGCTCTTTTTATTTGTTTTTAACATTTTTTTTCCATTGGATTATTTATTTATTTTTTGGTCATGCTACACTTTGTGCTTCTCAACTTTAACAGATGATATCAACCTGATTACTGCCATTAAAGCAGCTGCATTACACTCAATATAAAGCAATGTTAACACTGGGTAATATTGCTGAAAATAAAACAAAACTTGGTCTTCAGTTGGCACCAAATAAAATTAATTAATTCACTTTTCTTTGCATAGTAACTAAATAACTAAAACTCTCTCCAACAATGCATAAAGCTCATGGAGAAAGGTGTCCAGAGGTTTCGTGTTGGAGATCATAGGACTTTACATGAATTTTCTTAACCCATTACAAGGATAAACATGGAAATTGGAGGAGGCCATTTGGCCCATCATGACTGCTCAACATGACCACCACATTTATTCAATACATCAGTTTATCTACTTAATTAATTGGGTGAGAAAGGGTGGAAATTTAGACTTTCCTGAATCTGATCACTTGAATCTTCAGTGTCAGGTCAGGCCAGATCAGAACTGTGACTTGCCAGATCAGAACACGTACAATGTAAACCTGTACTAACCTGTTTCAAGGTCGAAATGTCAGTAACTAAACCATGTCGCTCACCAGATTTTCTGGTGAGGAAGGTGTATGGATATGGACACACAGCAGGATTAAAAACAAAACCTGTCAAAGGGTGGAGGAGCTCCTTGTGAGCCAAAGGCCATCCATATCTGGTGCCCAACTGTCTGCAGACATCCTCCTGCAGTTGGGTTACCTTTTTCGAGGAGGTTGGTGGCACGATTTGAACTTCGGCCACCGTAAAACACTTTATTCCGCAAAACACATAAATAAAGCAAATAAAACTGAAAACTCACTCCATGGGAGTGCCTCATGTGTACTTTGCAGAGCAGCACAACGGAAGATGGGATTGGGGCAAAGCCTTCGGGATCCCCATTTTTGATGATATGAGGAAAAACATGGGGTAACCTTCCTGTGTCAGGTTGTGGTGGTGTGTGTCAGGGTGGTGCTGAGGTGTCATGGTAACTTTAGGATGAGCGGGTAGCTGAGGAGTTTGCGAATAGGCTGAGTGGGGATTTGTGGGGGTCTGGGTGTTTTGGGAGATCCTGAAGAGTTGTGGAGTGCCTTCAAGACAACCATCCTTGATGTTGCCAGTGGTTGTCTTAGAACCCACAGTCAGGCGAATAAGAACTTTTTCTCCCAAAAGGACACTGGATACTATTGACCAGAGTTGCAAGGCCAGGATTGAAGGCATAGCTTGGCTGTTCAGTGAGTTGAGGTGTAAAATTGTACATTCACTGAGGGTGTACAAGGAGGCATATGTGTGAGGATTCTGTGAAGGTGTGGACCATCTGTGAGAATCATATGACCTGTGGTGAAGTGATTCTCACCCTGCTTACAGAGGAATTTGTGCATTGCATTCCTCAGAGCTTGTCCCATGGTGTGCTGCAATTAGAGCGTAGGGTGGTGAGCTCTTGACAGAGGAGTAGGAAGTGAAGGCCGACTGAGCCATTTATTTTGAGCAGTTAAATCAGGGTGACACACCAGCTGTTGAGTTAGATGTCAGGGGTGTTACAATCCTGATTGCAGTACCTCCAATCAACTGTGAACCACCTTCATGTGTGGAAATACAGGCAGCAGTGAACCAGTTGAAAAGGGGGGTAAAGCTCCTGGGATTTGTGGAATCCATGCTGAACTTCTCAAGGCTGGTGGAAATGCTGGACTGTCATTTCATGCAGTTCTGTGCTCTATTTGGAGCAAAGGCATCATCCAAACAGACTGGAGTAGGGGCCTTGTTGTCGCTCTCTGGAAAGGGAAGAGTGATCACCAAGACTGCAACAATTACTGAGGAGTGATGCTGTTCTCGGTGCCGGGCAAGGTCCTTGCTCGGATAATTATTGATAGAGTTCACCACCATCTGCTTGAGCACCAGCATTTAGAGCTGTCTGGCTTTACACCAAAGAGGTGAACGATTTATCGTATCCTTGCTCTTTGGATCCTCGCCGAACGCAGGTGAGAGTTTAAACGGGGCTGCTCGTAGCCTCTGTTGATCTCTGCAAAGTGTTTGCTTCAGTGAATCAGGATGTCCTCTGGAGCATTCTCAGTCTTCGTTGGGTGCCACCAAAACTGATCAATCTGATTTCTGAACTCTACTCTGGAACTCAGAGTGTTGTGAGGTGTGGTGGTTCCATCTCTGATTTATTTCCAGCTGTTATGAGAGTTCATCAGGGGTGTCTACTGGCCCCCACACTTTTCAGCACTTGTATGGACTGGATTCTAGGGAGGCTGTCAGAGAGATCAAGCTGTGGTGCATCGTTTGGGAATGTCAACATCTCTGACCTTGAATTTGCAGATGATGCAGTCATCTTTGCGAAGACTCTGGATATCCTTTTGGGGCCCTCAAGGTGCTGAATGAGGAGCCGGAGCCGCTGGGTCAAAACGAAGATCCAGGCTTTCATTGACATCTCCGATGCTGCTATCTTGCTTGCACCTGTTTACGATGAAGATGTTGAAGTCACAGAGAGATTCACTTACCTTGGCAGTGATATTCATGTCTCAGAATGGTGTGAGTCAGAGGTCTATAGACATTTGGGTCATGCCTGGGGAGTCATGGATTCATTGGATCATGAGGTATGGTGCTGTTGGTACCTGTGCAGGAGGTTGAAAGTATGAGTCGAAGTCCTTAATGCTTCCAGTCTTGCTCTGCAGCTGTGAGTCTGACTCTGTCCAAGGATCTGAGATGAAGACCTAATTCCTTTAGTACCACGTCTCTTTGGGGAGAATCCTTGGCTATCGCTGGTCAGACTTTATGTCCAATCAGCATTTGAGATTCAGATGAGATTTGTTACCTGTATAGCCCGTGAGCATCAGCTGTGGCTGCATGGATACGTGGCTCATTTTTCTGATGCTGATACTGCTCACCAGATTCTCTCAGCGAGAGAGCCTCGTGAATGTAGGAGGCCAAAGTGCCAACCACATTCTGCGTGATTGCAGCTGGTTGATTGGCATGTCAAAGAGATGGGGTTGGGCCAGGCATCTGCCTGGGGGATGGCCAGACGGAAGCCTCTGGAGTACTGGCGGAACGTGGATGCAGCGACGCGCTGCTCTGGCGCATGCTCCCATACCTGACCTGACATGTTCACCACTCTCTCTGTTATATCCCTTATATCCAAGCTCTGTGTCTTCTGCAGATTTGGAAAGCTTGCTTTTAACCACCTTTCCATATCATTGATGTAAATTTTGAATACTAATGGTGTTAGTACTGATCCTTGAGATACCCTACAACTTCCATCCTCCCATAAGACACTTTCCCTCTCACAGCCATATTTTGAATCCTATCACTAATCCAGTTTTCAATTCTGAGTTAGCGACCCGATCAGCTACTCATATTGGATAAAAACCTCAGATTTGGCAGTACCTTGTCCAATGTCTTCTGAAATTAATTTGTTAAACATGAACTCCCTTTGGTAAATCTATTCTGACTGCCTTTAATTTGAATTTAATTGATCTCTACATTTGACAGTTTGAATTTACAGTGTATTGAAAACCAATAAAAACGGACAACATAAAAACTGACCGAGATACAACAATACAGGAACTAGAAAACAAAGCATCAAACAAATACCCTGGAGTAGAAGAGGGCCACCAAATATGTCACAAACAGATGCGCAAAACAATTACCAACAATCCCTGCATAGAACGAGGTTAATCCTGAAAACGTACCTATCCCCCAAAACAAAATCAAAGCAAGATGCAAAAAAAGACAGACGGAAAATATGAGGCAAAATATTACCAAACATACACCAACAACTGGGAGAACGATCAAAGAACAGGGAGATATATCAAAAAACTTGCACAGATTGGGCCAAGCCAAATAAGTCAATGGAATGGCTAAGCAGAGGTAAGTTCAACTGGGATTGAGAATGAATCATAATAAATGCCCAAGACCAATGCACGAATGCCTTTAAGAAAACGGTGGAACGAAGTGAATTGGAAACAGAAAGCAAGAGTCACCTCTTATCGGGATGTAAAAAAAATTAATATCAGAACAGCTGTACACACAAAGGCACAACAAGGCATGAAGAGTAATCCAATGGCACATTGGCAAAAATTTCAATATCCTAGTTCTAGAAAACATGAACCAAAAGCAATAATTTCAAACAAGGAAGCAACGCTCATGTACGACCCGGTGATCCCAGAGTGTGGACAGAGAAGACACTACAACCAGATATAGACAGTACTAAGGTATAAAAAAAAGAAAAGAAGGTATTGCTAATTGAGGTTTCAGCACCCATTGATTTTGGCTTAAATAATGCGGGAATCAAGAAAATGACCAAATATCAGGATCTCAAAAATGAAGTGAAAAGATCCTGGAAGCTGAAGAACGCTGAAATTATAACAATGATAATTATTGGTAAAACGGGAATGATAAAGAAGAACCTCACGGAGATCTTAAAAACCATCCCTGGGAATATCACTACAAAATAACTACAGTTGGAAGCTTTCCGGGGCTCAATGACGATCCTGAAAATATCCCTTGAAACAAAACTTTGAGAACAAGAACACTTCAGAATTTGACCCATGCATCGAGATCCCTTACCAAAGCAGAGGTGGATACTTCGAGCACTGGGAGGATTCCGTTCCACCTCCTGAAACCCGCAAATGGAGATAATGACACACACACGAGTTCGTATTTGTGGTGATTGTGAACCAAAATAGAGAGAGAGAGAGAGAGAGAGAGAGAGAGAGAGAGAGAGAGAGAGAGAGAGAGAGAGAGAGAGAGAGAGAGAGAGAGAGAGAGAGAGAGAGAGAGAGAGAGAGACAGAGACAGAGACAGACAGAGACAGACAGAGACAGACAGAGACAGACAGAGACAGACAGAGACAGACAGAGACAGACAGAGAGAGACAGAGAGAGACAGAGACAGAGACAGAGAGACAGAGAGACAGAGAGAGAGAGAGAGAGAGAGAGAGAGAGAGAGAGAGAGAGAGAGAGAGAGAGAGAGAGAGAGAGAGAGAGAGAGAGGGAGAGAGAGAGAGAGAGAGAGAGAGAGAGAGAGAGAGAGAGAGAGAGAGAGAGAGATTACTTGTGACCATCCCTACCTTGTTTACATTATTTTTGACATACCATCCCTACATCTGATGCATCAATGTATGTGGGGTACCTCAGATAGAGGTTAAGCGGGCATCCTGTCTGCTGGCATTAGTTTGTTTTCTATACATCGTCGAGGCTCGTGGAACAGTTGGTACAATGAATGGATCAAGACGTATCAGCCCCCCCCCCTCAAAAAAAGCAGGATGCAAAACATGCATGCATGGGGTGGAGAAGTTGGACATTAGAAGGAAACTCCAAAGAGGGAAAACTGGAAGGTTTGAAAGAGGAGGGAGTTGGGTGAGGTTAACAAGGGTAGAAAAATCATGGTTTTGGATTGGGGACGATGGGAGATTGGTGGTGAACAGCTGTTGTGAAGATCTCACTTTCTTTTATTTAGTTTTGCTTTATCCTTATCTTTATCTAACCTTCCCTTCTCCCCTTACCTAGAATGGCTTTATGCCTTGTTTTGGGCGATTTCGTTTAAAAAAAAAAAAACCTGAAGGGAAGAATGAGATTGAAGAGGATCTGAAAGTTGGTTCCACAGGTGGGAAAAAAGAAAAGAGGAATAAATGAGTGGAAGTGAGCAGTGATCCTGGATTTAGGTAGTTTCAGCAGAAGGGGGTTGATGATGGGCCATGTGAGTCCTACAGAAACCTGGGGAGTACAAAGCATGAAAAGAGCAAAGGGTACAAGAGCAGAAAGTAGGCAGTGAAAGAAAGAGAGTCCACTGAAGTGTCTGTGATGGCAAAGTCATAGACCCATAGACTCAGCTTCATCATGGGAAATTCCAATAATCTTGAAGGCTTTGATTTCCATGGAATTGAGCTGAGCAATAAGTGAGGTAGAGGAGCCAGCCCAGAGGGGGAAGCAGAACTTCATCAAGCTGCAGATGGAGGCTTTGCATGTGGATAGTTCAGGTGTGCCAAGGAAGGACTTTGTGTGACAGAGGATGCCCTCTCCATGGCTGGCTTTGGAGGCCAACTTTGAAATGTGGTTTGCCCAAGAAATATCATGGCTGAGAGTGAGACCCAGGAGTTTGTATGACTGAACTTCCTCAAGAGAAATGTTAAGGAAGGAGAAGAGAGACAGAGACAGAGACAGAGACAGAGACAGAGACAGAGACAGAGACAGAGACAGAGACAGAGACAGAGACAGAGACAGAGACAGAGACAGAGACAGAGACAGAGACAGAGACAGAGACAGAGAGAGAGAGAGAGAGAGAGAGAGAGAGAGAGAGAGAGAGAGAGAGAGAGAGAGAGAGAGAGAGAGAGAGAGAGAGAGAGAGAGAGAGAGAGAGAGAGAGAGAGAGAGAGAGAGAGAGAGAGAGATTTGTCAGGATTGAAAGACACATTTCAAGTGTTTGACCAGCTAATGATTTTGTCAAGGTCTGTAGAGAGGGAAGAAGCTGCTGTCTGCCTATTTGAGGGAGGAGGGATGTCACGGCAGAGGGTGGGGTTCATCAACATGGAGATGAAGAAGATTTTCCAGAGTCAGTGAGACCATTGATTAAGATTATGAATAGGATGGGACTGAGAACACTGCCTTGGGGGTACTCCCGTCTTGACAGGGAGAGAAAGTGAAAGGATTCTGGTGAGAGCCATATGTTGTGTACGAAAGTAGAGGAAGTCAGTAACCCAAGACTGGAGTTGAGAGAGAAAGATGGGATGCCAGATTGTATTGAAAACTCGAGATATGTCAAGAGAGACGGCGCTGATCTCCTGTCTGACATCCATTGTTATGAGAGTAGAAGTAGCATGTCCAAGGAAGAGTGACCTGCTCTGAAACCAAAATGATAATCTGAGATGAGGTTGTTGGAGAAAAGGAAGGATTTAATATCAACTGTGATGATGAATTCCATGACCTTGCTGATGATTGGAAGTAAGCTGATAGGTCTGTGTAGTTGAGGGGATCCATTTGTTGTTAGCAGCGTCGCGTCACGTTCAAAGTGATCCATATGCATTTGCATTAGTTGTTTGAAGTGAATGTAATTGCTGGCTTCTTAAATTTTGAGAAGATCAATTTGAATCTCTTCCTTTCTTACATAGCTGTGAAACATTAATTTTGTATTTCTCTTACCAAGAACTTCAACGCAGCAGGAGGCTCTTGGGCCCATCAAGCCTGTGCGATAGCTGCTAACGTGTTGTTGTTTGTCCTTGCTCTCTTCTTTTAAAAGCTTAATGTCAAATAAGCAGCAAGAGACATTTAAAAAAAATTTTGAAAGGACACCGAGGGTTCAAACCACCGACCACAAGCCTCAGAGTGTCCGCTCTAACCATTACACCACCGAGTCTGCTCAACAATTACTGGAACGAAGGGTAATTGGATGGTAATGTTTTCGGTCCCTCGTATCTATCAGTAAGTACCAGCTTAGAGTTTCTCCAAGTTATCGTGATTTTTTCAATCTTCCAAGCACAATTCGTAAATAGTTTTACTAATTCACTGTGCAGCAATTCGCCACCATCTTTAATTGCATCTACAACAATTTCACCTTCTCCAGGGGTCTTTACTTCTTGCCATGCTTCTCAATGCAAAATGGATTTCATCGGTAATCACCGGAGGAATGGCTTCATTGTTAATTGTTACGTCCGATATACCGGTACAATGTCTTTTCTGTCGATCCAGGTATTCGTACAATTCTTCTGCAGATTTAATGATACTGTTATAGATTTCCGCCCGTTCGGCGTGCGACCGCCTTAGCCCAAATGCGAATGCGCAATCTAGTCGAAGCTTCCGGATCAACGCCGAATTGTTGATATACCTTACTATTCGCGCAGACAGAAATGCCAGGAGTTTATACCTCGACGGGGCCTGCACAAAAACGAGCCACTTAAGCAGCTCGTTCCGTATGCGATTGCCGAGCGGTTTTATATCACCAAGTCCCGTCGGACCAGATGTACGTTTTATCGGCTTGATAATCAGCCAGCTAATTTCCCGAACGCATCATGGCAGTTAATGGAGAAAGGGACGCAACGAGCGGGTTGACATTCAAACAATATGCATTTATTTCTACACAGGCAATGCAATGAATGGGGGCATGGGGAAAAAGACACGAGCAAAAAGCCAACAGCCGATGTCTTTTTATTATGTACAATTTTGTACATGCACTTACACAATTCATTACTTAAGGACAAGGTGCCACAGACTTTAATGCAAAACCCAAGAAAGAAAGAACAGGCTCGTGAGCCTTTAATGTACTCAGGGACGGGATGACTGGAACAGGCCCTGAGAGACCGGGCCGGCTACCTGGCCACCCTCGTGGTGACTCGATGGGTCCTTGTTCAGCGACCCTCGGTGTCTTTTCCCAGACCCCCGAGCTCTGACTGGCTCCCTTTGTCGTCCGGCCTTCACTGCGGCCTGGCCTAGCCGACGACGCGCTGCAAGAATGAACGGGTCTCGACCCTGGCTTCCTGGTTGCACCGGCGAACCTTCCAGCGAACCAACTGCCCACACTCCAACACTCCGAACTCAGCTCCCACCTCCGAACTCTCCAGCTATTAACGGGGCGTGTCTCTCCACTCCCAACTCCCACCGACTCCAAACTCCCCACACCAACTCCGCCACCAACCAACTCCACTCCCTCGGCGTTCCAATGCGGCCCTTTATCGGGTCGGGGGCATTCGCCCCTCCCTTCCCGGCGCGCGGGGGAAAATCCCAGGAGTGATAGGCTTGCCTCTGTTGTTGTTGTAATAACCGTCATTTCTGTTTCCTTCAGGTGGCTTTCTGGGTGTGGTGTTTTTGTTTGTAGAGGAGGGTCGCTGTTTTGTGGAGATTGACGAGGTTGTTGAGATGTCGTGGTTGCAGTGTGGTTGGCGCTGTGGTGGGGATGGCGTGGTTGTTGAGATGCTGTTGTGGTGGTGGTGGAGGTAGCATGGTTGTAGTAGTGTCGTTGAAGAGATGCTGTTTGTTTAAAATAAAAGATAGAAAAATAATAACGGCTAACTCAAAGATGCACAGGCCGGCACACGAATAATTCCCATTATACATCGGTGGGGAATTCTAACCTGGAACACAGACTTACCGACACAACTGACCTCTGGGGAACCTGATTGGCGTTCTGTGAATTTCCACAACCGTAACAATACGATCCCCGTTTGTGATAATGCATCCATTTCCTTCTTTCAGTGCAAACATCTCAACACATCCTGTTGTAGCACTCCGCTTGGAAGCTTTTATTGTTCTCCATAATTTTAAATTTTCGTTCACGTTGACATCCCTTATTCTTCTCTAATTTCTTCTATAGAGTCTTATTCAGTTGACTAGATTCAACGTTTTCTTTCCGAAAAAGGGAACCGTATTCCTGAAAGGGCAAAATGTAATTAAATTTTCCTATCCAAAGCTTGGCTTATTTGACATCAAATAATAATCTCGGAAGTACACAGACACCACGATTTGAAAATAAGAAACAAATAAACACAGACAGATATTGATGCAAGCACAACGACTAGTATCCCTACCTGTGCATTCATTAGGACAAATAAGTTAGAAGCACATTTTGTATGTGTTTCTAGCATATATAAACAGTCAAAATGGGATTACTATGGCACTGTTTTCCACAAGGAACAAATTAAACATCACCCCGTACACAAGGACAGCTGAGAAAGCATTTTGGCAAACAACAAAGGGACAATGGCACAGCTGCTATGGAAGGAAATGCCACCCGAATGACCCGATATGAAATTTTAATAACCCGGTAACTCGCTGCCGATTTGACCAGACTCCTCACTCTTCCATTACCTCCATTTTTATATTAACTTAGTTCTTACTGGATATTTTCATTCCTTCTTATGTCACCACATTCCTCTATTAGTAGTGTGCACATTGTTAAGCATCAATGTTTAATTCCCCATGGTTAACAAACTTAGAAGGTTGCGCCCCTGAACCGTGCAAGGGGTTCAATGTCCAATGGGAGCCGAGACGTACCCAGAGATCCTCAGCATTCTCTGCTCTCTCATTAACCTGACCAATCTATGATGACTCAAACACCGTCACTTATTAACATTAACCTTCGGAAAGAGGTAAATGTGTGACTATGAAAAACAAATAAAGATTTAATCTTTGCTTTTGAAATCTTCACCCAAAATGATCTATAGGAGTGCATTGCAGGCACATAGATAACTTATGATGAACTCTTTTGTTTTGTGTGCAGAAAGAATAATCGTATTGTGGCGGTAATGAATAATAGCACAGCATCTCAATGAGCTGTTTAAGCAAGAAATAGATGAGCCTTTCTTTATCCGAATCATACTCATATATGTTGCTTTAAGAATACAAGAGGCGTATGCTGTTCTCCAATTTAACGGATAAAAGTAATGGATTAGTGTGGGGATTCACTCCATTGCAAATGAATTATTTTTTCTCCATTTTCCTCTCCTCCTGGACCAAGTTGCTTTCAAAGGTTTATAAAGTAACACAAGCAAAACACTCACAGTTGAGGGGAAAAGGAGAGGTGAGAAGAGAAATAACAAACACATTAAAATAAAGGGAAACATTAGAGATCATAATTTCACAGGTAATAAAGATGTGCAAACATTATATAACTACAGGACACACTGTTATGCTTATTTTATCATCATTTTTTCTATACAAGATTGCAGCTCATGGAAGAGTAAGATACCAGGGTAAATGGCAAAGAATGGTCAGTGGGGTAACAGTTGGACAAAGCAAGCAAGGGAATAGAGAGAGATAGAGAGATAGAGAGATAGAGAGATAGAGAGATAGATAGATAGATAGAGATAGAGATAGAGATAGAGATAGAGATAGAGATAGAGATAGAGATAGAGATAGAGATAGAGATAGAGATAGAGATAGAGATAGAGATAGAGAGAGAGAGAGAGAGAGAGAGGAAACACGAAGGAAACACAATAACCTGCAAGTACGAGGGGTGGGCAAGGTTGGGTTAATGGGGGTAGAAAAGATTGCGGGTAAAGATGAGCGATGACATGAGATGGTAGGTGCACCACTTACTTGAAGCCCTGGAGTGAGGAGTGTGATTGAAGAGCTTCTGGAAGGTGGTTGTACAAATGTGGGAGAGGGGAATGAAATAGTGGAGATATGCAGTGAGCCTGGATTTTGGGAGTTTGTTCAGGAGGGAAATGGTACAAAGAAAGCAATCAATTCACAAATTGTATGCACAAGGGATTGCAGAAGTTTTCAATTTCTCAGGGACTTTGGAGTTTTTTTTTTAATTCAAAAAATGTCACCTTTAGTCATTGAGGCATGAGAAGGATATGTGTACAATTCCTTTCATTAAATATTTTTTATTAATTGCACTGTTTTGAAGGAAAGCAGAAATTAAATGATGGCCAATAAACCGATGGGGTTAGATATAATACTGGCCAACTGTTTTGTGAAAATAGTCTAATACTTTATCTGTACAGTATTTGTGTTTGGGATCATCAAGGTGCTTACGTCCTCTTCTTCTTCTTTCTTGTACAGCACATGGCTGAGAGTAGCATCATTTGCTGGGGTGCAATTGTGCCACTAATGCAGTGTCCCCTGCAAGTTAGGGCAGGAATTTGGAATTTTTTTGTAAATTACCCCCACCACCGAAAGTGGACGGAGGTTATGTGTTTACCCCTAACTGTCTCTCTGTTTGTGAGCATGATAGCTCTAAAGGTTATGAACGTATTCGAATGAATTTCGGTGGACAGGTTGGGTGTGTGATATTTACTAATTAATTAGATTTTGGTGAAGATCCGGATTCAGATCTAACCTCTCATTTTGGATTCAAAATGTAAACCATTCGGTCTGGCAGAGGTACACATTCTACCAAGTCCATCCATCCATCGGGACCATCTTCTGTGCAGAGCGTTGTTGCTGCTTAAGCAGTCTCCTTGGCTATTGGGCACAATCCTGGACAGGTCACCACTCTTGACACAGGATACCAGCAAGCTGGCACTCATTTTGCCGAACTCAGAAGGATGACAAGCAGAGTCAACCCTACCAGGTATTAATTCAACAGATGAGTGGGATTTGAACTCAGGATCAAAGGATCCCAAGCCCACCACCCTAACCATTAAGCCAACACCAGGCATATTCCACAAAGTGCCATTCTAATTGTTTGTTGTTATCCATTTCATGCATTGTTGAATCTGTCTATGTAATCTCTCAAATGATAGTCCTTCAGAAGCCTGATCACCCACATGGACATTACGCCATTTTAAGACCTGTTCATTTTCTCCTGAAAACACTTGAAGTCGAGTGAGATCAAAGCATGCACAGATAAACTCTTGAGTACATGTTAAATTCATAATCATAATGCATCTATGCTATTAGCTGGCGCACACGCTCACTCTGCCCTCACTTTAATGCACCCCAATGAGCTCATTCATGTTTATTTTGGTCTTTTTTTTTTCCAAGATTTTTGTTTTCCCTCCTGTATAGTGTATAAAGCTTGACTGTTTTATATGGATGGAAATGTGCATGTGAGCAAGCAAGAAAGAGCGGCTCAATACGAAACTAGCTGCGGCTGTTGTCTTGTGCTTTGGCATTTTCCTCGGGTTCTCCAGTTTTATGAGTGAGAGCATTCAACGTTGATGAGGAGAATAGTTGTGAGTAACCAGTTTATTGTTTGTAGAAATATCGACGGACCATGATGGTGGACAATGTGAATAATTCCATTGGAAAATTTGATTGACGCAGCAACCCAATTAATTAAGCTTGGACCGTGCAAGGAGAGGTGACTCAATGCACATGTGCTATTGATGGAGTGGACTGGGACTCACTATCTCAGATGGATCTGAGAAAAGTCAGAAATGTGGAAGAAGGATTACTGATTCATTTTGTGTAAAACAAATCAACAAAGCATGTTAGGATGGGTTAACTATCTGAGAAACAGCATGGAAAAATGTGAGTAAGCATTCCAAGTGTCAAGTGATCATAACAAGGTGGGCCTGATCAAGATATACATTGGTGGTGTAACAATATCATTTCTCCAAAAATATGTGGGTGGCATTAAAATACTGCACACTTTCTGAATCAAGATCTACGTGAGTGGTATGAAAATATATATTCTTGATCAAGATCTATGTGAGTGGTGTGAAAATAGATATTCTTGATCAAGATCTATGAGAGTGATGTGAAAATAGATATTCTTGATCAAGATCTACATGAGTGGTGTGAAAATAGATATTTTTGATCAAGATCAACGTGAGTGGTGTGAAAATAGATATTTTTGATCAAGATCAACGTGAGTGGTGTGAAAATAGATATTTTTGATCAATATCTACGTGAGTGGTGTGACACGAGATATTCTTGATCAAGATCGACATCAGGTCAGGTCAGGTATGGGAGCATGTGCCAGAACAGCGCGTCGCTGCGTCCACTTTCCGCCGGTACTCCAGGGGCCTCCGTCTGGCCATCCCCCAGGCAGATGCCAGGCCCATCCCCATCTCCTTGAGATGATGGTCAACCTGCTGCAACCATGAGGCACGTGGTCGGCCCACTGGCCTCCTCCACTCATGAGACTCCCTCGCTGAGAGAATCTGGTGAGCAGGATCAGCGTCAGGAAAGCGAGCCACATGTCCATACAGCCGCAGCTGACGCTCACGGACTATGCAGGTAACAAATCTCATCCGAGTCTCTCTCAGCAACCGCTCGTTGGACACAAAATCCGACCAGCAATAGCCAAGGATTCTCCGAAGAGACCTGGTACCAAAGGAATTAAGTCTCCGTCTCAGATCCTTGGTCAAAGTCCAAGTCTCGCACCCATAGAGCAAGACTGGAAGTACCAAGGACCTGAAGACTCGGACTTTCGTCCTCCCGCACAGGTACCGGCAGCGCCACACCCCATGATCCAGTGAATCCATGACTCCCCAGGCCCGACCCAGACGTCTATTGACCTCCGGCTCACAACCTGCGGAGACATGAATATCACTGCCAAGGTAAGTGAATCTATCCACGACCTCAACATCCTCACCACAAACAGACACAGACAGGACAGCAGCATCCAAGATGTCACCGAAAGCCTGGATCTTTGTTTTGACCCAAGAAATCCGTAATCCCAACGGCTCCGACTCCTCATTCAGCACCTCGAGGGCCCCCAAGAGGATGTCTAAAAGTCTCCGCAAAGATGACTGCATCATCTGCAAAATCAAGGTCCGAGATCTTGACATTGCCAAACGTGCACCGCAACTTGATCTCTCCGACATCCTCCCAAAAATCCAGTCCATACAAGTGCTGAAAAGTGTGGGGGCAAGTACACATCCCTGACGAACTCCAGTAACAACTGGAAATAAGTCAGAGGCGGTACCACCACACTTCACAGCACTCTCAGTACCAGAGTAGAGTTCAGACATCAGATCGATCAGTTTCGGTGGCACCCCACGAAGAACAAGAATCCTCCAGAGGACATCCCTATTCACTGAATGGAACGCTTTACAGAGATCAACATAGGCTGCAAGCAGCCCCTGCCGAAACTCTCGTCTGCGTTCAGTGAGGACACGAAGAGCAAGGATACGGTCAATCGTTGACCTCTTTGGTGTAAAGCCTGACTGCTCTGGACGCTGGTGCTCAAGCAGATGGTGGCGAACCCTATCAAGAATTATCCGAGCAAAGACCTTGCCCGGCACTGAGAGCAGCGTCACCCCTCGGTAGTTGTTGCAGTCTTGGCGATCACCCTTCCCTTTCCAGAGAGGGACAACAAGGCCCCTCTTCCAGTCAGTTGGGATGATGCCTGTGTTCCAGGCAGAGCACAAAACTGCATGCAACGACGCGAGTGCAGCATTTCCACCAGCCTTGAGAAGTTCAGCATGGATGCCACAGATCCCTGGAGCTTTGCCCCGTTTCAACTGGTTCACCGCAGCCCGTGTTTCCACAAGCGATGGTGGACCACAGTTGATTCGAGGGTCAGCAACAGGGATTGTAACACCCTTGACGTCCAACTCGACAGCTGGGGGATCAGCCTGGTACAACCGCTCAAAGTAACCGGCCCAGCGAGCCTTCACTTCAGACTCCTCTGTCAAGAGCCTACCACTCTCTGCTCGAACTGCAGTGCTCCGAGGGATGGGCTTGGATGAGCATGTGCGCGAATTCCCCTGTAAGCGGGACGAGAATCACCTGTCCACAGGTGATGCTCTACCTCCTCACAGATTCCTCGCACATAGGCCTCCTTGTCCACCCTCAGTGCACGTACAGTTTTACGCCTCAGCTCCCTGAACAGCTCAGCTCTGCCATTCAGCCTGGCCCTGCGACTCTGGTCAATGGTATCCAGTGTCCCTTGAGAGACAAAAATTCTTCTTTGCCCTGCGGTGAACTCCAAGGCATCCACCGGCAACATCAAGGACGGTGGTCTTGAAGGTGCTCCACAACTCTTCAGGACCCCCAAAGCACCCAGACCCCAAGTGTCCACTCAGCCTGTTCGCAAACTCCTCAGCTACTCTCTCATCCCTGAGCTTGGCAACATCCAGCCTAGGCTGGGATGGTACCATTCTCCACGATTTAACGCGCAGCTTTAGAGTTGCTGCAACAAGCCTGTGGTCAGTATTGAGACCTGAGCACTCCGGTAGACCCTGCAGTTCTGGATCATCCTCCAACGACCGTCAATGAGGACATGGTCAATCTCCTTTGCCACACCGCCAGCGTTGGAATACCAAGTCCAGCGATGAGCTTGCGGGCGCTGAAACCATGAACCAGCCACCCTAAGTCCATGACTTCTTGCAAAGTCAAGGAACTTAGTGCTATTCTGGTTCATAGTTCCTGACCCATGGGGACCAACACACACCTCATAACCATCCCTATCAGTTCCAGTCGATGCATTGAAATCCCCAAGACTAGAAGTGTATCTCGTCTGGGGCACTGATCAACCACAGACTCGAGTGTGGCGTAGAATGCATCCTTCACGGTAAGATCACTCGCCTCAGTCGGAGCATAAATAGAGACCAGGGAAATGACACCTAAGGAGTGACGAATCCTTAATCTCATAATACGCTCGTTGACCGGTGTTACCTCAATTATCATTGGGGTCAGCTTATTGGACACAGCTACAGCAACTCCTTGGGTATGGTAACCATCAGAGCGACCAGACCAATAGTAGGTGTAACCACCCACCATTATCTCGCCGCAATCCGGTCTCCGAACCTCAGAGAGCTGCAATCCCGATGTCCAAACGCTTGAGCTCAGATGATAACAGAGACAGGTGATCATCCTCTCTTAGGGATAGGACATTCCAGGCACCCACCCGAAGGGACCGCCTCAGGTTAACCCAAGGAGACCGCCGTCTGGTGGACGACACCTCAGCACCACTCCGACACACTCTCCCGCAATCTGACCCAGGGATGTTTCCCCGTGGTTTCCCTCCTATCAAAGACTGGGGGTCCCGAAGGCTTTGCCCCAATCCCATCATCCGGTGAGCTGCCCTGCGAAGGGAAGCTGCACAGGAGGTACTCCCACGGAGTGGGTTTTCAGATTTTTTTGCGTTTTTGCGTTTTGCGGAATGAAGCGTTTTACGGTGGCTGGAGTGCAAATCCTGCCACCAACCTCCAAATAAGAAGTAACCCAACTGCAGGAGGACGTCCGCAGACACAGTTGGGCACTAGATATGGATGGCCGTTGGCTCACAAGGAGCTCCTCCGCCCTTTGATATCTACGTGAGTGGTGTGACACGAGATATTCTTGATCAAGATCGACATGAGTGGTGTGAAAATAGATATTCTTGATCAAGATCTATGAGAGTGATGTGAAATACATATTATTGATCAAGATCTTTGTGAATGGTGTGAAAATAGATATTTTGATTAAGATCTACGTGAGTGGTGTGACACAAGAAATTTATGATCAAGATCTAAGTGAGTGGTGTGAAAATAGATACTTTTGATCAAGATCTATGTGAGTGGTGTGAAAATAGATATTCGTGATCAAGATCTACGAGAATGGTCAGGTCAGGTCAGGTATGGGAGCATGTGCCAGAACAGCACGTCGCTGCATCCACTTTCCGCCGGTACTCCAGGGGCCTCTGTCTGTCCATCCCCCAGGCAGATGCCAGGCCCATCCCCATCTCCTTGAGATGATGGTCAACCTGCTGCAACCACGAGGCACGTGGTCGACCCACTGGCCTCCTCCACTCACGAGACTCCCCCGCCGAGAGAATCTGGTGAGAAGGATCAGCGTCAGGAAAACGGGCCACATCTCCATACAGCCGCAACTGACGCTCACGGACTATGCAGGTAACAAATCTCATCCGAGTCTCTCTCAGCAACCACTCGTTGGACACAAAATCCGACCAGCGATAGCCAAGGATTCTCCGAAGAGACCTGGTACCAAAGGAAATAAGTCTCCGTCTCAGATCCTTGGTCGGAGTCCAAGTCTCGCATCCATAGAGCAAGACTGGAAGTATCAAGGACCTGAAGACTCGGACTTTCGTCCTCCCGCACAGGTACCAGCAGCGCCACACCCCATGATCCAGTGAATCCATGACTCCCCAGGCCCGACCCAGACGTCTATTGACCTCTGACTCACAGCCAGCAGAGACATGAATATCACTGCCAAGGAAAGTGAATCTCTCCATGACCTCAACATCCTCACCACCAACAGACACAGACAGGAGAGCAGCACCCAAGATGTCACCGAAAGCCTGGATCTTAGTTTTGACCCAAGAAACCCATAATCCCAGCGGCTCAGACTCCTCATTTAGCACCTCAAGGGCCCCCAAAAGGATATCTAAAGTCTCCGCAAAGATGACTGCATCATCTGCAAAATCAAGGTCCGAGATCTTGACATTCCCAAACGATGCACCGCAGCTTGATCTCTCCGACATCCTCCCTAAAATCCAGTCCATACAAGTGCTGAAAAGTGTGGGGGCCAGTACACACCCCTGACGAACTCCAGTAACAACTGGAAATAAGTCGGAGATGGTACCACCACACTTCTCAGCACTCTCAATACCAGAGTAGAGTTCAGACATCAGATCGATCAGTTTTGGTGGCACCCCACGAAGACCAAGAATCCTCCAGAGGACATCCCCATTCACTGAATCGAACGCTTTACAGATATCAACATAGGCTGGAAGCAGCCCCTGCCGAAACTCTCGTCTGCGTTCGGTGAGGACACTAAGAGCAAGGATACGGTCAATCGTTGACCTCTTTGGTGTAAAGCCTGACTGCTCTGGATGCTGGTGCTCAAGCAGATGGTGGCAAACTCTATCAAGAATTATCCGAGCAAAGACCTTGCCCGGAACTGAGAGCAGCGTCACCCCTCGGTAGTTGTTGCAGTCTTGGCGATCACCCTTCCCTTTCCAGAGAGGAACAACAAGGCCCCTCTTCCAATCAGTTGGGATGATGCTTGTGTTCCAGTCAGAGCACAAAACTGCATGCAACGACACGAGTGCAGCATTTCCACCAGCCTTGAGAAGTTCAGCATGGATGCCACAGATCCCTGGAGCTTTGCCCCGTTTCAACCGGTTCACCGCAGCCCGTGTTTCCACAAGCGAAGGTGGACCACAGTTGATTCGAGGGTCAGCAACAGGGATTGTAACACCCTTGACGTCCAACTCAACAGCTGGGGGATCTGCCCGGTACAACCGCTCAAAGTAACCGCACCAGCGGGCCTTCACTTCAGACTCCTCT
This sequence comes from Eptatretus burgeri, assembly GCF_056783735.1. Lineage (NCBI taxonomy): Eukaryota > Metazoa > Chordata > Myxini > Myxiniformes > Myxinidae > Eptatretus > Eptatretus burgeri. The sequence goes on from NC_140972.1 coordinate 6,075,182, forward strand.
GTCAAGAGCCTACCACTCTCTGCTTTAACTGCAGTGCTCCGATGGATGGGCTTGGATGAACGCAATGCGCGAATTCCCCTGTAAGCGGGACGAGAATCATCTGTCCACAGGTGATGCTCTACCCCCTCACAGAAACCTCGCACATAGGCCTCCTTGTCCACCCTCAGTGCACGTACAGTTTTACGCCTCAACTCCCTGAACAGCTCAGCTCTGCCATTCAGCCTGGCCCTGCGACTCTGGTCAATGGTATCCAGTGTCCCTTGAGAGACAAAATTCTTCTTTGCCCTGCGGTGAGTTCCAAGACATCCACCAGCAACATCAAGGACGGTGGTCTTGAAGGCACTCCACAACTCTTTAGGACCCCCCAAAGCACCCAGACCCCCCAAGTGTCCACTCAGCCTGTTCGCAAATTCCTCAGCTACTCTCTCATCCCTGAGCTTGCCAACATCCAGCCTCGGCTGGGATGGTACCATTCTCCAGGATTTAAGGTGCAGCTTTAGAGTTGCGACAACAAGCCTGTGGTCAGTAATGAGGAACTGAGCACTCCGGTAGACCCTGCAGTTCTGGATCATCCTCCAGCGACCGTCAATGAGGACATGGTCAATCTCCTTTGCCACACCTCCAGCGTTGGAATACCAAGTCCAGCGATGAGCTTGTGGGCGCTGAAACCATGAACCAGCCACCCTAAGTCCATGACTTCTTGCAAAGTCAAGGAACTTAGTGCTATTCTGGTTCATAGTTCCTGACCCATGGGGACCAACACACATCTCATAACCATCCCTATCAGTTCCAGTCGATGCATTGAAATCCCCAAGACTAGAAGTGTATCTCGTCTGGGGCACTGATCAACCACAGACTCGAGCGTGGCGTAGAATGCATCCTTCACGGTGAGATCACTCACCTCAGTCGGAGCATAAACAGAGACCAGGGAAATGACACCGAAGGAGTGACGAATCCTTAATATCATAATACGCTCGTTGGCCGGTGTTATCTCAATTATCATTGGGGTCAGCTTATTGGACACAGCCACAGCAACTCCTTGGGTATGGTAACCATCAGAGCGACCAGACCAAGAGTAGGTGTACCTGCTGCAATGATGTCACCACTATCCGGTGTCCGAACCTCAGAGAGAGCTGCAATCCCGATGTCCAAATGCTTGAGCTCAGATGATAACAGAGACAGGTGATCATCCTCTCTTAGGGATAGGACATTCCAGGCACCCACCCGAAGGGACCGCCTCAGGTTAACCCAAGGAGACCGCCGTCTGGTGGAGGACACCTCAGCACCACTCCGACACACCACCGCAATTTGACCCAGGGATGTTACCCTGTGGTTTCCCTCCTATCATCAAAGATTGGGGCTCCCGAAGGCTTTGCCCCAATCCCGTCATCCGGTGAGCTGCCCTGCGAAGGGAAGCTGCACAGGAGGTACTCCCACGGAGTGGGTTTTCAGATTTTTTTTGCGTTTTTGTGTTTTGCGGAATGAAGGGTTTTACGGTGGCCGGAGTGCAAATCCTGCCACCAACCTCCTGATAAAAAAGTAACCCAACTGCAGGATGACGTCCGCAGACACAGTTGGGCACAAGATATGGATGGCCGTTGACTCACAAGGAGCTCCTCTGCCCTTTGAGTGAGTGAGTGGTGTGACAGATATTCTTGATCAAGATCTACGTGAGTGATGTGGAAATAGATATTATTGATCAAGATCTTTGTGAATGTTGTGAAAATAGATATTTTTGATCAAGATCTACATGAGTGGTGTGACACAAGATATTCTTGATCAAGATCTAAGTGAGTGGTGAGAAAATAGATATTCTTGATCAAGATCTACGTGAATGGTGTGAAAATAGATATTTTTGATCGAGATCTACATGAGTGGTGTGAAAATAGATATTTTTGATCAAGCTCTGCATGAGTGGTGTGAAAATAGATATTCTTGATCAAGATCTAAGTGAGTGGTGTGAAAATAGATATTCTTGATCAAGATCTACGTGAATGGTGTGAAAATAGATATTCTTGATCAAGATCTACTTGAATGGTGTGAAAATATATATTTTTGATCAAGATCTACATCAGTGGTGTGAAAATAGATATTATTGATCAAGATCTGCATGAGTGGTGTGAAAATAGATATTATTGATCAAGATCTATGAGAGTGATGTGAAAATAGATATTCTTGATCAAGATCTACGTGAGTGGTGTGAAATATATTCTTGATCAAGATCTATGTGAGTGACATGAAAATAGAAGTCCAAATTGTAGTAGGTAGGGAGGAGTGAGAGCTCTTGTCATGGGATGACCAATCAATCACTGCCCAGGGACATCCACAGTCCTGAACTGCCCATGGGCCTCCACGGTCCTAAATCTGGTTGTTTCTTGTTCACGATTACAGTGTCAGTTACTATGGAGGTGGTCACAACCATTTCCTGAGGCATTTTGCTTGGTTTCTGTTCACTGTAGTCATGAACAGAAGCACCTTCATCATCTTGAGCTAAAACACTGAATCTGTTTTGCAAATCAAAACCAACCACAGGAGTCAACATTTCTGAATCAGAAACATTCAGTACAAAAGAGCAAATCATAGGAAGTACAAATAACCTTTAATAGCCTGCTTACTGCCGCTGGGTTTAAAAAGAAAAATCACTTCCTTGTTTCTATTTATTTAGCATTTGAGGTTCATTCTGTCTGTCCAGGTGATAAGTTTTTCACCATTTGAGCTTTTGTCATCACATTTTCAATAAAGCTTTATTATGACAATATGAAGAAAACTAATTAATAAATTTAGCATTTTTTTTAAACTGTCGTTTTTTTCAAGTTTAGTTTGAGTAAAAAGCGAACGTAGACAGGCTTTGCATTTTGAGATATTTTTCGAGTTGGCCTCGTATTTAAGTCGTTGAGACGTATTTTACAGAGATTTACTAACATTTTCAAAGAAGCAACATTACTTTTCCCATGTCTCCCACGCATGATAAATGTTCCAGAGGTAACTGTTCCAACGTAATCTACTTTTCCTGCCATTTTCTTCAAGAACCTACTGGATAGAGAACATTACTTCAAATAACATTTACTACCTCTTGTTATAAATTGGTAAAAAGGGAACACATTGCTTATGATAACAAACAAAATGAGAAAGAGCAATCGGAGATTGCAGACCCTCGCCAGGACTTTTTGTGTGTTTTGTGTTTGTGTGCTTTGGTGTGTAAACGATGTGTTGACAACATAAGGTTGTGTTCATACAGCAGACAAACCGACATTTTTGGTTTTATTGTACAGATAGATTCACGTTGAATTGCATGTATTTTATAGGTGTATGCACGTTCCATACTTTCTCATAGTACGTCGGCTACTTTAAAATCCACTCACATTCTCTAAAGTATATGATATGAAGACATACTAACATTCTTAATTCTAGATCCTTTATACACATACTCGTATTCTAATTGTACGTACCTAATAGACATGTTCGAATTGGAATTGTCCATATTTTATAGAGGAACGTTTATAGAGGTAAGTTGAAAACGATCATGTGTAATACTTGCTACATACCACCATGATCATGCAGCTGTTTGTGGCCTACATTGGCACATTATGTGTGGACAGACAGACAGACAATTGGCACAAACTTTTCTTTTTGTACATTGGCACAAACTAACAAATGGAACCAAATGCAATAAATTCTGGTGTTGAGGGTAATAAAAAATAAAACAAACATATACCAACTATACACCTACAGGCCATTTTTTTTAGTGTGTGTGCGTGCATATTTTTGCTTTAAATATGTTTTTTTTATTTCTGTAACCACTTGTCCGATCGAAGCAAAACTTTAAACATAGGAGGGACTCCACCTGGAGAACATTCGATTGCCAACTCCGATGTCATCGGTCACATGGTATGGCAGCCATATTGGATTAAAGGAAAAAAAATAGGACATCATTTTCTCCAAAACCGTTCAATGAAAAAAAATTGAACCTTGGCAAATGTCATCAACTCTCCATGGGGTATACATGGTGACCACCATGACATCATCGGTGAAGTAGTATTCCAGCCACAATTGGCTGAATTGAAATCTTTATCCGAACAATCTGAAACTTCATATATCTGATGTATGACCTGATGTGAGTGAAGAACTAAATTTGTGGCGGTCATAATCCATGCCAAGAAACTGTGTGACATAATAGGGTGCAAGGATGATACAGGTATTTGGGCCATAATAGCAGTGTGTTCAGTGAATGATGGCATTCTTGTTCAGAATGAATGTGTGAGGCAAGAAGATGCGCTCTATGAATTCTGTTCTAGTTGTTGAAAATGTTTTTAATCTCCCAGAAACTTTGTGTTATTTATTCATAAATGTCACTTTCAGCCATTGAGGCGAACCAAGAATATACATGCTGTTCATTTCACATAAAATATTCTCAATTACATTGTACTGTATGGAAGCAACAATTTCCAGAAAGTCAATGAATGGATCAGTCCTGACATGCAACTGATCAAGCATTAAGTTAAAGTTGGAAAAATGCTCTCTCACTTTTTGTACATTTCTATTCAGCATCATGAAGCTGTTTATCGGTCACCGTGATGTAACACGGCCATTTGTGATTAAAATCCATGCGTTTGCATCATCATCATTATTATCTTATATATTATTTCCGAGTTTGTAGTTTCGTGTCGCGCTATCTTTGACTTTGTTCTGCGCTCGAGTAACGTGATATTCGGCTTACATTATCTCAAAGACCATATGAGGTGCAAAGACCATATCTGAAACAGTGAAATCGTGCCAAAAACAGTTACTGCATTTGGCGTTACGGTGCAAATTATACCAACTACAAAACAAGGGTTCCACAATGACAATGCTATAACCCAAAACATTGTGTATCAAGAAGTACTTTGAACATTTTATTCCACTTACTGCATTAAAGTAAAATTACTACTGATACTCTGCATCAGTTCCTTTCTCAAACAACCCACCCCAACATGTCGTGCAGAGCGCGGGTTATGCTAGTTATATTATTGCAGAGAAAGTGCAATGAAAGCGTCTGATATCTCATTGCTATAATGCTCAGATTACAGCTGAAAATGCAATATGTTGCTGCCGGCATCTCTCACAGTGTGTCGATCATGAATACTGGTTTGTCGTTTCCAGATGAATAGCTCATTATAACTCAGGGGAACATGACTTCAGTACCTTGTTAATAGAAATGCTCCTTGTGTGTTTTTTTAACACGTCTCTCAAGATAAGGGAAGAGACGACACTGATTCTTGTATATTATTATTTTGGACCATCTTTATTTGAATTGTATTTGCAAATTTACTTTGGTGGATAGACAGAATGGGTATGAGGATAGATAATATAATAACAAAAAGGTGTTGAAACTCAGGCTCATTTTTTTTTCTTTTTGCAGTGATTTAAGGCTCACATGGAGCTTGCGCATATATTATTTGCATGGCAAGGACTTTAAGACACATTCATGTATTTCTGACATTAATTAGAAGGGGATTTGTAAGCAATGGATAAAGCAATATATCACCTTGCATGGGATTTTAACCAAGGATATAACACTTTGTAGAGCACAGAATCCAAGCATCAGGATCTGTGGGCTGAGATGACAACAACACAGAGTCCAATTTTCCTCAAGCAAACAACTCAACTAATTTCCATAAAGTAATCAGAGAAGCAAGGACAACAAGACAGAGCATTTAAGAATGCAGAACCTTGTCGGGGTATGTAGCTTGTATGAGATACTCAAAGATAACTGAGGAACTGACGCAAGAAGAGGCCATTTGGCCTATCAAGTCTGCACTACATCACCATATTAATTAAATCTAACAGTTTATTAACTTGAATTCACTGGGGTAGAGGACAGGGTAGAGATGTAAGGATGAGAATAGTGGAGCAGGCACAAAACACTTTTTTAGGAGGTTTGGGGGGGGGGTGGGCAGGGGGAGCAAACGGTTGTGGGGTGGGAAATAAGCAAACACTCAGAGCACATTCACATTTGATGAAACTCTCTAACAGACCACAATCATAACATGTATCCAATCACCGATCCATACATCGGCAATCTACCATTCCGACCAATATTCATGTACCCCTCTGTTTCTAATTATTTTCGGTATCTAACCAAGTCAAAATCACAGCGATCCGCTATTTGTACTGCCACCACCTTTCCAGGGAGACTATTCCACATATTTACTCGTGTTAACTCTCCTCTTCTTTTCTCTCATACCATGGCCCCTGGTCCTGTCAATGTTTGTTGTGTTGAAAATCTTCTGCACTTATTTTGTGTACACCCTTTTTTTTCCCAAACATCTCGATAAGATGCCCTCACAATCATCTCCTTTATAATATACTAGACGACCCGTGAACCCGTTGGGTTCCCATTGTGACAGCGGTTGATGAAAAAAATCATTTCAAGAAAAAAAAAAGATAGCTCCAGCAAACTATACCGCTGAGGTAGTTTGTATTGATCAAATTCTCCCGAAGAGTACTTGACTGAATTGGGAATTGATTTTTTAATAATTTTTTCGTTGCCTGATTTGAACGAAACTTGATACTGCACACTAAACTGCAGGCGAATGGTGAGTACTGCACACCCCAAAAAATTTTGCGCTATCATGTACCGTTTTGGCTGTATTTCGGGAACATACATACATACATACAGACAAGATGAGAGTTTTTGTTTTATATATATATATGTATATATATATATATATATATATATATATATATATGTATATATATATATATATGTATATATGTATATATATATATATATATATATATATATATATATATATATATATATATATATATATATATATATATATATATATATATATATATATATATATATATATATATATATATATATATATATATATATATATATATATATATATATATATATATATATATATATATATATATATATATATATATATATATATATATATATATATATATATATATATATATATATATATATATATATATATATATATATATATATATATATATATATATATATATATATATATATATATATATATATATATATATATATATATATATATATATATATATATATATATATATATATATATATATATATATATATATATATATATATATATATATATATATATATATATATATATATATATATATATATATATATATATATATATATATATATATATATATATATATATATATATATATATATATATATATATATATATATATATATATATATATATATATATATATATATATATATATATATATATATATATATATATATATATATATATATACATATATACATATATATATATATATATATATATATATATATATATATATATATATATATATATATATATATATATATATATATATATATATATATATATATACATATATATATATATATATATACATATATATATATACATATATATATATATATATATATATATATATATATATATATATATATATATATATATATATATATATATATATATATATATATATATATATATATATACATATATATATATATATATATATATATACATATATACATATATATATATATATATATATATATATATATATATATATATATATATAAATATGGGGCTGCAAAAGTAGGTATACAGTAAGGATTATACCAATATTACCAGTATTATAATAGTGGTGTTAGGATTCATTTAATAATTCATAATTCATTACTGTATACCTACTTTTGCATATATATATATATATATATATATATATATATATATATATATATATATATATATTCCTGTCTCCTTCAGCCAATCCGCTTGGTCGAGCCGGGCCCAGTAATCAATCGAGATGCTCTACGCTGGAACCTCTCTGTGGCAGCAATGTCCTTCCTCAGATGAGGTGACCAAAATTGTACACAATATTCTGGATGAGGCCAAATTCCTATACATTGTGAAAACTACCTCTTTTGATTAATAATTTATCCCCTGACAAACACAACCTAAAAATTATACATTTGCTATTACAGAGATTACCCTCTGTCACTACATCTCTCCGATACTCGCCAAATCAAACATTGATCACAACATTTATAATTAGCTTCCTCTATTAATGTTCCCCGATTGACTTGCTCGATTAACTCGTTTCCCAAACATTTTCTCACCTCCTTTCTTTCAAAAAATAAAATGTACCACTTAACGAGTTGCTCAAAAGAGTTAGCCCGAAAATGCCGTATTTTTGGTGTACAAATCAATACATTTTCTTCCCAGGAAGTCTGGCTCTCGACTTGTACTCAAAATCGACTTATCTATGGTTTAAGACATTGAATTGCAGAAATAAAAAAACAATATTTGCAAAGTGATATTTTCTAAAATCAATTGCATAATCCTATATATTATTTCTGTTAACGTCTGCGCGTAATTTGACGTTTCTCCTCCGAAACTGCCGGACGGATTGTCGCCACTTTCGGCATGCGGGTGGTCTGTGGTCTTATGAACAGCATGGGCTATGTGAGATCGCGTCAGACGGACAGGTTTGGGAATTTTTGGCGATTTTCTAATTTTTACATTCGTTTGCATGGCGACGTGTGACGTCACCGCTGAGAGGCGTAATTACGTCATGACATCATCGGTCATTCTCTGACGTCATTACGTCTGTCGTCGACAGACCGTCACCGCTGAGAGGCATAATGCCACTCCGAGAAAACAGCGTCTGCAATGTAAAACCCTCTTCTGCACATGCTGACTACCTCAGAAGGTGAATTTGACACAAAAAATGTGACAAGAAACATTGTATCCATGTATAATTCCAGCAATCTGTGTGTGTGTGTGTGTGTGTGTATGTGTGTGTGTACGTGTGTGTGTGTGTGTGTGTCTGTGACCGCTGTTTCTCGACAACCGCTGGTCCGATCTCATTGAAACTTGCCAAATATATTGCTGGGGACCTGAGGATGTGCCTTTTCAAGGTTTGATATTAATCGGAAAAGTGCTTCCCAAGTTATGGCCATTTATTTACCAAACCAATGACAAGACACGTTGCTGTGTGGGCGTGGCCGATGGGGAAGGGAAGCTCAGCCGCGTTCCCCATTACGGGTTACAACGTACGGGCTTCCGAATAATGATGACTTCGTGTAT